>NC_072820.1:9797954-10115681 GCF_027744805.1 Dunckerocampus dactyliophorus | reverse complement strand
TCTACTTCTTTCCCTTCAAATGTAATGACACATTCCTTCAGTATTGATGGCCATGGACAGGGTTTTATTTCCGACATGTTTAGCAAGTTACATTGAGGGACTTCGCATGATTATAGTTCCAAAATTGAACTGGAAGGAGCAGAACTTATTTAATTCTTATATATATATATATATATATATTCTTAATAATTCCTTCTCCGTGTCTCAACAATTACTGATAGTTTGTTTTGTGTGTAAATGTCACCATTTTCTAGTCGGGAGAAAAGAGAATAGAGAATGTGTACCAATTATTATTATGCAGCCATGAAAGAAAGAACAAAGAAAAACAATACGATATTTTTACTTTCTGGTTTTTCTGCAGGCACCTTGTCAGGGTAAAAAAATGTCCACCTCTTCGCACACATGCATGCACACGCATACCTCCCCCTAGACCCCTCCTGTTTGTTTGGAGAACAGGGCTAGGTACAAAAAAAAACACATTCGCCATCATACTGTAGACAGGCAGAGGCCCATTTCTACCTGAAAGAGGGGCTTTTAGGTAGATACCTTATTATTACCCTGTCCCCTGCTGTCCCTAAATGGGTCATAGAGGTGCAAGCAGCCTGCGGGGTGTCTAACTTATATTTGAACAATTAACTCTCCTTTTTGTTTCTGTCATTCCTGCTCACTTTTTATCAATGCTTTCGGTTTGTCCATTGAGAGCAATTAATTGAATGGTTATTAAAAATAATTAATCAGTCATTATTAGTGTACTAAATGATCAGTTCCTCAAAACTCCTGTGTTTTTACTGTAAATCAAATTTAATGTGCTCATGACACCAAAACACATGTTAATCTTGGATTGTTGCGGTGAAAAACAACAGGAAAAGGCATACTTCTCGTGTTGTGTGTGCTCGAATGTTTAAATATTTACCCTTTTTTACACTTTAAAGGAGAAGTGGCGTCACTTCGAGAACCCTGCAGTGCCAGTGGAATACATTGTTTTCTATATTATTGTGGCACAGTTGTGGTTGAATTGAATGTTGAATGTTGTTCGTTATATATTCTTTTATATTATGCCTGCTCATTGTGTGACCGGCCTTTGGTCGAACACGTGAGCAGACCGAGTAAGCCTGTTCATATTTCCAAAAGATGCCATTTGTTGCTCGAATTCTTTGGTATTGGATTTAGGCACATTTTGAGGACAGTTGTTTGAATAAAGGAAAGTTTGGGACTGGATGTTTATTATCGGAGAGTTCCTCTACCATGTGTTCGGACTATCTTTCTTCGACCCAGACCAGGTGAAACACAAGCACTCTCTCTTCGCTTTGTGGGTCCATGGCCGTGTTTTGTTCAATCTGGTTGTGTAAAGCGCCCTTGATGTTACGTCACAGCCAATATGACGGCGGTTCAGAAAACTCGCAGGGGGGAAAATTGGAAAATCGCAACTTTGTTTCACTCATATTTGATAGTTGTTTATGAGAGCAGTATGGCAAAAACATTTTATGAAGTGAGTACTTTCATTTTGTTATTGTTTTTCTCAAACATTTTTTGGTTACATGAGCACTTTAAATGCTGAGAAATGCTGCCACCGAGTCAAAAACTCTGATCATAACATATCATGCCCTTTTTGCTACATTGTTGCTTTGCTTGCCAGGTTTCAACTACTAACCATAATCCTTACTTAGTTATGCTCCCTTGCCTCTGCATTGTACCTACTCTGCCGAATTACCTCGGTTTACAGTGCTCGGTTTTCATCTTCTAAATGACAGTGGGAAACTGCAAAAAACACGCCTCGGTTAAAACTAGACACACTAACAAACGCTACTGTTCTGTTTACTTCTTGGCTTTTGCAGATCTGATTTGACTGATTGCAGCTGCAAGCAAAGTGGAGTATGCAGGGTATAATACTGCAGTTTTTGATTATGAATCTGTTCACCCAGTGAGCTTTTGTCGAAATAGTACCTTGAACTACATATGTGCTTCAAAGCAACACGTCACATAGTGGAGTGTTTAAAAAAACTGTTCAATAAGCTTTGGAGAGTGGGAAAGAGCCACATTGAGATACTTTGGAGGCTAAATATATTGCTCAGGGCAGGCCTAATTTTCTGTGACTTTTCTTCTAACTTCGACAGACAGATGGCCACTGTTCAATTTGAGCTCTATCAAACTGTGAGACTGTAATTATGGAGTGGCTAGTATCTGGCGGGATTGGGGATTTTTCAGACACCACCATTTCCTTTCCATCCATCACACTCAGCCGGGCGGAACTAGGCCTCCGATGCCCCTGCAAAATAATCATTTCCATGCAACCAACCTGACAGTAGCCCTTGTTTAATAACATAGCTGATCAGAAATGATAATAGCAATCATGTCTTCGCATATTTTAGTGGCTGCAGTGTGCTTGCCTGTGCAAGTGTGTGCAGTACTCACAAAAGAGTGAACATGAGTAAATGAAGTTCACTATCAAAACTATTTCTTTGTGCCTTCTGTTGACTTCTAGGATATGACCCAAAAGTTGAAACAATGTCATTATTCTGTCAGATTCTCAAAAGCCGTTGGAAAGAAAAGAACAAAAGTTATCTGGTTTATGATTACTGTCAGCAATGAGCTCACAAAACACAAAGAGCATCTTTCAGCGTGTTCAATCCCTATCTCGGCTTCCCGTCTTTATGTATAATCCACTGTCCTCCTAAGACCTTGGCCTTTTACATATCTGTCAGTGGGAATTTCACCTGAATGAGTTCCATTGCTTCTTTTCTTCCACTAAATGCAGATGTTGCAGCCCGTTATCGTTAGCAGCTTATCAAATACTGCCACTCAGGCATTACAATGTTGATGGTCCATTTTCATTTGGAATTTAACAACATTTCTTGATTAAATATGGAGACAGTTGTTGTTTGTTTGTTTTTTTAAACTGTTTTTAGTGAGATGATAGAATCACACTCTGAGTGTTCTGAACTCCTGTTTCAATTTCTGAGTCTGACCTAAGGAGTTTCTACAGTCCATGTAGCCTTACTTGCTTCTAGACTCGATTATAGTTATACCTTGTTTATCGCGATTAGTTGGTTCCAGACCCAACCGTGATAAGTGAATTTCTGAGATGTAGGATTCCTTAATTATAAACTGAATATTGTCATAGTTAGAGCATAGAAAACCTATATATGACCTTCTAAATATGTTTTTTAACATTATTAGGGCCCTCTACACATGAAATAACACCCCTATAGTCACCTTTACACTTAAGGTATATATCAGTGTTATAGTAGAATAATTGGAGAAGCCATTTAAGAAATAAATAAGCCTCGTGGTCATGTGTGTTGCAGTAAATGTGTTGCGGGCGTCTGGAGGACAGGAAGTGAATGTCAGGGGTTCAGAGTTGAGCCTTTTTCAGCAGTTGTTTTAAAGCAAAATACATTTTACAGATTGTCATGAAACTTTAGGGATCTTGCATGGGACGGTGGAGAATCCAATCGATTTTGGTGAAAGATCTGGAGGGTTCCTGGATTTCTCTTTCAAACCCAATAGCAATGAAATGTGAAAAAGATAGGTTGAAAACACGGATTGGTGAAGAGCTGATAAGGGACGCGAGTTTAATAATTTTTTCAACCTTAGCTAAATCAATAGAGCACTTGCTGTAGTATCGGGCATTAATCCGAGAAAAAGATTACCGGTAGTTGAAAGTTGACAGACAAGTAATGTGTAGCTATTTAATTCTTGAGAAGCCTTTCGATTTGATTTCCTCTCGTTTTGTTTTCACAATGACATTTTCCAGACCCCTACCGACTCAGAGGCTTTAAAAGCTCATCATCCATTTCACATCAATATGTCTTAAGCGTGAGGCTCTATCAATTGATGCTGATGGATTTGAAAAGCACCGGGTAAGCGCCACTCCATTGAGGATCAGACGGACGGACTTCAGGTTCAAGATAAACCCGACTGATGTTTTTTGTACTCACAGTAACTCTCCTTGTTTTGTAAACTGTCTGGAGGTAGAATGTTAAGTTGAGACCTGTCTTTATGTACGTTTGCCCAAGGGACAAGCAGACAGTCGTTGGTGTGAAGTGCCTGATTTGATGAATGTTAGTGTTAACGGTACGGTGGTAGATAGATTTTTGTTTGTGATCGGAACCAAAATCTTCTGAGTCGTACGAAACCCGAATACATTTTTTGCATAAGAAATAACGTAAACCTTAGTAAGCCATTCCAGACACACAAATATTTGAACACAAAACACATTTTAAAGTGAATAATTATAGTAAAATAATGCAAAATACAATTACATGGCGAATGAAATGGATAAATTAACATTTAACATCACTTGTACCTTATTTTTTATTGAAGACTCTTGTTTGCAAACATGGTGATGATCTACGTTCGTACTTTGCTACGTGTTTTTTCTTGAATTCAATCGTGTTTCTTGCTGCCTTTATCAAAGTTATAGCACTCACAACTTTCTTTGGCTCCACGGTGCGTTATTTTGCAGCTGTACTCAATAAAAAAAAAATAAAGCACATGCTGTCTGAAAGTCTAATCGCGTAACACTCAAAAGCACCTAGTGCGCAAGAACCCGTCATCAGCTGAGAGTGCACAATGCTTTACAGGAGGAAGAAAGTTCTGTGTGCGTTTTGGGAACACACATACTAAAGATGTTTCAAGGATTCCCCAGCTGGAATCTGACTATAGTGTCTCTACTCGAAGAGAAGCATGATCCATTCGTCACAGAGACTGAGTCACCAGTGTGTGGATACTTTGTTTGGCCCACATTTGGTTTGGCCGTACGATAACTGAGGCAGTGTACAAAAAACAAGATATATTTTTGGCAATAATTTACGTCAATCCAAGGTACTACTATATATTGGGATTTACATATTGTTCTTATTTTTACAAATTATTTAGGGGCATATTTCCACTATCGTTCAATGAAAAAGATTCTACTGGATTTAACATCAAGGCTTTTGTGCTAAATGGAGGAGCATAGTATACAAATTGCAGTCATCATCGATCTAGAAGTTCAATATTTTTACTCCATACAAAGGATGGATGGACATCACTACACCACAAAAATCACAAGGTAATATTTTAAGCATACCATGCACAATGGACGCAGACCTAGTTCTGTAAATATAAGGTTATGCAAATATCCTCAGATCTGAGCCTCTTAAATATAGATTTTTTTTAATTTCTTTAGTCATCCATGAAAGCAGACCAATTATCTTTGTGTTTTAGACAAAACATGATATTCACACACATCAGCTTTGACTTTGGAAAACAGTGATCGGCATTTTTGCCTCTTTTTTGATATGTTGCAGACCGAAACCACTAACTGTTTGTACAGTGTATTTGGTTCATATTTATTTGGTTTGATTACTCGATTAAGAAAATAATCGTTAGTTGCAGCCATAGTGTAATTACATACAAAAAGCTAAGGTAAAACACCTTTAATATATTTTCACAAGAATTTAGTAGGAACGCTACAGAACTGGACGATACACAGTGACTTATTTATACATAATGCATAATAAGAGACTAATAATAATAAGACTTGATTTCTACCTACGTTTGTTACCAATCTACTATGAAATACAATCTTCTCCAACCGGTGACTCAGAGATCAACAAGCTTGCAAACAGAAAATAAAGTGAAAAACAGCGATTGTCTTTTATTGATATTATATTGCATCAATTTTGAATGCAATGATACGGTGGGGATGAGATGGAGGAGGCCAGTGATCAAATTGGTGCATGCTGTCGGTCACTTTTCTATTGATCTTCAGTGATTGGTGCTCTGTACTATGTATGGAAACAATCCTATTGATTGTGAAAGACACCTGATCCTTTGAAGTCTGAAAGCTCATATTGCTGTGTATAATGTTCATTTCTGCCAATGGACTACACATTGTTATTGTCCACAGAGTTGTTCAGGGTCCAACTTGCCACCAGCTAACTACTGGATGTTCCTCCATGGCCTTCATATAAGTGTGGTCATCTCTTGTGTTATTTTAGCCTTTGAAAGTAATGACAGGCAATCAATGTGATGAATGGCCTTCATGAAGGCAGCATATTGATGGCTTGATGGCAGCGAGCTGAGGCAGTGGGGAAAGGCAAGCATCACCGTGAATAAATTACTGATTTCTTCCTGCCACGGTCCCCCTAATTTCTCTCCACACTCGTGTTTTTTCTTCTATCCATCACTCTGTCTTTTTCCTTTAACACGCCCCTCGCCTCTCCGGGTCAGCAAGGTGTGACCGATCATTATAAGAAACATTAAGCGCTCGGTGAATCTACAGCCCCTACACCTCCTCGCGACTGCACATCAGACAGAGCAGCCATAATGACACACGCAATGGCCGCACTTAACAATCAGCAGCGATGGAAGAGTGCCTTCTGTATCTAGTTGCATTTGTTTGGTTGTGGGGAAAAAGCTTTCAAGCATTCTTTTATATGTTTAGGACAAAAATACAGTGGTCCCTTTGTAAAGAAACCCATTTGCAATCATGAGCCAACTAGAATGGTATGGAGGATCAAATGGGACCTGTCATTAATTAAATACAAATGGAATTAAATACATGATTTATTAAATGTGCCGTTAATTAATTAAATAAAAAATACACCATTAAGTAATTACTTCAATGTAATATTTCATTTATTATTTCACAATGTAATTAACTATTTCACTACTTAAATATGTCACGGACTTGAGTTGCATTGTCATTATTTATTTTAACTGTCAAACACAGTCGTCAAACTCAGTGGGCGGGGCTAATGCAAATCCAGTCGAATGATTGCTTTGGTCCGGAGCCTGGAAGTCTTTCAGAACATGGCAGACTTACGGAAGATAGACTCCAACTTTCTCAGGAGTTGGCGAGGGAGATTTTAGAGGGACGTGTCAAAATTGTGGGTGTTATTTCCGCACTTTCCGACCAAAATAGTGATCCTAGAGCAGCTGATAATTACTATGGTACCGTTGGAAAGAGATTAGCCTGTTCGATGAAACGTCATCAAAACACAAACAATACCTCTTTTCAGCCGCTGTAAGGTGAATAAAGTTTTTCTCATTGTATTACACATTTTTGCTGTTTTCCTTAAATAAAATGTTTTTTACTTTCCTGTCTTAAAAATTTTTTCGTCTTAATATTATGTCTTTATTCTCAGAATAGTTTGACCTCATTATCATAATATTTTAACTTTCACTCAGCTTTTACCTTTTACCCAACAGCAAACAATAACCTGCTACCAAAAAAAAAAAACAATACAATTATTCCCATCGAGAGGAGAAATATGATCATAGAGATAAATTACACTTACCTGCAGCATATCAGTATGTGGAATGAAAGTATGGAACGGACTGAGTGAAGAACTCAATACACTAAAATTAGCCATTTCAAGAAGCAGTACAAGCAGTTGATGTTTACAAGGTATTTAGTCATTTGGGGCCCAAGGTGAACTCATTATTATTACCGAACAAGTGAATTATCTCAACACTTTTACTGTAATAATCTTGAGCGCTTTAATACTCACATCTTTGTCATTAAAAGCATCACTCTCAGCTTCGTCCCTAAAACTGCTGCATTCTTCTCATCTGTGCGGCTGTCAAGAGCGTCTGGCTGTTTGTCTTCGGTAGTTTGGTTTCAAAAAACGTTTTCCCTCTCGCCTTCTACTCTTCTTGACTGGAGTAACTCTGCATTAGTTTTCGCCAAACCGTGCCAACAAGTTTGTTTCAATCCCCTCTTCTGGAATCAATCTGCACAGTAACATGGAATAGTCCATTGCATGAGCGGGGAGGGGGAAGCAGTCGAAGCGCTCGTGATGGATGACACATTTTGATGTAGTTTTAAGCACGTGAATTAAGACTAAAACAGTAAAATGTACTTTACAGTAACGTACTTTAAATTGAAGACAAAAATCTGTTTTTGTGAGATGTTTTTTTGGTCCCAAGCAATTACCTGTGTTTGCCTAATGGTAAATCCGCCCCTGAGTATCTGAAGTATCACATTGTCTTTACTAACTCATCAGCCAGCAATGTTTCTGTTAACTATTAACTGCTTCATCGCTTATTATGTCATTTATTATGAAGTGTAACACATTTCTATACCGCCTTATCATTTACTTATGCTATTCAGAATTGGTAAAGGTCACATGTGGAATTGGAAGTGAACTAGTGTATTAGCAATTGCTGTGAAACAGAGAGGGGTCGAATTAAAAAAGATCTGTTTCTTCTTGCTCCTAGATGTGCATGTGGAATTGTGAACTGTAATATGTGATCAAATAAAATAAACCATTAAGTTTACTTAATTTCCCTAAATTTTTTTGTTTATTCCTCATAGTACGACATTTTTCATGTATTTTTTTTCTTTATTCTCATAAAACCACTGCTTTCTTTATCCATTTTTGCATTTTTTTTTTTTAGTTTCCTTGTTTTTAGAATGTGCCGAGGGCCAGCAGCAAAACAGCTGGCCACCTTGGACACTCCTGCTTTAAACAGTTTGCTTTGGTTGAGATACATGTTGTTTCGTAAAGCTACAATGCCACCTGGAATCATACCAATGGCCAGATTGTCCTCTTTAGACTTTCATAGTCTCCGCGTTGACTGTCACATTGACAGCATTATCTCATCCCACCTAGAATGCATCTCAAAACGAGGAAAAAACATCCAGTGGTACAATAAAGCAACAAAGGAAGGAACATAAAGATAACTGTGCACAATTTCTTTCCCCCGGACCTTGTTCACCTTGAGGGTGTATAAATGATACATGCAAGCGTCATAAATATGAGTGTTGGTGTATAACGCACAGACCAAGTGTACACACATTCTTTTAACAGTAATGGAGGAGAAAACCAGGGAACTCCATTATCGGTGAAATGACAGGTGATGACATGTCGTCTTTTCTCGCTTCTCCGTTGAGGTCAAGTAAATGTCATGGAGTTCGTCACAGGCTTGAGTTCAAGTTAAGTCATGTAAAAGTTCAGGAAGAGGAAGTAGATTACACAGGAGCCGTACATGCTGCAGATGCACAAGCGTGGATACCAACAATATGCGTAATCAAATATTTTATACCTACAGAACCACAAATGTGCCGTGTAGTCACAAGCTCGACAGCGAGCAAATCAATATGTGGTCGGTAAACCGTCAAATTATAAACAGCACGTTCTGTGTGCGCAAACACGCCCAGATAAACAGCAGATGAATACAAACCTATCAGACAAAAGAGCAAAGTCTATTGCAAAGTTTGAACCCGCTTTGGAAATGATAACTAATATTTTTTTTCGCTGTCTGTTGACACAATGGGGACACCGAATATCTGTCTCGTTCATTATTGCACGGCCCAATGAGTTCCTGGACAGAATTGAGACGGGCATTATCGCAGATGCCTCGGGTTCCTCTCCACCATGAAAGATGGTGGTCATTTGGCTAGACGAGAGGCGGTGAGGACCCCCTCCTCGACCAGAGCAGACGGGTGCAGAGGAGCCCGGGGGCCGGCTGTATTAATGAACAGGCTGTGCTGAAAGGGACAGGTTCCTGTAACGCTGATGAATGGTCATTACAGAGAGAAGGGTAGCGGTGGTGGGGGGTGGGGTGCAACTTGTGAGCAGCATGGGCTCAGAGGGAGCAGCACCAGGGGGGAAAAATCCTTAATTTGCACCTCGGATTTCTGTAAACTCGTTTATCACGCCAGCAGTGTCACTTTATTCTATCCCCTCCATTATTGGACCTTCTTGTTTTTCTTTACACTGCACAGTTCTGATTTAGTGCTTATATCTGATGATTTACATGCGATGTCATCAGTACCATTGGGAGCGAGCGCTACTAATAATAGTATAATAGTAAACATTACATCATTGACCCCATAGGTTTAAATGCAGCTATCCTGTGCATTACTCCAAATGAAAGTTGGATATACTTTAGAGAAGACAATGTACAGCTTGTACAGTATTTATCACAAGTGATTACCAAGATAATTGTGTCTAGCCTACCGTCAAGCAAGGTGGTGGTGGTGGTGTCGTGGTCTGGGGCTGCACGAGTGCTGTCGGAACTGGGGAGCAGCAACTTCCAGGCTGATGGCGCTGGGAAGCCTCTGCACCCCACCTCAATCGGGTACAACCACGTTTGCCATCCTTTGTTCCCACGATAAACAAAGGCGCATAACATACAGAAATCAATAAGGAAATGCATTCAATACGAGGCTTATTACTGAGCCGAATGGACAGATGAGCACATATAGCATGAGGTTATGCAGCAAGCGAAAATGCACAACAGCACAGAGCTAACATTAGTAAAGTCAAGAAAAATGGTCTGGAGCCTCAAAACATGACACAGCTTATAAACTTGTAAAAGTTGTAATCTTTTTCAAATTTTGACTGTTACAACAACAAAATTCCACAAACAGAAGTGCAGAGTGCATGTGTAGGCATGAATAATTTCATAAATAATTTAAACACTGAACTGTGTTGGCCTTTTTGAGTCATTCCCATATTTGTGTAAAATTAACGGAAAACATAGCCGACTACATATCTGTATATCAGAGTGCCTGCATAATATCGTTTACATCACTTGACTCGTCACAGGCAATTCAAGCTTACACTGAATGAATGTCATCAATTTGCCCACTGGTGAGGTTTTTTGCCATTCAATTGTCAATTTTCCCTGCTCTTGGGACGGGCATTTCTTTCATTTTCTTGCTCCCTTACACCCATCTGCAGTTGGGTACTTTTCAGAAAAAGTTGAGTGTTGGAAATGTCTATCAACGTTACATTTTCTGTTGTTTGCTAATAAGCATCATTGGCAGTAAAGGCAAATGAAAATATCCATTCAGAATTAAGCTCTCTATTTTCTTCCGATATTTTTCTTTTTAGGGACGTATTCATAGTTATGAATAGCTTCCCGCGGTGACTGAACGAACTAACCTCTTTCACCTTCCCTTGCTCATCCAATCAGCAGTCAAAACGCAGTGTGGATGCATTCACGGACTAGCAGTGAGTCAGATTTTCACATTCTTTTCAAAAACACGCTTCAGTGTTAAAAAAAACAACAAAAAAACAGAGCCGCATGCGGCTCCAGAGCCATGGACTGCCAACCACTGCCCTGAGGGTATGCATACCCCACTTTGGGAACCTAGGCCTTTCTTGTACAATATCTTTACATGTGCAACACGTGTCCCTCAATGCCTTTGATACTTGCAGTTTGTTACCTAGGACAATCAAGGTTTTGGTTATCTTGGTAACCTTCCCCTCCCTCTTTTTGCCCAACAGTGGTATTATTTCCAGTCACCCTCTTCAGATGTTGTCAATTTCCCCACAGTCCTTTCACCTGTTATCATTCTCTGTGTTTATGCCAATTTTTTGGTTGGTTCATCGCCTTAAGCGAGGCTCCTTTTGTCATGAGGTGCCCATCGGGGCAGACTGAGCAGCAGGGGCTTCAAAGGTCAAAGGGAGGAAGCACCAGGAGATAGACAGTCCACACATTAACTAACTAGAGGCCGACTTGGTCCACTGCAGACCTCATTAACTCCTCCTTGCCTATGGCTGTTTGGATTATTGCTGCTGGTTGGCCACATTAATCTCTTCCCAAGAACGTTAGCTATGGAAAATATATTCTAACACAGTCTCTACTCACCTTTTCAGGCAGCTTTCATAAATGGGAAGATTTAAAATGTATCTCTTAGAGTTGACCTATCAGTTTTTGTTCACGCTGCTGCACATTTTAAAAGCAGGTACCCCTTTTTTTGTGTTCCAGTGATTTGTCTTGTTGATTTGTAATCATTCCAAATGTTAATGGCACATTTTCGTCATGATTTGGCGCAGTCAGTGAATACCCCTAGGGGGCCGCTGTAGCTCATCCAACATACTTTCTGGGTCACACCTGGAAGGAAAAAGACCTGCAGTGCACTTGGGTTCCGCCCGCATGCAAATGTCTTCCATGCTGCCATGTCATCTGTCTAGTTATAATTCAGTAGAGCCTAATTTTGAATTTGTTATGCACCACCTTGTATAATGCACCACCTGAGCACCTAAATATCTTTTTGTTGTTAAATAGCAGCACATAAAAGGTAGTAGCTGGGTTTGTTATTTAACTTTGCTTTGGTACACAGTAGACAAATACTGTAGATTTAGTTGGAGAAGAAAATGGACTATATTTTAATGACATTTAAATCCACATGTACTGTATGCATTATTCAATTAAACCCTCTATTTATCTGTCAACACAAAACAAAACAATACATTTACGTGTTCCTGCAAAAGTAAACAGGTGGCATTATAGCAACTAATTGTAGTCCCATTCAAAGCTGCAAGAAAGTAATTTCTCGAAATAACCGTAACTAATGGTATATTCTTGCTTTATGACACTGCTTTTCTTATTTTTTTACATTTTGATAAAAAGTTACATGTTCAGTATTATTCATACCCTTTATGCATACATGGATATGCAGTGTTGTAAATGTATAGTTGATTAGAATGCTCTAGATCAGTGGTTCTTAACTGGTTTGTCTGTGGGACCCACCACTGCTCAATGACAAGCGGCAGCTCAAATTGTAGAATTTTTTCAACTCAAACTTCTAAAGTATCTTCGATTTAAAGCGACCATTTGCTTGACAAAGTTGCCCATATATATATACTGTATATATATATATATATATATATATATATATTTTTTTTTTTTGCCGAGGCAAAAAAGTCCTGACCCACCAGCTGAGAATCACTGCTCTGGATCAAGAGATTCAAAAGTCTGGGTCAGTGTGGCTCCCCTTAGAAAGCCTTTTCCTACTGCCTCAAAAACAGCCTTTTTGTGGCGTTTCTCTGTTCATCAATTACTTTTGTCTTTTAAAGAACTGAAATTAGCCTAGCAGTTTTAAAGAGATGGTTTTCTTTATTTTTGGCAAGCTGCTGCACCTCACCTCCGAAGTCTTCTGGCGCCTCCCACGAGATGCTGCTCTAGATTGTGATAGAATTTACTAGGATCCTTTAAATTTCTTTAAAATATTATTCATCACAATCCTTCAGTTGGCTTATAATTATGAATCATTTTCACAATGGTAAAAAAAAAAAAACAATCAAGTATTTTTCATTAATATCTCAACTTTTTACAGTCTTTTTTTACAATCATGTAAGGCTTATGACACACACTATAAATCTGGACAAAGGAGATACACAAAACAGGCAGTGGGGTTAAATAAATAAATAGGTATCCCTAACATCCTTCCCCCAAAGATTGTCTCATTTCACGTGTAAGGGTGTAAGGATTAATGCACACATCATAAATCTGGACAAAGGAGATACACAAAAAAGGCAGTGGCATGTACACTGGGGTTTAATAAATAAAAATGTATCCCTAATATCCCTCCCGCAAAGCTTGTCTCATTCCACAGGTGCACTAATGAGCTGTTTTGCCACCAGGCAGGCAAACAACTTATTGTTATACAGGACGGTTGTTCACCAGCCACGCCTGGCAACAACGACCTTATTGTGACCACCCCCAGTGGACACACCCACCGGATACATAAACAGGGAGACTCCGCGCTTAAAATTTAGAACTAAGCCTTTTGGATTAAAGGCGAGAGTCCACTTGCCTCGATTCAACCTTTGCGGATTACCATGACCTGGATGACTGCAAATCTACACAAACTTGAATAAAAGTGAATTGTGTGTTCTGGGGTCTTCTAAAAATTGAGCAAGCAACCATATGGTCTAACCATATGCACTCTATGTTTCTTTCTTTCTTCAGTGGGAGGAGGTCAGTGGCTATGACGAGAACCTCAACACCATCAGGACGTACCAGGTGTGCAACGTCTTCGAGCCCAGTCAAAACAACTGGCTCCTCACCACTTTCATTGATCGGCGTGGGGCGCAGCGAATCTACGTGGAGATCCGCTTCACGGTCCGCGACTGCAGCTCCATCCCCAACGTGCCGGGCTCCTGCAAGGAGACCTTTAACCTCTACTACTACGAAAGCGATGCGGTCATCGCCACTAAAGGCACCGCTTTCTGGATGGAGGCGCCGTACCTCAAGGTAGACACCATAGCTGCCGATGAGAGCTTCTCGCAGGTGGACTTCGGAGGACGCCTCATGAAGGTCAACACGGAGGTCCGCAGCTTTGGGCCGCTTTCTAAAAATGGCTTCTACTTGGCCTTCCAGGACTACGGTGCCTGCATGTCTTTGCTGTCAGTCAGGGTGTTTTATAAGAAGTGCCCGAGCGTGGTTCAGAACTTTGCGATTTTTCCAGAGACAATGACAGGTGCTGAAAGCACTTCCCTTGTTATTTCAAGGGGGATTTGCATTTCGAACTCGGAGGAAGTGGACGTTCCAATAAAGCTGTACTGTAATGGAGATGGGGAATGGATGGTTCCAATTGGCAGCTGCACGTGCAAGGCAGGCTTTGAACCAGACAATGGCAACGTGTGTCGAGGTAAGTTATTTTTACAATTATATACGCAATACTATGTAAAGTATTTGGTGACCATTATAGCTGCTGTTTGAATGATACAATGACGACCATACCAAACTTCTACTGTATCATTTTAACATTAGTAGCCCTTTATCGGACAAGGAACCGTATTTGGTGCTTAAACTTAAACCACATGCATGACCGTAAGGTAGTAGGAGCATGCAGTTTTTCCCAACCAGTGTTTGTGGTTATGGTTTAGTTTGTTTTGAGCATGCTTAATGGTGTTACATCGAAGTACACTTGCACAATTCAACATGTCAAGGAGGAGGAAGAAGCAGACCTAATTTAATTCAACCTCATTTTGTAATAGCGAAAGAAAGTCTCAATAATGTGTAATAGTAAATTTATTAGATAGTGTTTTTTGACTATTTAGTAGGAATAATAATACAATAAAATAAAATGCCTATCAGAAATATATGAACTCATTTAACTAATTTAGGCACTCCTGCAGTGTGAATGCAATCTTATTTTAAAGTGTCACCTCCTCTTACAATTGTAGTTGTTTTTCTATACCCTAAAGGCAATGCACAACCGTTGCTGAAATCTCCTATTTGCTGTTTACTATGTCGGTGGAATAAGTGTTTAAAATAGCAAAGGCAGTGCTGGCCTACGACTTGGCAAAGTATTGCATTTCCCATCTAGTTGTCATGTCAGCAACCTTCCTGTTTATTCTTCTTCTTACATCATCAACTCTTCATTGCAGACAGACACCATGACTTTGTTCTAATTCAGGCGTGCATATAACGAGGCACCACTGATGTATCACACATTTTCCGTATCAGTGAAAGCTGAATTCATTGCCTTTCGTATGTGCGTCTTTGCATGGTGCGGCGTACTTCTTCCTTGATCGCGTTCACCTCAAAAGTCACATTAGTAGTGATTCTTAATCTGCAGCGAATGCCTTCCATCTGTGCAACCTATGTTTACAGATGGCAAGGCAGTTTTTGATTTTGCCTCGCTCTGATGTGCAGAAGGACCACATTCCGAGAGATGCATAATAGTATATACATAAAGATGGTGCTAATGTGGTTGTTTGCCCATGTGTGTTTTTTTCTAGCTGCCATGCATTCTTTCATTTGTATATCCTTTATTGCACCTTCATGCTCCTACAGTCACATATGCATCGAGAAAAAAACTAATGCTCATGCGTGATGATCGTACGAGTGACTCACACTGTGATGCATCATGGGTGGTTAGCTTCAGTGTGTGTGGAGCTCAGATAAGATTGACTGATGCACATTTGGTCTGATCAATACACAGATATGAGTGGCACATATCTACAAAGCAGAGTTTAAATGACTGGGGCCACTGTAAGCACACACACACACACACCACACACACACATGCATACACTTCTTGGCACAGGTGAAGTGACTTTCAATTGAAAATGTGAAAGTTTGCTTTGCTAAATTTGAATGAGCTCATTTGGATTGAGCTGGAATACCATAAATTCCGGTGTATAAGCCGCACCGGTCTATAAGCCTAACCCACTAAATTTTGGAAAAAACAGATTTGTGCATATACAGTGGTGTGAAAGTGTGTTTCCCCCTTCCTGATTTCTTGTTTTTTTTGCATGTTGTGTTTCAGATCATCAAACAAATTTAAATGTTACTCCGTCACAACACAACTGAACACAAAATGCAGTTTTTAAATGAAACTTTTTATTATTAAAGGAGAAAAAAAATCCAGACCTACATGGCCCTATGTGAAAAAGTGATTGCCCCCCCTGTGAAAACATAACTTAACTGACATTAATTGAGATCTATCAGTCTGGAAAAGGTTATAAAGACATTTCTAAAGCTTTGGGACTCCAGCAAACAACAGTGAGACCTCCCTGCCCTAGTGCTTGTGTATGAGCACCAGAGAAAAATCTACCATCTCCCTCACTTGTTTACCTTCGAGAGTAGAGCCGCTCATAGAAATTTTGTTTTTTCATGACGTCATCAAAAAAAATTGATGAAAAATCATATAAAACGGGACCTTTATGTCATGTGATATATTAATGTGGGTCGTTTTTATTATATTCTTGACTGATTTTAGTTACATTTTCCTTCTCTGCTACTCCTTCATTTAGATTGTAAGTCACCACTTACAGCAATTTAAACTTACGAACTATGTGGTTAAAATGTTAAAAAGTCACATCCCCTGTTGTTTTTTCTCACATAATGTATGTTTCTACTTTCTTTGTGAAACTCACCTGCATGCACGCCACAGTAATTGGCATGTTGCTGAGTGTCGGTGGGAGGCTTGTTGTGTCTTGTGTCGGTGGGGGGCCGATGACGCCGCTGCTGTAAACACAACAGACACATCCACAAGCACATGCACGGTCCCCCTTGTAGGCACTAGAATGAAAACAGGAGTTATACGCGCAGTGCATTTCCACTAATACCCACAATCCCCTTGCTGTCGTTCTTTAAGCACCTACAGCAAGTAAGTAGACCTCCTGCTGTGTTAGGTTTCACTTTGTTCTATCTCTAAATCTGTCTCTTTCCCGATGGAGATGTGCTGTTGAGGGAATATGGAGGAGGAAGATAGATGTTAGCACACAAGGTGACCTATGTTTATGCCTGTTTTATTTTTTTTCTCCCTACAAATGACCTAAGAAAAGGAAAACCACAGCCAAAAGTGAAATGTCAAATTTGTGGAATTGATGGTTGATTTATGGTGTCTTGAAACAATAACGTGCACTACTTGGCTGCAACCAGCAGGGGCCCTGTTGAGTCAATCTCAGTGAGTATACTGTTTAAAGTTGTGGTTCTCAACTGGTTTGGCTGTGGGACGCACCATCACCGCTCAATGGCAAAAGGCGTCACAAATTGTGGAATTTTTTCAACTCAAACTTCTCAAACATCTTCTATCTAAAGGGATTATTTTCAACCCAACGTGAGCTACAGTGTCGAGACACTGTGTCTCTCTTTATGGCGCGCTCTTGTCCAGCAGATATCTGCAGCTGTCTGTCGGACGGACCCTCTCTTTCCCTTACTGCTCAAGGTTGACAAAGCTGCCCACAAACATCACACTCACCCCACAAGCGAATAGCAGGTCATTACATTTTTTTTTTTTTTTTTTGCCTAGGCATATATAGGCCCACGACCCACTGAAAGCGGCTTTGCGACCCATCTTTGGCTCCCGACCCGCCAGTCGAGATTCACTGGTCTAAAGAAGTGCAACATAGAATTCCGCTATGGGAAGTTGAGCTCCAACCATCATTCTGCTCAATACAATACATGAAAGCAGTTCAGAACATTCATTGTTACTCATAGTTCCGATGGGATAATTGCTTCCAAATTTGAATAAATCCACTAGCATTCCCTTCGTGTTCCATTGCGTTAGTGTAGGCACTCTACTCAGTGGTCTTGAGGTGTCGGTGACAGGTATAAACACAATTACCATCTTCAATTATTCCATTGGAACTTGTTTAATTTCCAAATCATTTATTGAGTCCTGTTGTTGATGTTTGCTTTTGTGTGTGTGAGTGGGCCCCCCTGTACCTAATTGCACTTTCTCTAATCTATATGTTTTAATTAATGACAGGTAGTGTGGCGTGTGTGTGTGTGTGCATGTTTGTGACCTGCTGTGAGTCAGGCAGAGAGACAGTGTTGGGCTGTTGCTCAGTAACGATGATGCCAGCGTGGCATCCTCATTACCAGCTCCCTCAGCTCTCGCACGAACCAATTTGGGCATCCTATCTCCCACCCTCGCCCCCCATGCTCGCTCCTTTTCTTTCTCTCATTGGCCCTTTTGGCTATGTAAGCAGTCTGCTAAATATTTGATCACTTTGCTGGTAAATGGAGTGGAATCCCAATAGCTTGCAGACACCTCCACACAGTCAATGTGTGGGCCTCTTATTTTGATGGGTTGATGTTTGTCTCACCGGTGGTTAGCATGTTGGCCACACAGTCAGGAGATCTGGGTTCTGAGATCTGAGATCTGGTTCGAATCTCCCTCTCTGTGTGGAGTTTGCATGTTTCTCCGGGTACTCCAGCTTCCTCCCACATTCCAAAAACATGCATGTTAGGTTAATTGGAGACTTAAAATTGTCCATAGGTATGAAGGTGAGTGTGAATGGTTGTTTGTCTATATGTGCCCTGCCATTGACTGGCGACCAGTCCAGGGTGTACCCCGCCTCTCGCCCAAAGTCAGCTGGGATAGGCTCCAGCATACCCCCGCGACCCTAGTGAAGATCAGCAGCATAGAAGATTGATGATGGATCTCATACTGTTTGACGGCAAAGTAGTTGAAAGAGCCTCTGCTGGTGGCAGCAAAGTAGTGCACTTAATTTGGCCTCAATTGCTTCATGACACCATGAATCAACAATTGATTTCACGCAGTTGAACATTCCAATAATCTAGTTTCCAAGTTCAACACAATACATACTGCCTAATGGCACATTGACACAGTGACCAGTCCAGGGTGTACCCCGCCTATCGCCCGAAGTCAGCTGGGATAGGCTCCAGCATGCCCCCGCGACCCTAATGAGGAAGAAGCGGTATAGAAAATGGATGGATGGATAATACCGTGGCCACGTTAGGTATCATATCACTGTAAGAGTAGTTGAAAAATGACTTAATTGTGCAGATCGTCGCAAGCACTTTGTTAAGGTTTGCAATGCTATTTTCCACACATATGCTGCACATTGGCACGGTGGTCTAGTGGTTAGCATGTTGGCGATAGTCAGGAGACCGGGAAGACCTGGGTTCGAATCTCCGGTGGGCATTTCTGTGTGGGGTTTGCATGTTCTCCCAGTGCGTGCGTGGTTTTTCTCCTGGTACTCCGGTTTCCTCCAACATTCCACAAACATGCATGTTAGGTTAATTGGTGACTCTAAATTGTCTAATGTGAGTGTGAATGGAAAGGCCAACTGTACTGGAATTGGCTCAAAGAGTTCAGTGGGGACCCCCCCTCTGCCAGGGTCTTTACAAACAGGAAGGACATATTAAGCAGTAATCACATCCTCGCTCCACTCAACACACCCAAAGCCAGACTTTAACGCATTAATCAGAGACTTGCAGGTATGATATGGAATAATCGTTATCTCATTTCAGTTAGATAAGTTATCTCTAATGCAGATTAATATCCTGTGTGTCTGTTTCTGTCCATGACAATATACCCCCTGCGAGCATACAGCAAGTATACTGGGCTTGAAGTTGTTAGTCAAGGTTTAATAATAAAGTGAGAAATTGACTGGAGAATGAACACAGGCAGGCAAAGAACTAATACTTTTTTGGGGGGGAGTGTTTTTATGTGCGCATGAGTGTGCATGTGTGCCCGATGATGGCAGCCATTAGATAGGGGTAAGGCAGCCATGATGAATCGGCACTTAGCCCAGAGAGGCACACTTGCTCAATGGGCTGTGAATCTCCTGCTGCAACTGTCAGCCCGCAGAATGTTAAATAAAGTTATTTGAATATTTGTAATATTAATGTGCCGGTGTGTCAAAAGCCCGCTGGAGCCTAACGGGGTATGGAAATATGGAAGTGTAGTCCCCATCGCTCTCCAGGCGCTGGTGAGGAACTGATACACCGTTAACAAAGTATATAAATATATACTTAACAATTAAGTATTGGATGATTGATGACTAGGCTCCATTGTCAATATGTTTCTATTCAACATGATCATTCAAGAATTTTGGAGTGAATTGTACATAATTAGGCAGCATGTATTGTGTTGAACTTGGAAACTAGATTATTGGAATGTTCAACTGCGTTTGTCACTAGACCACCGTGCGGCCCGCCACGGTATTATATGTCGCACTAATTGCACAGTGCTATTGTGCTGTTTGTACAAAATAACATCTTAAAGAGGCTTGAGACAGTAAAAGTGATCATTTTGAGCAGAAATGAAGGAATACAACCAAGGATATTTAAAAAAATGCCCATTTCTCCCAAGCCGATGTTTAAAAAAAAAAATTGTCCACACGAGAGAAGTTTTTAAAAAATGTATGTCCGCATAAAAACATATTCACCTTCAGTCATGCGCACTTTGTCCCACCCTGAAAACGCAACCACAGCTGCCTGGCACATTATATTGTATGCAAACGTGGTATGTTCTAATGCCGGCACTGCGCGCACGGGGAACCGGGATAAAAGGTATGTAGGGCTTATATTATCTATTTGTCAGTGCTAATGTGACATTTTAAAAAAATCTGACCATACAAAAAACTATTGTTTGAGCCTGGATAATTGGGGCATGTCCTCTCATGTTTCAACTGCGATCATCTGTGTTTGTTTACTGATGATGCATATGAGTGTGCTACTTTCATTAACCAGTTAGGTTGGTTAAAATGGCAAGCTTTTAAGAAGGTTTTTAATATTTTTCAATATGCCTATATATATGCAAGTGTTGAAAATTGGAGTTGTGTTTTTTGTGACCAAAAGTCAGCTTTGAGTTTTGACTCCCTGTGCGATTGAGTTTGATATCTCTCATGTACGATATCACATTTCAGCAACCATGTGGGTTATTTTACTGCAAGAAAAGCAGGGACTTACTGGTGGGGCACAATGACTGTTTTGGGTTTCAGTGCCCATAACGCTGCTAACTCGGACGTTTTATGATAAAAATATGCTACGAACACGGTTGGACTCATGCAGTGCACCATATTGATGCTAAACGGGAAAATGTACGCTAACCAAGGTACCACTGTACTGCTGTAAAGGTTGTACACTGACTACTCTAAACTGCAGTACAGGTGGTTAATTGGTTCCAGACATGACCGCGATAAGTGAATTTCTGCCAAGTAGGACTTTTTTTTCGTATATTTTCGTAGTTAGAGCATAGAAAACCTGTTCATGACTTTCTAAATACAATTTTTACTATTATTAGAGCCCAGTAGACATGAAATAACACCCCTATAGTCACCTTTACATTTACAACTCATTGCTCAACTGTAATGCGCACGCCACGGGACTACTGCATGGATACAAGAGACGACCACCGCTTTAATCGTAGCATGCTACCGAGGTAACTATTTAGCCTGCAATTTATTTATTATAAACTTAAGAAAGGGTTTCAAATGGAGTGGGGAAGAAGGACAAAGTAAGAAGATGAAAGCTTACCACTTCCACATGGAACGGGAGGAAAACTTCTCACTAAGTCATGCCGGACATGCCATGGTTGACTCCATGCTTTGTGAAGGTAATCTAATCTAATGTCATGTCTCATCAATGTAACATTACTGACGCCTAGTGACCACAATACTACATATAACTTGTCTTTCAGTGTTTTTAGACCAATAATAGTCCATAATCACCCACAAAATAGCGGTAATTTATTAGTATTGCGAAAAACTGCGAAAGTGTGAGGGAGCAATGTTTGAACCACAATGTAGCGAGGGATGACTGTATATGCAAGTTTAATTTGTATAGTGTTATCCATTGAGAAGATGGAGTATACTGAGGGGGGTGCTCATTTGTGTGAGATATTGTAACTGGTTTTCTTCATCTTGTTTTCTCACATTCTTGCTGTGATTTTGTGCAACTTTAGAGGCATAATTTTCAGAAAAAATGGTCCAATTTTCAAATCATACAACCTCATGGGAGTTCCACGGCATTAATATTTTACTTCAACAAATCCTCTCATCATTTCTCAGTTGAGTTAGGATCAGGTGACTCCCACAGCCCATGACTAACAACTTTTCTATCCCTATCAAATCCCTTAGCGACCCCGCGCCACGCTGAGTGTTTTTCCTGTAATTTGTTGCCCTTCTGTGACAAAAGAACCCAGAGGGTTCTTCTTGTTTCCATGGCTGTTAGTCGTTTGAATAGGAGGATGGTAGAGAGCACGGGTGAAAGACTGTGACCCATACAAAGACCTCTTTGAATTGTAGGCCCAAACGGAGTGTGCGTAATGGCCCCAAACACAGATGCGCCGCTCTCACTGCAACCGCGGCCTGCCGCTAATGATGTGAGGGGAATCTAGAGATTTTTGTCCACAGCATAATAGAAATAGCCACCACATACAGAGTTCTTTCAAAGCCCCATGGAGGGACACACACTCCAAACGCTATCACTTTTACTCTACCTGGTGCTTGTTTGGTGCTTTCCCCTTGGCTATGATTATGGTAGCTGAACTTGTCTCTGAAACTTTTTGTTTCATTTCTTTTTGTGGCACAAAACTTTTTCATAAACTCTGCTTTCTGTATCTTCTCTCTTAACCATCCACTCCTCTTTCCTCCCCGCCCTGGGTGTGAAGGCCAGTGCTAGACACGGGGGACACAAAAGGCCCCTCACACTCAGCAGATGGCCGCAACTCTGCTTAATTTGCCGATGTCACCCTCATCGCCGCAGCACAAAGGCCCACTGCTATGAGAGGCTTTGCACCACCCTCTCACCCCAGCCTTGACCTCCATCAATCAAGTCGGCGCCTTTTTGCTTTCAGGTTATGCCTGCATAATTAAGGACGTGACAAAGACGTGATCGAAAATGCGAGGAAGAAAGGGCTGCTTCTGTCTGTGTGATCTCTTGGCACACGTTTAAAGCAACAGTGAGGAATAGCCGGAAACACTATTTTGTCTGCAAGTAGTAGTCTTTCAGCTTCACCTATCAGGGGGTTGCTACAGTGAGCGACTCACATGATTTTTTTGCCTCTTTTTTTGTGCCTTGCCTACAGTCAAGCATGGCTTTGGTAGTGTCATGGTCTGGGTCTGCATGAGTGCTGCCGGCACAGGGGAACTGCGGTTCTAAATTAAAGTAAACTAAATCTTAATTTTAACATTTTGGTGGTGTTATAGTGAGGTTAGCACAGATGCTAACAGTAATATTATTATGGACAGTTTCCCAGATCGTTTCAGCTCCAAAAAACATCAAAAAATTTGGTGTTTCCCTCAGATCCAAATTTAATTTATAGCTTTTATTCAATTATTCAACCTCCATTATATTACATATAATCAAATATTAGCACCAACCATCAGTGCATTTGATTGGTGAAACGGCCATGTTATTCATGGCAGGACGCACGGAAATCAACGAAGAATTTATGCTGTAAAATGCAAAAGTTGTCTGCAATTTTGGTTTGAAGGTGGCATTTTTTGAGGATTTGGACTATTTCCAAGGGTTGCAGCTGAACAAACCCTGACTTTCGCTCATGCAATTCATGAGAAGAATAAAGCTGGGCTAAACAGTCAGATTTGGTTTGGTTAAAACAATTTGCACAGCACTGTACCAAATTTCTATTTTGAAGTAAAATTAATTGCAACGCTACATTTGTCCAACACCACAGAGAGAAATTACGCACCTCCGCATCCTCTTCTCAACCCTCATTTGCCCTCATCATTCTTCTGCAATCGCTGTCAGTACCGTTTTAGTCGTAAAACTTTGATACCTGATTAATTCAAATGCGGACAGAGGTTAATTTTCAAGTTCTAGGAAATGGTTTTACTCCCTCCTGTTCTTGGAGGTAAGCAGCACAAAGATAGATGTGGTTTCCCCCAAGGTTATGTTGTTTAACTCCTGGATTGAGGATCTAATTAGAATTGAATTGCAATTATGGTCGGGCCAATACCCCCTTTTGTCACATTCGCTGAGTTAAAGGCAATGAGAGCTCGTCGAGAGAGTGGGAAAGACTGATGGGGTTTCTAATGAGATTGGATCTTGCTCCAAATGTTCTATTCGAGGGATGGTAACAAATATCCAATCACGTTGACAGCATTGCCGAAACATTATATGAACAGAAGTCTTTCTCTGTCAATTAGTGGTTGAAGTTCACCCCTTTTTTCGGACTGAATTCTTCATCTTAACAAGACATTGTGGACAAATCTCTGCTCTCTGTGAAAGCCCTATTCTGTTGTTGCGTGCCTTCATCCCAATAAGCAAAGCAATGTCCATAAAGGCCATTCATTGGGTTTCAAGTGAACTACAATTGGTGAGTTAGCAGGTCCTCCAACTTCAGTGACCTCTGATCTTACAAAGTGTTTTCCCACAGACACGCTCCAACATCTTATTGGAAGTCTTCTCAGGAGAGCTGCAAAAGGAGGGACCAACACCATATTTTCTTCTATTTACACGTGTCCCAGTACTTTAGTCAATTCAATGCATGTTCTGCTATTATTATGGTAACACAGCAAGGAAGAAAATGATATGTGTTATAGCTTGTGATGAAACCTTGGAAAAGCCAGGGTGAGCTTCTGAAAGGAGACTTTTTTCAATGGGTGCTATTAGGGAACACAGTGATATCTACCTCGGGTTAATTGTAGGGGAGCAAGGTAATAAATATGAGGAATTATGATGCCATACCGATTATTCCGATAACATTAAAAAATATCTGATAACCTACTTTGATAAACTCTCCAGTGAGGTGAGATTACCCGTACCATGCTGTAGGTTGAGCAAATCAAGTGTTCCTTTTCTGTGACGTGCTGCAAACGGCCTGCCGTAACTTCCCATGAGGTCGATAGTGTGGGACTTCTCACTGTTTCAGAGGAAGACATTTCCCCAAATGCTCCGAATGCTCTGCAAACATTCCGCGATGAGGGGAAAAATAAACATCGAGCTTCGGCACGCCAGACCTTATCAGCCAACTGAAATGCCACCAGCATCACTTTGACACTCGGGTCCTGGGGCTTGTTCCTATTTGAAAAGTGCTAACAGTTTCCCAGAGATGACACAAGGGCTGACGCGATGTGTGATTTCATCATGGAAATGATGGTGCTGGATGAGCAGCTCTTTACTATCGTTGAAAATACTGACTTTTGTTGGCTAGTCAATCTCTTGGAGCCACGGTTTGTACTTCTGTGCTTTTATGTTTTGTTAATAGTAGTGATGTGATAATATTTGGGAGGAACAAATCTACAGGTACAGTTTGTCACATCCAGTCGTTCTTACCTCCAGGTGTGCACAAACTACAGTTAAATATTTTTTTTTACAAATAATAGATATAAATAAGTTATCAGTCTTGAGGAGCAGGACGTTATTGGTATCGGCTTGGAAAAAAAATCGTGCATCCCTATCTAACTGAATTGAACCTCTTTTGCACAAGAATGTCAATACTGAAAGCTGTGTGCATGTGTGTGTGTGTGTGTGTGTGTGTGTATATCTAAGTGGGCCACTTTCTGGTTTCTGTGAAAATTTGGCTGACAATGCTACAAGCATGTGCTTTCCGTGGCTCTTGAGTGGGTGCGGACTCCAGTTCCACATGATGGACGGACTGAATTTGCTCACAGTACAGGAGTAATACGCAATAAGCAAATACCCCCAGCTGTATTTTGTGTTGATTCTGTCTCACAATTAAACACAAGCGCCTCAAGCTGAATCTTGGGTGTCCTATTTCATAACCTAATCATGAAGCAAACAGCATTACAGTTCAACTTTAATTGATTGCTGGTTGAGCTGCCATGATTAAACATTGCACGCTTTAAGAGTGATACATCTGTAATCTGCTTCATGACACCGTGCATTTTAGTAAACCAATTTGGCTGCGCCTAACCGGGCAAGCCATAGCAGACACAACCTCAGAAGCTCCGCACTATGCAATTAGCCTGCAATTAGACAACTTGCATAATCTGCATTTTGACTATTGTGCACGTGTAATTGTATGTTTTCCCTCAGAGATGATTTAGTTTAGTGCAAAAACGAGAGACTATCCCTTTTTTGTGCTGACAACAAAGTACAATCACTTCAATAAGTCTTGGTGATGAATTGAATTGTGATGGGTGTCATGTGCCTCTGTGTGTGTGTGTGTGTTTGTGTGTGTGTATGGGTGCATTCACACTTGTAATGTTTGGTGTGGTTAAAAGGAACTTTGATGCTCTGCTAGTATGATCTGTTTTATCATGACCGAACGCTTGCATCCGAACCCTGGTGCGCGCCAAACAGGCAGATGGAGACTGCTTGAAACATGGGTCCGCTTGCAAATGAACTCTGGGGTGGACCAAGACACTGAGCAGTGTTAAAATGACAACGGAAAGCATGCAGAAATGACAAATACGTAAGTCTCCAAGATATATTCTGCTCCCTCTCTCTGTGCATGACAGGGGCCCTCTTTAAAAGTATATTTTACAAGTTTTTTGTGATATCTAATATGATCTAATACCAAGTTCTTTCTTTATGCATTTTTGTCCTGTGCTATGCAGTCGTTGGTCCCATAAATAAATACCAGTTTGGACGCAAAGCAAACCGCACCAAGTACTGTATGCACCAACTGAGCACAGCCTCAGTGTGAGTGTGTACGTGTGCTGGAGGACAGTGAGACAAAAAAGACAATATGAAAGACAGCTTAGTAACCCCCTCCTCTATCCCGTCCTTTGAGGACTTCCTGCTTTTTGTTGCATTTGAGTTCCCGCACTGGCTTTGAGGCTGCAGCTTTTTGTGACACATCAGCATTAACATAAGCAGACTTCGTATGTATTTGTGTCCCTGAGTGTCCTCATGTATTGTGTTGACGTGCAGTTATAAAGAAGTGAGTCCTAATTGGCTGTGGTGACCAAACTTAAATTAGAATCTGATTATGACTTCTAGCTCAGTTTCTCATTTTCCAACATGACATCTTTTTAGCCGGTAGTGCTAAAACTAGGAAAGAAGCATGAGAGCAAGCTTAATGAATTCAACGTCCAAATACGATACTGACATCTAATCAAACTGTGATCTGAGCCCTCCTTGCTCTGCCCACTAATTAAATTTGACACCAAACAGGCTTTGCATTGCAATTTAGTAGCCTGTATGAAGATTTTAAACAGAATCAGTTGATCCAATGATCATGAAACATACCCTAACTAACCAATCTTTGGTTATTTTACAGGCTCAGGCTTCATTCATTAACATGACAACCACTGTGCGTCAGACCATGCAGTTAATTCATATGTACAGATTTGTCATCGCTGGTGCAATTTCCTTTTTGAACTTCAGCGTCATTTAATTCTGTGTTTGGTATCAGATAACTATGGAATCTTGTGTTGCTTATTATATTAGTCATCCCCAAAGCACATTTTTAATTTACAATAGCAGTCCAATATCGGGCCTAGTTTAAATCATTGGTTGATGTTATTCGGTTTGACAGTGGAAGGGAGATAAATGAATTAATAGTACAATTTAACCCAAATCGAAGACAATTTTTTGTTAATATAATGGTACATTAAATGGTACATTGGTACATTATTTATGTGCACAGTCCCTTTTTTCCCATTTGGAAGTTCCTTCTCATTTACAGCCCACAGTTTCCACATTTATAGACAAATATGCACAACACATGTCATGGTTTCTTCCTTGGTCCATGTCAGGTAATATTAATTTTGTATATAGTAGCAATGATACTAGTTTGTTTTTTTAAATCATTAATGGAAATGTATAAAAGCATACAGTATATATATTATTCACCTTAATTACTTACTCTTCAGGTATTTGTATGCAATATACTTTAAACCAGTGATTCTCAACTGGTGGGTCGCGACCCAGGGCCCGTTTTTAGTGGGTTGCGCGTCTCTGCTGTGCTAAAAAAAAAAAAGTGAAAATAAGCTTGTGCTTTTATTTTGTAGAGGGATTTTTATACAGCCTGGTGTCGTCTATTAATACTCCTATAGGTGGCGACAACGGTCTGTTGTGATATTCGAAATTCGCTGTCATAGAGGACAGTTTGCTCGTAGTTAATGGCATTAAAATGGTGGATGTGCCTGTCCTGGGTCTTGTTGAGTCTTGGAAAGTGTTTGCCTGGAAGCATTTTATGCTTGTTATATACTAGATGTTTATGTGTACATCTTAGTCGGCTATTTAATCGTCATATTTGGAGGTGTTCAAATTCGTCATGTATTCTCGCTAATGTAAATCACTAACCAGCGTATGGGATTTTCAATATAAATTAGCATTGATCTAGCGCATTTGTTTAAATGCATTTTGTTTACGTTGAATGTTTTAAACCAGGGGTGCCCAAAGTGCGGCACGGGGGCCATATACGGCTCGCAGATGTTTTTTTATGGGCTCTCTACGCATTCTAAAAATGTGATTAAACAAGAAAACTGTAAAAATGCAAAAAAAAAATAAACAGATGAAATTGTACAAGATTAAAGATGAAATATTAAGAGAGTAAAGTCATATTAAGGGAAAAATAGCATAAAGTTTAAAAAAAATGTCGGAACAAGTAATATGAGAAACAAAACAAATAATAAAGTTGCAATTTTTGGAAAATAAATTGGGAAAAAAAATGATATTACGATAATGAAGTCAAAATATGAGAATGAAGTCATAACATTATGAAGGCAAAAAGTGCAAGAAGAAAGGTGAAATAGGCTTATTTGTAAAAATAAATAAAAAACAGCAAAAAAAAAAAAAAGTGTAACATAAGGAGAAAAACTTCATACTAATACGTTTTGTCACAGATAAAACAAATCTGAGATGCAGGCTGTTATTTTCTTGAAATATGAAAAATGTCTCAGCATATCTACATGGTAGGGCTGGGCGATATATCGCTATTTTTCAAATATCGCTATTTCTTTGAAGCACAATATCAAAAACAAACATATCGCTCATATCGGTATAAACTGCATTTGCGCCGTTCTCTGGTATCTTGACACAGAGGTCCGTCTCACTCATCACTGCTGTGTGTCAGCGCTCCTTAGCGAGGCTGCTGCCGCCCCCCTCCGTGCTCTGTGCTAGCTCTGCCGAAGCGTAATTAAGGTGTTTTTGTTCACGTTTTTGTCTGTCTTACGAGGTTCTGCTTTCTAAAAAATAATGCTGTTCAATGTAAAGTATTTTTCAAAGAATGTCCTCTTACACGGGGCACTTTATTTCATATGTTGGTCTTTTGTGCTATTGGTATTAGCTGAGGATTTGAGCATCGCGAAAGGTTTGTTATAAAGAAGATTGATGATTATATTTGAGTTTTTCTATATTTACTTCACAAAGAGAATGGACTATTTTATTTCAGCGGCTATTGTTTTTTTTTTTTTATTTTAATGAAACAACGTCACAAAACGTCAGACTTTAACTTTGCCTAAACTCGCTTTGTAGAAAAAAACAGGATATATATCGTTTATCGATATTCAACATAAATCGGGATATGAGTTTTGGTCTATATTGCCCAGCCCTGCTACATGGGTTGGTTTAGAAAATGTAAAAGTGGCCCCCGCATCCTTTTTCAGTACGCCCTGCCTGAAACAATTGGAGGTAGTCTATTTGGATACAATGCAATCATGCATTTTTGTTTTCTCGACGTTAAGCAAATGTTACTTTTATCTGTGCTGATACCCAAAAACCATTCCGAAACGAGCAGAGATGGCATCTTCATGCTGGGCAAGTGTGACTCTAGGACTTTCAGCCACGCTGCACAATGGCATCCTTTCCAGAGAGAATCATATCTGATTATGCACAGAGTTTGAATAGAGGCAAAAGCTGACAAACAAATGGATTTGCTGCGTCTAGAATGTTCTCTGGGGGAAGCTGGATGTGCGGCGATACAGAGACGCTGCCTTTGTGTCAGAGCCAACTTGAAGCATAATAAGACCCTTTGGGGAATGAAGCCAACGCAGAGCGATAGGGACACAAAAGCACACATGCTCATACACTCAATTTCGCAATCTCTGCGCCTGTCTCTTTTTTAACCTTCATATCTTCTTCATAAAGTGACCTTTACATTCCTCCCTCGACTGTTATATCTGACGCCAACAACCTGCAGTGACCATGCTGCAGATGCCCTCCCATGCAGATTTTATCCATGTTTTTTCCTTGAGTGCAGCGAGGAGAGCAGTCATAGAAGGAGTGGCACAATAGAAGTATTAACCAAATGTACATTGAGCCTGTGCAGTCAATGGGACTTTTACCCTGCTAATACTATTGGAATAGCGCCGGAGAAATGCCTCTGTGAGCATTTTGAGCGAGGGGCCCCTTTACTGGCCCCCAATTCCAGCCCACATGGCTCCTCATCTTTACAAAGTCTTAATCTGAATTGGATTGCCCCCCCCATTGTGGAAATTATTTGAGTGAGGGGCCTCGTCTGGACAAAAGGGCACATCTTTAGTGGAGACTTGGGCCTCAAAGCCCCACTGCTTCCTTCTTATTCCATAGAGGTCTGTTGTTGTGTGGAGAGGGAATGCGATTGGGCAGTGATCCTGTGTCATGCTTAACACAGCACGCAGTGGTAGCGTACACGTGTGACAAAGACGCACATAAAGGAGAGGAACTGAGTTGTCTGGTTAAGATTTCACACCATCATTTTGCTTACCCCCATCAGAAGCTGTTTGTTTGTAATCTTTGATTTGTTTTGTTTTTTTCACGCGGTAGAAAAGTCCAGGTAAACCAAACCATGTGAGATTGCGCTGTTCTCTTATTGGATGCACGAATGTAAACGAGGAAGAGTGCTTGTTGTTAGTTAATTGTTAATTAAGAGACTGAAGCAAAAAAAAAAAACAACATGCTATGGCATGATTGGTATCGTTTTTGTCATTATGTAATCATTGTGCTGTTTAGGGTCAAACCTGATGTCTTCATTTTCCACTTGGATCGGATCGAAGTCTGATGATTTTCACACCGCAATCGCACCATTGAAAGCCCCGCACTCACAATGAGTTGCATGTGCCATCGCATGAGTGATTGCACCTTTCCTGAATTTGAGGATTATTTTAAGGTGTTTCTATTGATTCATAACTGGATCAGATTAATTCAACAACACATACGTGTTGTGCAAATAGGTGTAAAGCTTTCCCAAGTACGGTTAAGCATTAGTGTACCCAATGACTCAGAACGATTGATTTCATCCCCACCCCAATTTGATTATTGTGTGTACACCTGTCACGAAGGCAGAAAACAAAAGAGCTAAAGTCTACTGGTATGAAAACACCCTCACTTGTTCAGTGTGGGTTTTAACTCAGTTATAGTGTGCTACCTTTTGGAGTTAAATTGTTGCATAAATTGGAGTGGCGCACAGACTTTCACAGCCCATAACTACTTATCTTCTGGCCAAGAATTGCTTTGTTAAAATCGGTTTGTGTCCCGTGGTTGTCAACCATCTTTATATCACCATGCAAAAATCTCCCAAAGTCCTCCCAAAGTCAATAACGTGCCAGAAACACCAATTCTGTAACACTTTCTGCATTTATTTCTTTGTGACACTGTTTCTCTTCCCCTCCACCCACTTTCTTGTTCACTCTCCTTGCTCACTGTCCCAGAACACCTAAATCCAGTGTGAAAGCAATTGGCTCTCAGATCTAATCAATAACGGGCCAGGGCAGCAAGCCAGGGGGAACATCTCTGGCCCATGCCCAGCTACAATCAATTTAGAACCATTGATTCAGTGATTGAAATACAAAGAAGAGACGCACTGGACCGGGACAGGTGGTTTAGTGTTGGGGTGTGCTAACGTGTTATATATCACCCGGTGTGTGTTTTGTGCGTGTGTGTTTTGTGTGTGTATAGATTGTATGATTTATTTCCAGGCCATCTGTAGTAAAGCGAGTATGGCATTTAATCTGGGACCTCTGTGACGGTGCCAAGTGCAGGGGGGAAATCACTCCTAATCCAATATCTCCTATCCAGAGAGTGTGTGTGCCAGCCTGTATGTGATTGTCTATATTCAAAATTACAATTTGCATGTCTGTGCAATGAAAGGATTGCCAGAATTAGTGTGCACTCTCATTTGTCGCCAGCGGTTTGATTGACACTGACAGAGAGGTATCAATTTAACATTATGTTTATTATTGTGGTTGTAGCAAACAACAGTATGCACATAATAGGATGAAATTTGCATATGATGTATTCAAATACACTGCCTGGCCAACCAAAAAAAGACACACACTAATATTTTGTTGGACCGCCTTTAGCTGTATCATGTAGCAATAAATCTGGTAACATTAAAAGATAGCTCAGGCAACCGATCATTTAAAAAAAAAAATGCTCCAATGAGGCGAGATTACCCGTGCTGTACTGTAGGTGGGTTAGCATGAGTAAATCAAATGCTCCTTTTCTCCTACGTGTGATGTGCTGTAAACACGGGTTGTAAACAAGCGTGGTGTCAATCGTGTAGGACCTCCCCACTACCTCAGGCACCTCGTGCACTAGCTGCACAAACCGCTCCGCAAACACTTCCGTCAAGAGACAAAAACATCAACCCGCAACACACTAAACCCCACCAGCCACTCGAAACTCCAGCATGACCACGACGACGCCACGAAAGCCCATGAAGACAACAGTGTCGCCAAAGAAGCAACCCTGAAGCTTGTCACAAAGAAAGACCAGGAGCTCGCACCCATCACCGAGGCGCCCTCCACCATTGCTGAAGACCCCAGCCCCCATCGGCCAGCAAACCACGAAAAGCCACAGTTTCTAATTCTGAGTCGCCGCTATTTTGTTTATGTTTTGTTAATTGTAGTGATGTCATGATATTTGGTTAAGGACACATCCACAGCTACAGTTGTCAAATCCAGCTTTGTTTGCATCGTACTTAGCTCCAGGTAAGCACAAACTACAGTTAAATCTAAATTTAGAAACTAATAGTATTAAAAAGTAGGGATGTCCGATAATATTGGCCCATCGATATCATCGGCCCGATTTTGTAATAAAAATGTAATATTTTTCCCTATAGTGAAAGCCGATAATAAACATAAAATGTAAATGGCCTATGGGCTCACGTATTTAAGGTACGCAAAAGATGACATCATCATTGGTGTCTGTGTCATGGCTGCATCGCTCAGTGTCATTGGTGTGTGAATGATGAGAAGAAAAGCGCTGACGCGCTTGGGCAGAATTTGTTCGATATCCCCTGTTGATTTACATGTATAAATCCTGAGACCACAAATCAAATACAACTTCTTTTTATGCAAGGCACAAAAAAAATCCAGGTCAGTATGGTAATTTCAGCATAATTTCGATGCATTCATTTATCCTGCCATTGGATGTAGTTATGTAGCAACGCACCTCACTTCATGTCAAATTCCAATTTGTGTTAATCGTCTGACAGTTTCACACTTCTCTTTTACTTTGTAAAAGTCATTTGTTCAGTATAACTGCTTCAGGGCTGGATTTCATGAGTGATAATGAAGAAATAAAATGTCTGTCTTTCATCTCTCTCTGAACATTCCCACCACACACATACAGTATATGCATTGCTATCTTGTTAGACATCTTACTTAAGTGGGTCTCTGACATTTATACAGTTAATCCGGGCTCCCAGTCGAGGCCGTATTAAGTTTTTCGGCTCAGTTGTCAGCTGGACAAGGTGCACATGTTTTTTTTTTATGAAGTACAGTCCTGAAAATGTTAAGACCAGTTGAAAAATTGCTAGAATTTACATTTTACACTGTTGGATCTTAAGGAAGCTCTAAGTAGAACTTTTTCTTTTTCTAAGAAGAAAAAATGGGAGTGAGACTTTTTTTTAATTATTATTAAACTGACATATGCTGTTTATCAGCAGGGCAAAAGTTTAAAACTAAAATATAAATAAAATAGTCAAAAAAAGGTCTCAGTAGTGAGTATTTGCACCATTGTTGTTAATCACCTCAAAAATTGGTTTGGGTATGCTTGATGCCAGTGTTTCCAAGAGAGTCGTGGGAATGTTACTCCAGGGAGTGAAGATGGCTTCACAGAGGGTATCCACTGTCTGGAACTTATGTCCATTTTTGTAAACTTCCCTTTTCATCCATCCCCAAATATTCTCAATTGGATTTAGATCAGGGGAACAGAGAGGAGGGCGCAAATAAGTGACGTTATTCCTTTGTCAGGCAGACATTGTGAAATGCAGCTGTTGAAAAACCCAGTCATTACTACACAGATGAAGGCCTTCAGTCATGAGGAATGCCCCCACAACATCTCCACATAGCCAGGTGCCGTTTGACGTCCCTGCACAAACCGAAGCTCTATTATTCCACTGAAAGAAAAAGCACCCCAGATCATGATGGCGCCTCCTCCAAAAATCTCAGGTGGGATCTCCTTGTCATGGCAGTAATGCTGGAAGCCATCAGGACCATCAAGTTTAAATTTTTTCTCATCAGACAATGAAACTTGCTTCCACCTTTCATTGTCCCATGTTTGGTGCTCTCATGCAATTTCCAAATGGGCAGTTTTGTGACATTGAAGGAGACGAGGTCTTTGAAGATGTCAGATGGTTATTGGACCACACTCGGCACCAGTGACAGCCTTCATTTGGGCCAAGGATTGTCCCGTGTCCTGACGGAAAGCCAATCGGATCCTCTTGCTCAGGGCTGGTGAAATTTTTGTTGGGTCTACCACTTGACTTTTTTGTTCCATAACCCTAAGGATCTTTTACGATGTTTAAAATGCCTTACTGTGTCCAATCTTAGCAGCTGTGGTGCGCTGCGCGAGGCCTTGCTTATGTAGTTCAACAGTCCGACCACGTTCAAAGAGAGAGAAACCTTTTTTGCCTTTGCCATCAAGAGATCAGGACAGTGTGAATACCTGACAGAAAATGACATTGAATTCATATTTTTGCTAACAATTTGGCTTTTAAAGGCTGTGGCTTTAAACTTTTGATCAGCTGATAAACAGCCTATTTCACCTAATGCTTGTTTGCAGGAAATTGCCTATGCAAACATTTTTTTGTCTCACTCCCATTTCTTCTTTTGTGTATTAATGCCCAGAAAAATAATGGCATTAAATCTATTACGCGGTTGAATATCATGTCAGAACATTGACTTGGAACAGAGAGATGCTTTTCATCCTCTATCAATATTGATAACCTGAATTTCATCAGTCCGAAGAGGGAACATGAAGATGTAGTACGAAGGTGTCCCATTGGTCCTTTTAGACACACACAAACACACATGCAATCACACAGAACAAATGTATGTTTGCCAATGTCATAGCTCCAGGCATATTGACAGAAGCTGCCAGATAAGGTCAGTGGCATTCACGTTTGGACAGGTTGGGTGGTGGTGGGGGCTGCCTTTCCCTATCACACACACGCGAAACAAAAAAACATCTAAATGTTAAAGTGTGTCTGTTTTTCTGGAGCTTTCTGATAAGGTTATGAAGAGGTTGTTCTGATGCAACATATGACATGAATATAGATAAGCAGTGCTTCCGCTAACCTTTGGATGGCTCTGTGTTGCAGGTGCGTTGAATGCCAACCAGAGACATCAACCTCTGCTCAGTCATGAGATAGAACAGAATTTTTGATGAACACATCTGTTTGTCGTGCAGTGCTTATCCCAATGTATTTATATGCACTTTTATATGCACTGTAGCCATTCATTGGTGATTGAGTGAACCCAAGTTGGAATTGTCAAGATCTTGTTGTGGAGGTAGAGGCAGGTGGCCAAAAAAACAGGAAAACATTTATTACAAACTCTAAAAGCACTTGTGAACTAGGACTGTAAAAATCCAAGAGACAGAGAGATTGGTGGACAAACAAAGCATATTTTACATGAATCTGATAAATGAAATGAAATGAAACAAATGAGAACTATCATATTGACCCGAATATTACATAATAAGACAGCTCGTCCGATATTTGGGGCATAGAGATTTATATATATATTTTTTTTGCAATCTACTAGAGGTTAAAAGAAAACGAGATTTCTCGTTTGGAGAAAAGCTGTATCATGAGAACAGTGCGCCCAGAGGCCAATCAGACTCTGAACTATGGCATTGCTACTATGAATGACAATACAGTAATATGGAAGTGACAGTGTACAAGGCATTATTGGAAGCACACATTAAGTGCTTTAGTCACACCTTGCAATCCAACCTACCTGGGTGTTCACAGTGTCAGCAATAGTGAGTGACATGTGGCTGTTTTTTCCATCAAAGTTGAACAGCTGTGGTCGTGTTTATTGTCCAAGCAGAAACTGTAGTAATTCTACATTTGGTCTGAGTTACTTAAGATTTGTCAGATCAACCCACGTAGATGTTTGGACTTGTACAACGCCAATAACTTTAAAAGCTCCAGCGATCACTGGTTTTGCTTCATAACATACCTCATACATTGAAAAGATCTGTGTTGACAATTTAGCAACATGGTTGCTATATGTACCGAGAAGGGATGCGCATTAAAGTGAAAGTCAGGAAGTGTTTCTCTCTATCCAGCACCTGGCACCTTCGATTATATTATATATTTGGATGCCCCGTTTTTTGTAGGATTTGGTTTTCGACAAAAATTATGCCAAGAATAGTGTATGTCTGAGTTTCCGTACACGATTTCTGTGATCGTATAACCAACCAGTGCACCTAACATACTAGTGTGCTCGCGTATCATTGCGCGGAATCCCAAACAAAGTTGGTGACGCTGTGAAGAATGGACAGTGGTTCTCCTAGAATTTGGACACTATAGACAGATTCCGTCCAGGGAAGCCTTTAATTATCTTTATTATGTGTGTGTGGATGGTCGGTTGTTCATACAACACACACAGTGCGATGAACAACTCCGTATCTGGCTCATTTGTTCCTCTTATAAAGCACTGTGCAACCTGCGCTGACAAGGCGTTAAAGCACACTGAGTGTTTCTGAGTGTTAGACAAATAGGCTTTCAGACAGTCTGTGCTTTTTTTTTTTTTAATTGAGTAAGGCTGTAAAAAAGTTGCCAGTAACAGAACTTTGATAAAGTATGCAGTAAACACTGTTACAAGTTTGAAACGTTCTAGAGTGAAACAGTGTCTGCTCTTTCTTCCTCACACTTGAACGTTTAATCGCTGCTCTTTCTTTTAAGACAGTGCATCCTTACATCCCATCAAGCAAAGCAGCAGCCGGTGCAGTGCAACAAGCAGTGGAGTACAGCATCTGCTGTCAAAGCAGTGGTGTGTTTGTACTACTGGTTTTATTGACAGCTGACTGACCTCACCATCACTTTGGTGTGCTGTCCTCTCTCGGTCTTATTGGATTTCAAAAAGCCAGATGTAGGCGCTATTATTTTTTTTCATCCTTTTTTTTTGTCATACACCTGCAAATCCACTACCGCCAACCTGCGTCCCCCACCTCCCGTTTTGTTTGACAGCATCTTTGCCACATGTGTGAAATGTCAGCATCAGCATGACGGCCCACTGAAGCGAACAAGTGGATTATCGGTTGTAGACGTGTCACTGGGGTCGTGTGGGCTGCTGGAAAAGGTCTCCCTTGGTAACACTCGCTGGGATGACTGGAGGCGAAAAGTAAGCCGTGCTCAGCTGTGCAATCCCGCCATGGATGCTTGTGTTTGCCAGAATATTTCCGTGTAAACATCGAATTACATACGCTCAATTAAGAATCAAATTATGGCTGGTAAACAGTGAAGGGACTTTTGTTTCCCGGTGTGTGTCATTGTTCTCAGCTTATGTTCTGTTGTGCTTAATTGCCCGTTCTCCTTCACAGGCCTCATTAGCAGGTGTTCAACCCTGAGCCAAGGGGCCCTGGAATTTTAGGATACACGAGTAGTTTAAGCTGTTTTTAAGCCTTACTTTAGCAATTCCCAAAGCGGTTTAATGAGCACTACTGGTTTGTTAACATTAGCAGAACTAAGGATACAAAAACATTGGGAGACTTCCATTTTGATTAAAATCCAAATATCAATATCAGTACAGTCGTCCCTTGCCACTTCATTGTTCGAATTTTGCGGCTTCCCTCTATCACGGTTTTTCAAAAACATTAATTAATATATCATGCTGTGTGGTTGAATACAGCCTATTATGCATATGCATGTTGAAGCAAATTTTACATATTGTTTGCCTAAATTTAACAATTTCAAGCATAAAAATGGCTAAATAAACTAAAATACAATATATTATAAGGCATTCAGAAGACACATTCAATGAAGCTGTGAATGACATGTAATATCCTACACTTGTCACTAGGTGTCAGTAATACTACTCTAATGTTTGGCGAGACACACTGAACTTGATTGCCGGAACAACAGGCTTTTATTGCAGGTTTGAATTGAAAAGGTATAATAATCTCTAATAAATATCCCTAAATAAAAATTTGGGCTACTGTTGTGAATGTAACTCAGGCCAAGCTAATTCTCTTCTCTGAACCCTGATGTCACTTCCTGCCCGCCTGCCACTCAGCTCCCTCAGGGAACACATTTATAGCAACACACTCATGAGTCTTATTTATGTCTCAAATTCCTTATTTACTCTTATTATGTCTACTATATTGGGTAATACGAGTATGAAGGTGACTGTAGGGGTGTTAGTTCATGCCCGGGGGCTCTAATAATGTTAAAAAACATATTTACAAGGTTGTAAACAGGTTTTAGGAAATATTTGGAAAATACTCCATTTATAAATAAGGAATCCTACTTCACGGAAATTCACTTGTCATGGTCAGTTCTGGAACTAATTAAACGTGATAAACGAGATCTGTGAAGCCAAATAATATTTTAGTAGTTCTCAAAGGCACATTCCAGGTCCTGCTTACGCCCACATGTCAAAGCGAGGCATAAATACAGGTGTCTGATGTGTTTCAAAAAGTTTACACAACTGGGTTAAGGCACACCCTCTCCTAATGTTTCAGGGGCTAAGAAGCAGTGCGTCATGGGCCTAGGACTCCTTGCTTGGTGAGGATCGTATAAATTACTGAGGAGGACTTTTGTTCAAGTCCAACCCCTGGAAATGGCCTTAGTGCCTGAAAATGTCAGACTCCGCGTACTTCTTACAACACCCTGTAGATTCTAGGTCAGGGGTTGGCAAACTTGTTGACTCCTTGCAAGTCATGTTGCCAGTTTGTGTGTTAAAAGTTTAAATTAAATACTTTGGAAGCAACTGGCGGGCCGGATTCAAACGTTTGGCGGGCTGGATGTGGCCCGCGAGCTGTAGTTTGCCCACCCTTGTTCTAGGTTAATTTTCTGTGTCCATATGTACCCGCCTTTGGATCAATTGGACACGCTGGTGGTGGGTATTTATGTTTCGCAACTCTCCAGGTGGTGCTACTGCTAAAATATGAACATATTCGGCAGATTATACATACTTTCCCTAGCTTCCGAGCTTTATAAAGCTTGCTGGACACAAAACACATGAAGGGCAAAATACAGTAGTAAAAATACTAAATACAATAATGAAAAAAATACAAAAATGAAAACAGTACAAAAATGAAACAGTAAAAAAAGACAACAAAATACACTACACTGTATAGTTATTACACTTTCATAAGAGCAGATCCTTTAACATGCCTAAGGAAACTGTAGCGACCTGGCAGTTATTTGTCATTTGAAAGACTTTTGGGATTTCCTATTGTCTGTGAACGTGACAGACCTGTGTGTGTGCGTGTGTGTGTGTTTGTGTGTCTTCCCCATTGGTGTTGACCTAAACACCCTCAAACATCTTTGGGGTGATATTGGGAGGTCTCCAATACAGTTTTAGACACACATTTTACCAGCTGAAGTAAAGTGTTCTTTTTATTTAGTTTTTGTCCATCATCAAGTACTCATTCTTCCCTGGTTGGCAGTGGGCAATGGGCAATGGGCATGTTCATTACCCTGTTAAGTTCTAATTGCAGTCAGACTGAAGTGCAGGCACATGTTACCACCTGTTGTGTGCGGTTGTGTCTGTTGCCTTGCCAGCCAGGGAAGGTTTGGCACTGTGTTGTTTCTCTGAATACCAATGACACCTTCTTCATTTCTTTCCCCCCTGCTGCTCTCTGACCAGCCTCCTATCGGACAAATATGCTCTATACCTTGCAGAGCGGGATCTCCCCTGCCTGCAAATAAAATTGACCTTGACTGAAGCCAGTGTGCCAGGCAGAGATAGTACCAGCACAACACTGTGGGTCATCATGAGTCTGTGTGCAGCTGAGAGATTATTTAGCGCCCTTGATTGTTATCAAGTTTATGCTATAGACACAAATGACACCACTCAGCTTCCAAGTCGACTGGTCCCGTCATTGGCTCCTGCCTTTTCAAAAGCGAACATGTGGGCCAAAAATGAAGACTGGCTGTGAGGTTACCATGGTAACAGTCTGCCCAAGGGGCGTAGGCTGTCTGCTAAATTGTGTCCTCATTTGGTGAAGGCACACGCACGCACATTCAGATCTTAATTTATTGCAATTTCTGCTGTCCAGCAGACACCTGCTTTGTGCATTAATTAGCAGATTGATTTCACTTCCAACTTTGAACAACCCATTCAACAACCCTATTATTATTGTTGCTCTCTCTTTTAAGGGCGGGCAATATATGTAAACATATAAGATATGCTGTCTATTGTAAAGGATTCCCTTTAATCTGTCTGTTTCATCTCATTTACCTCCTTATACATAACATATCTTGCTTCCCTTGTGATCAAGTCAAAGCAGGATTACACCGCAGCACAGTCTGAAGCCTAATTGGACAATACATCACCGTTCTCAGGAGGTTCAGCCATTGTTCGCTACCATTTCTGCAGTTTCAGATATTGCCGCATTCATAATTTGGGAGGAAAGAGTTGTGGTCAGTAGTCTGAATACACGCATCATGGACATTCATGCCTTATGAATGTCTTCCTGTGTCTTCATTTTGGACTCTAGATGATTTATTTGTTCTTTTTCCAGGGTGGAATATATACAGTAATCCCTCGCCACTTCAATCTTCGAATTTCATTGCTGTTTCATTGCTAAATGAAGCAAAATATGAATATTAGGCATTCAAAAGACGCATTCAAAGACGTTGAGATGATATTTAATATTCTCCACTGGTCACTAGATGTCAATAAAGTTAAATTGATGAGACAATAAGCACCGCAGGAAGTACAGTACAGAACACAAAGTAAAAAAACGACAACAAAAAGGCTTATTTACTCTTATTATGTCTACTATATTTGGCAATACGAGTGTAAAGGTGACTATAGTGTTTTTTTTTTGTCTAGAGGGCTCAAATAATGTTTAAAACCGTATTTAGAAGGTCATAAGACAGGTTTTCTAACTATATAAATTTAGATTTATAAAAGGGAGTCCTACTTTGTGGAAATTCGTTTATGGTTTTGGCACCAATCAACAGTGATAAACGAGGGACGCACATCTTTTTAAAGATTTTTAAAAACAAGAATTGGATGCAAAAATTTCATCCAAATTATACATACCTAGTGCATTTCAATTAATTTGAATATTGTACAAAATGTATTTGATACTAGCATGATTTGTTACAGAAAATTCCAAATAAATATTGTGCATGCAATTCTTTCTTTATAAAATTCAAGATGTATGTGGTATAATCATTCCACCCTAAAAAGTGGTTGAAATACATAATTAAAACCCACAAATTAATATGAGATCGGAGTCTATAGTGAGTGTATGGCTAGCTAGCTATCATCCACATACACTCCATATACATGCACACAGATACACCATCCTCTTTTATTTTATTTTATTTATTTATTTATTTTTTTTAATTGCATCATAGACACTATCACACCTTATCACATACACGGGTGGGGCGGGCTGGATTGGGGTGCCTCGTGCACCTCGGCGTCTGCCCGCCAGGGTCGCGGTGTGGCCGGGGGCCTGGCCGTCGCGGTGGCTCGCCCGGGGCGGCCTGGCCTGTGGGGTGCCCTTGTCTGGTTCGCCTGCCCTTCCCTGGGGTGGCCCTCTGGGGCCTGTTGATGCCGGGGCTTGCGCCGGGGGGGGCGGCTTGCGGTGGACTGACACGTGCCGCGGGCGCCTCTGCGCTCTTGGGGCGGGTTCGGCGGTCTCCGGGGGGCGGTGCTGGTGCTTCGGGTGGCCCGTGTGCTGTCGCGGCGGCCGGTGGTTGCTGCGCTGTGGCGGCTGCTGGGGCGCCGGGCCAGCTGGTGGGTTGGGGCTTGGTCATGCTTGCGGGTACTGTGGGCCTGGGTGGCGGGGTGGGGGTGGGGGGGCGGGTGCCCTGGGGCCGGGCTCGCTGGGGGGGGTCGTGCTCTGCCGGGCGCTTGGGCGTCTGTCGCCGTTGCGCTTTGTGCGCTGCCGGGCCGCTGTCTGTGTCCTCGCCTCCCCCGGTCTGTCTGTGGGCTTGTCGGGGGTGGGGCTCCGGTGCGCGGGTGGTGCGCTGTCGGCTCTGGTGGCATGTGGCTGGTCTGGCTTCTGGTGGTTTGTGGGGGCCGTCGGCTGGTCGGCTGCTGGTCTCGCCTTCTCGGCTCTGGTGCTTGGCCTCCCTGCGGCTTGGGGTGTGGTGCTCCCGCTCTCTCTTCGGGGTTTGCTGGCCCGCGGGTCTCGGTTGGCGCTGTGTGGTGGTTCGCCTGGCTGCTCGCCCGTTTTCCCGCCTGCCTGCTCGGTTTCCCGCTCTCCTCCTCGCTGACTCCCTTGTCTGCCTCGCTGGCGGCGTCCTACCGCTGGGGGGGTGTGGCCGGGTGTCTTCCTGCTCCCCGGCGGTCTGCGCTCTCCGCCCCTGGGTTCTGAATCGTATGTCTGGGACCCCGGGGTCCCCGGCTCCGCTGCTCCTTGGGTTACCAACGGGGGATAGGGTGGGGCTTCCGGGTGTCGGGCAGTCGACCACTGTGTGTGTGTGTGTGTGTGTGTGTGTGTGTGTGTGTGTGTGTGTGTGCGCGCTTGAGTAAGTAAGAGTGTGTATGAGCGTGCGCATAGGGGTGTGTTTGTGCGTAGGAGTGTTTATGTGCGTGTGTGTGGGTGCGTAGGAGTGTGTATGTGCGTGCGTGTGTGTATTTTTATTTATTTATTTATTTTAGTTATTTATTTGGGGGGGGGGGGGGGGGGGGGGCATACAGGGGTTTGCTCCGTGGGGTCAGGTGCTGGGCGATACATCTCTGCCGCCCGTGCCTCCGCCGGGTGGGTGGAGGGTGTGCCTCCTGCATCCCTTGGCGGGGCGGCCCTGTGTCGGGGGTCGGGCGGGGGTTGGCCCGGGGCGGGCTCCGCTCCCTGGGGGTGGGGGTGGCGGTGGGGGGGAGTTGGCGCTTCCGGCGCGGGCGGGCTTCTTTCCGGCTGTGGAGGCGTCTCTGGGCCTGCCGGTTTGTGGCCCCCGGTACCCGTCTGCCTTTGTGGGGTGTGATCTCTCGCTGGTCTCAGGGGTTGGCAGTCCTCCGGCCCGCTGGCGCCCTGTCCTTGGCTGGGATTGCCTCTCTTCGGCCCCTTACTGGTCTTCCCGGGGGGGGGGGGCTCTCTGGGCTGGCTCTTGGGGCACTGATCTTTGTGCTGCCTGCCCCTATGGGCCTGGTGGCCTTCTGGCGGCCGGGGCCCGGCCTTGCTATTTGGGGCGGGGCTCTCTGGGAGGTGGAAGGCGGCCCCTTTCCTTTCATGCACTCTCAGTGACAATCACACGCCCACACATTCCTGCACCTTTATATATATATATGAAGTCTTCCTTACATACAGAGATACCTGTACATGTGCACACTCACAGTACATACGTACTTCCCCACATTACTCACTGAGTTATCCAGGGTGTTATTATGTTGTTGGTTTTATTACAGCGACGGTGATTTCAGCAGTATGACTATATATATATATATATGTGTGTATGTGCGGTATATATGTGTATATATATGTATATATATATATATATATATATATATGTATGTATATATATATGTATGTATGTGTATGTATGTATGTATGTGTGTATATGTATATTTTTTTTTTACAATGATGTGCATTACAGTAACTTTAATTCTATTCACTATCATGGATAATCATTTCATTACTACAGTTATGTGTGACTGTTTCAATGCGGTATTATCATGGTGATCACTATCATAATTCATCATTTCATGACTGCTATTGTGTGCGACTGTTTCAATGCAGTATTGTCATTGTGATCACTGTCATAGTTCATCATTTCATGACTGCTATTATGTCTGATTGTCATTGACAGCTTTGTCATTGCGGTTGTTGATATTGATTTGTCCTTTATCCTTGTTCGTCTTTATAGTTGTCACGGACATTTATTTGCTGATGTCGTTCTGTATGTTTCTGTTGTTCTGTCACAATTGTTGTTGTTGCTGCTGTTGTCCTTGTCTCTTGTCTCTCTTTTTTTTGTTTTTGTCCCCCCCCCGTTTCCTTTTCTCTTCTTCTCTGTCCCCTCCTGCTCCGGTCCGGGCGCTCCAAATTTGCTTTATAACAAGCATCAAGGTCGAATAAATTTTGTATGACAGGGGAAGTGTATATCACACTTCTCTCTGGCAGAGTAAATCTGTTGAGCACTTGACGGCATTTAGGTATACAATTCTATCTGCTTTAAAGGCTGGACAGGACAGGGGAAAAAAAAAAAAAAAAAAAAAAAAAAAAAAAAAATATAGTGAGTGTATGGAAACTTCGGACCACAACTATGTTAGATTGAGGAGAAGCACTAAGGCAGCATTTTTTGTGTGAATTTGTTGTGGTTACATGTCTGGGCGTGGAAGTGGGGTCATGACACAGCCAGAATGGATGCATGATTAATGATTAGTGGGAGGGAACCGTTGAGCAGCATTGAAAAGCAGATGGAACTTGGTTGTGTGCTCTTTCAATCATCCCTTTATTCCTGATAAAATCTCACAGGCCTGCTTTCCTTCCTGCTTGCATTCTCTGTGTGTACGAGATTAGAAGGTGACGATGTGAAGGCAGAGGAGACTGACACTGACCAGACTTGCCACATCACGTCACCGCGTTGAACCCTGAATGCCTTTTAAATAAGAAAGCTTGTGTAAGAAGTTACATACATTTAAGCTGAATGACTCCCTCTTGACCCATATAAGCAATTTATTGAAGATGTTTTGGAGCCATGCCCTTAAAAAGGCAGTTTGTCCCCATCTTATAAAGGCCTGTGGGCATTCTGTGATGCTTCTGAAAAGCCTTTGTTTCAAGCCCGGCCTTTGTCTCAAATAATTGTATTGTGCTGTTCAATGACCTTGAAGAGAAAATGAACACCTGGGCTGGAGAAGCATCTCATTACGTGGATGGTGGCAGGAAAATGAGCAGTGACAGATGAAGAGGAAGGCTGAATACCAATGGGCTCTACCGGCGTTTGAACTTTTGTTTTTGTTGTCACATTGTCTGCCAACCCCCCCAAACCTTCTTGACAAACAAAACGTCAAATAATGATAGACAAATCTACACAGCACAAGCACCCTCCTGTGGCTTGAACAGGGGATCTGTCTCTTAGAGTGACTGATGAACAAAATACTGAAATGGGGGTCATCCGGGGTCTTAACCTAATCATAAGCATGTCAGAATGAGTGTTTTGCGAATAAGGGGGTCTATGTGTGACTGCAAAGCCTCTGCAAAGACTATGATCCATCCCATGTGATAAATGAGGGCCGGGGTTAAGGATGTACTCAAAGCTCTTACCCCATTTGTGGGTCAGACACAATTTTTTAAGCCTTCAGACACGCCAAGGTGGTGGTTTCAAAGCTGAGACAATTACAAAAATAAGTGTATTAACAAAACTAGTCAGAAGGGAAAAAATGGACAGGGTGAGTGTGGAATCAAAAATAATTCAGTGTGAAGGGCTTCTGCTCTTAAATGTGATTTCTTTTCACATTTTTTGGAGGACGCATTACCGTCTTTTGTGACTAATCCTGGAACAAGTATTTCCATTAGGCTCCACAAAATGACGCAAAAGGGCAATCATGCCATTTTCGTTACTAGTGACGTGCGGTTGGACACTGGAATAATGATACCACCGATACCATATATTTATGCTCTAAAATCAAAATATTGATCATTTGGATATCTCTGTCATTTGAGGTCATGCATATCATTAACAGGGACATGGTGGAAAGCAACTAAATGACTGAGATCTTGGCTAAATGATACGCGGTTTGTGGGAACTACTTTTTCTTACGCCTGGTACGCAATGCGTAAGCGCACGGCACACTGCTCAATCAGCCTCAGTCTGTTGAAACGATGGCCGATCGTAAAGGGAGCCATGTGTGAATTGTGAATTAGTTTCCATGCTTATTGTAATTTTTAATAATTAATAATGTCTTTAAATTGTTTTACTATTTTCCTTATTTTCTTTTTTTATTGTTTAAAACACAGTTTTCACATATGTTCCTGTTTTTTTTTCTGTGGTTGTATATTAGCTTGGCTATATTGCAAATAACTCTGCTATACCGCAGCATACTTTCGAGTTAAAATAAGTAAGTTTATTGCTCTGATGTCTGATGATTTTAAATATGCTACTTTTTCAAATTTACTAGACACATTAGGTGGATATGCACAAAGCACCGATACCAGCCTGAATTTTACTCAGTATCAGATTGGAAAGGAAATCAGTGGTATCACACATCACTAAACGTTACTCTTTACTCAATGCCAGATATCTTCATCTTCCCAGGGGCGCAAAACCGTTAAAAGTGTTAAAATGTGTTACATCAGAAATGAGTAAGGGTGGGACGATGTGACACAACCTGGAAATCTGAAGACTAAAGCATTCATTGACCCGTTATTTACGTATGTGCTATATTCAACTAAATCCAAATAATATATTAATGTTGTGTATTTATAAAAATATCAAGTAAGGTATTGTGAAAAACACCAAATCTGCAACGACAAAACCACAATCAAATGGAAGTTTGAATCCTGTTTAAAATATCTCGCTAGGGATAGATACACGTATAAAAGCCAATGATCAGTGGTAATGACGTCAGCTTGAACATGTCATTTTCTCCCTGGACTCTCTCTGTAGCTTATCATTCCCTTCCTGTCTGTCAAGACATTGTCCAACTGTGAGTAGAGCTGCAAAAGTAACCTTCATGCTTTTACTTTAAAGCTGTGCCAAAGGAACAAGCTGGGCGGAGGGGTGGGGGTGGGTGAAGTCCGTGTACTGTAACCTTGATTGGTCGAAAAGCCATTTCCAAACTTGTCTTGTTCATAATCCTTTTCAATGGCTGCCCCCAACTCCCCACTGCAATTTTTCATGTGATCCTGCATGCGCCAGTTTATTCTTCCATGTCAGCCTTAATATAATTCTTATTCTGCTCGACCTATAAATCCCACGTCTCCAATTAATTCTTATTCTTACCGCTGGACGCATTTTGCAACGGCACGTTTGCGACACGTGACACGGTGCCTGCCTGCCTCCGTGTATGATGCATAGCCTGCAGCGTACACTTCATTATATGCTCGGCAAGAATGTGGTCCAGTCATATGGTCCAGTCTAACCTCTGAAACCTAACTCCAGCTCCCGGCTGTTATTGAAGCCTGCTGTTAGAGGTCCTTATGTAGAACACATTCTGAATGAATGCATTATGCTGTTGTGGAAAAGACAAACAACCTGATTTTAGCATCCAACGTCAAGGAAAAGTACCTGCTCAGGCAAGGACTGACACTTCAGATATCACTGACACATCTCACCCGATGGGGCTGGTGGCAGGAAGCAACACAAGGTCATCACAGTTAGGTTGTGATGACTAGTGAGCGCCCTTCCTCAGCTGACATACCCCTGTCAGTTCACCGCAGAGTGACTGTTATATCTATCAAGGTAGCAGGGATGCAAAGCTGTCAATCACTGAGGAGATGGAAGAGAAGAGCAAACAATTCCTCACCGGTGGGAGAGACAATGTGATGGCGGCAGTGGTGAAATGAGAAAGAACGGAGGAGAGAACAATGCTGGAAGATCTCTGTGGAGACCACTTGAAAGGAGAGGAATGTTTTGTTTCTGGATGCAGCCAGTTCAGTTGTGGGTTATTTTCCCACAGGGGAGACTAATTGCTTGTTGATCTCGTGTTCCATCCTCCTCCTGCGTCTGAAAACCAACACAACCGATGAATGATGGCTCCATGCAGGACAGGAACTCTCCACCTCTTCCACTCCAAATATTCACAAATGAGATAAAATACTAAATTTGGCCCTCTTCCAAATTAAATGAAGCATGCCTCAACCCACCGCTGCCTCTTTTTTTGAATCCACTGTGGGTTTGCTAACGTATCGCTTTCTCAGTCTCTCCCATCTCTCTCGCTCCATGAAGCAGGTCACTAATGTAATGAAGTTAACGGTGGGATTCATGCACATATTATGTATCGGTAAGCTACTTTGACACATGTTGGAATTCTCCTCCTGCGCTCCAAGCTTGTTTCTGCACAAGTCGACTTTGTTCAAGCATGCACATTGAATCATCTCAAGTTCTGTCTGAAAAGTCAAGCCGATGTAATGGGGTCAACGGGAGTGCTGGGTAAATCAGATCAGTCCATTTACTCTACAGGTGCTGTGTAGTGGGTGGTGTCAGTAACAGACGGGGTTCTCGAGGTTATCCCTTTAAATTCTGTTGGGTTTTTTTTGTCTAAAACGCCAAAAAAGAAATCATACCCAAAATAAATGTAAAGCTGTTCTTGAACTATTTGGAATAGAGGCATGACTTTGGGGTGTTTTGAAAAGCAAACAACTACGACTGACACTGAGGAATAGGAGTTTGGATACACTGAAAAATAATGTTGTTTTTTTTTTTTTTTTGCCTTTTTTTGCCCTCTTTTTTTAAAAAACAGGACTGGAAAACACAATAGAACCATTGCTTGAAGCCTTACATAGTCCCCTTTAGAATTTGACAATAATACTCCAAATAATGACTATCTTACACAGGTTTTTCTAAAGCCGGGATCAGGCGTGTTCCAAAGTCTTCACTAGCAATTTGGCCATTTGTTCATAATTGTTTGTAAAATACCTTAGAGACAGAAAAAAAACTTCAAAGGTGAAACTTCGAAGCACCATCTGCAAGGAGTTCTACAGTATAGTCGTCCCACACCACTTTGTGGTTTGAATTTTGCAGTTTTACTCTATCATGTTTTTTCAAAAATATATGAATGAATAAATAATGCTGTTTCATTCTTGAATACGGCCTATTATTAATAGTATTCTACACTAGTCACCAAGTGTGAATAATGTTAGTGACACACACCAAAACCACATCTGATCGCTGGAACAACAGGCTTTTGAATTATCTTACAACAGGCACAAATATACCCAATAAAAAGATAGATATGGTTGTGGCCATAACCCATGCCAAGCTAAAACCCAACTTTGAATTTCCGACGTCACTTCCTGTCCGCCCGCAACTCAAGTCCCTAGAGAACACATTGATATCAACACACACGAGCACAAGTCTTATTTATGTCTTAGATGGCTTGTTTACTTTTAATAAAAGTAAAGGTGACTATAGGGGTGTTAGTTCACGTCTTGTGGTCTTTAACAATGTTAAAATCCATATTCAGAAGGTTGTAAACAGGCTTTCTATGCTCTAAATATGAAAATACCCATCCATCCATCCATCCAATCTATTTTCTATGCCGCTTATCCTCATTAGGCTCGCGGGGGTATGCTGGAGCCTATCCTAGCTGACTTCGGGCAAGAGGAGGGGTACACCCTGGACTGGTCGCCAGCCAATTGCAGACTATTAATATATGTTATTTATAAATAAGGAATCCTACTCCGGGGGAATTCACTTATCACGGTCGGGTCTGGAACCAATTAACTGCAAAAAAAGAAGGAATTTCTCTACAGTATTTATTCGATTGTTTGCGATATGGCCTCTAGGTACTTTCACCACAATGTCCCTTGAGAGTGTCAATGTTCAATATATGGAAAAACTATTCGGACACCAGGAGAAAATATGGAGTTGGTCTCCCTCTCTTTGTAGCTACAACCATTTCCACTCTTCTGGGAACACTCTTCTTGGAGTGTCTGTGGGGATTTGCATTTGTTTATCCAGCCATGCGTTTATGGACTTTCCTTTGGCCACTGGAGGTCATGGTGAAAAACAAAAGGGCAAAAGAAAAGTTGCCCAAATAGTAGAACCAAGTGCAATGACGTTTGGCCAGTGAAATGTTCTTGTTCCGTTTGGTAAGTTATTATGCTTATAATATACAACTGTATTTTTCCTGTACCGAAAAAAGTCTCAAAAAGATGGGTCGTCTTATATATTTGGGGTCCAGAGAGTAATACATGCAAAACAGGAAGTGGCTCCAATCTCTCTCTCTCTCTCTCTCTCTCTCTCTCTCTCTCACATACACACGCGCACACACACACAGTGACCTTGAGAGAAGATGTCAAGGAAAAAAATGGTCTCAATGGTTGGACAATTAGCTAACAAAAGAAGTGGTGATCAATACAGCAGCCATGAATCAACGTATGAACAACCAAGAAATAAGATTTAAAGTAGTCTACTAGCTATTTCACTGACATTGAAAACATGATTTTTATGAAGAAAGAGTATTTATTGTTTTTTTTTTTGCGATTGTTTTTGTGTTTTGTTTTTTAAAAAATTATTACCCAAAAATGGATTTTCCGAGAGGTTGTCTTGTATTTAGGGTCGTCTTATATTAGAGTCAATACAGTATACAGTAGGGATGTCATGAGACACCCAACTCACAAGACAAGACGATACACAAGATTAGGTCCGCAAGAACAAGACGAGATGACGTTTTAACATTACATAATTTTAAGAAAAGTACAATAAAAACCTATGGTTGGACAAACAAACGTTTGTATTTAACTGATTCACAAAACAATGCAGGTGCGTTTTGAAATTATTATTGTCCACCAAATTGATGCTAAGCAATGTTATTGTCTACATTTTTTAACCTCTGTTATGATATATTATCATTATTATTACATATATAATAATGAAAAAATACTGTAATGCAATATTTCCTTTAATACTGTACGTCATCGTTCACTCTGTAAAGTTACCATGTCGCTATATTGTCAACACGGATCTATTCTATGTATGAGGCGTGTTATGAAGCGAAACCAGTGAACGCCCAGCCAAATATAACAGGTGTAAATAGAACCGCTCTGTGATTAGGGATGCAGTCAAGTCTGAACATGTACGTAGATTGATCTGACTAATCTTAAGTAACTCTGATCAAATGTAAAATTATTACAACTTCTGCTTGGACAATAAACATGGAGACAGCTGTTCAACTTGGATGGGAAAAACAGCCACTTGTCACTCACTGACGATGACGCTGGGAACACAGAGGTGGGTTGGGTTGCAAGGGTGTGCCTGAAGCACTTCATGTGCGCTTACAATATTGCGTTGCACACTGCCACTTCCATATTACTGTATTATCATTCATAGTAGCGATGACATAGTTCACAGTCTTTTTGGCTTCTGGCTGCCCTGTTCTCGTGAGACAGCTTTTCTCCAAATGAGAAATCGTGTCATGTTTTAATCTTGCGAGTTCTCGCGACACCCTTAGTATACAGTGGAACTTCGGCTACCGTTGTTAATGTTCCAGAAGGCCTGAATTTTTCCCATAAGAAATAATGCAACTCCAATTTATCAGTTCCGGACACCCAAAAATGTTAACACAAAACACATTTTCATACATTTACAATTATACTTTCACAGAAAACAATTCGAAATGTATATAAATGATGAATTAAAGGGATGAATTGATGATTTTACCTTCATTGAAGACTTGATTGTTGACAAAGAGGGCTATGAGGCCAGAGAGATCCACATGTTTTGCTATGAGTTATTATTTTATTTATTCAACAGTGTTTCTCACCTTCTTTATCAAAATGCTGGCGCATGCAACTTTCTTTGGCTCCATTGTGGGTTATTTTGCAGACCAGCAGAGACTTGTGGTGTAATTGTGTTAGTTAGCAAAGAACTGTAGTCACCCACCGATGGAGTCACACTCTGACGATGGAGCTGGAGCTGTGAGAGGGTGCTGAGATGCTAACATTTTGTGCTAAAAATACATTGCCAACACAGTTGGACTCACGCAAGTGTATTAATAACACGACACGATGCGCGCCATATTGTACGCTAACCGGAAAATGTACATAAACGAAGGCAAAATTTTGCCGTAAATTTTCAACGTTAACTGAAAAACATTGCAAACCGGCATATACGCCAACCAAGGTTGCACCGTATGTCTTATATTTGAGTACAGTGTGCCCAAAATGTCTTAATAAGATGCATAATTGAAATTCAGGAGTCTAGCAAAACACTAAACGTATCATTTTAATTGATTGAACAGTTTGTCCATACACGGTAGTGTCTGCCTGGCCAACATAATTTGTTTCAGTTACGTCCCATTGAACAAACACAACAAGGTATTGGATTTTTGTTGTTGTTTTTCCCAGTCACAAAATTCCTTGATCTGCATTTTATCAGTGTGTAATCTCTCATATCCCAAAGTTATTGCTTTTGCAGCCGTTTCTTGCCCCTTGTTGACAGTGTTTAAGAGTCTCAATATTCTTCAATTAGGAGGTGTGTCGCCTCAAATATGATGTAATTTATGCATATTACAACTCAACAGAGGCCACAAACTTAAACTGGCATACGAGATAGAACTTCGCAATGCGCACACACAGAAACTGTTTATGTTGCTGTTTCTGAAAACCCCGCTAGAATGTGCATACGTACACACAAACACACTTATTCATGGTCCTAAGATAGCTCGGGTGCAATCGCGGCATTGCAGTTTGTTTTGCTCCTTGTGAAACGTGGCTTTAATCTGCCTTGAAGCTCCTGGGGTTGTTTTATAAGCTGTTTGTGGTTGCTGGGGTCTAGCCCTGTGTGTACGTGTGTTTGTATGTGGTGGCTGTGTCTGTGACGAGACATCAAGACAGTCAGTTACACGCCGCTGTGTCTGGCAGCAGCACCAAAGGAGGGAGAACAGGCACTGTTGGGTGCAATGGCTCCTGTGTGTGTTTGTGTGAGTGTATATAGGCCTCCTTTTAATCCTTCACCCAGTTTCACACTCCATACGTTTAGCCAGCAACTCATCGGAGAATAAATAGAGCTGTCCTGTTCGGCCATTTTTAACAGCATACTTGTAGTAGTAAATCAGCATTTTTCAATATATTTTTTTATGATATATTTGATATCAAGATTTCATTTACTACGCTCCCCACCGAGGGGAAACCCTTGGTTATAATTGCTGCGTAATCATTTTATCTTCAACACATTCAACTTTGTGTGCAGATCTTGCACGTCCGTAGGTTTAAACTTCACAGCATACCCCTCCGTGGTGAAGAAATAACAAATAGTATTTTACCCTACAAGTACATGAAATAGGAGCAACACCTCCAACATAGGTAAGCCGACTGAAATATTAAACATTTATCACGGTTATTACAGTCAGCAAATCCTCCCGCACGGTACACAAGCCCCTTTCGGCTTTGTATTCTTTTGGGTACACAAACTGAGTTATTGCCTGGATTTCAACGTGGTGATATCATCCAAAATCTCAGTCAAATTGAGGGCTTACGTCAAGCTCTGCAAAGTAGCGTGGAACAGTGGCTGACTGACAGTGGACCACCACCGCAAGGTACAGCCATCCTGAGGGAGGTCACTGGTAATCTAATAGTTATTGGGCAAACAAAGCAGTGCCACTGCCGCATGCCAATGCAAATCTGATTAACGTATCGAACCGAATATGAGGTGGTATTTTTTCCCAGGAGATTTTTTTTTTTTTTTTTTTAAACGACAGGGTTTCTCACATTTGGGGTGAGAACAAATTCTCTATTTTGCACAAACTGTACAGTGCTGGACCTAAAAGCATGATGTGTTCAGAGCAACGTGGCCACTGGAGACTGATACATAACACAATCAGATACACACACAATTGAGTCAGTCTCAATATGATCTCCTGTCTGTCTCAGTCTGTTTTCATCTACTTTGATGCCTGCCTACATCATCCTTGTGGATTTACAGTTATTTTTTGACATGTTGTTTGTGTTTTCCCACCCAGCATGCCCGCCTGGTACCTTCAAGTCGACTCAGGGTCCTGGTCTTTGTCTTCAGTGTCCTCCGAACAGCCGCTCAACTGCTGAGGCTGCCACCGTCTGTGTCTGTCGCAATGGATACTATCGCGGCGATGCGGATCAGCCGGACGAACCCTGCACCAGTGAGTACATGATGTGACATAAGTGTCCCGCCTGTAGAAGTGGATTTTGCGCTGTAGTTGCTGTTAAGCCTCGGCCACAAGCGGGTGTACGATTTTTTTGGCCGTGTGATTTGTGGCATTCCCCAGATCGAGTGTTTTTTTTTTGTGGTGGCCATGAAGGAGTAAGATCACCACGCACCCAACGTACAACCCGTAAATCGAACGTGAATACCACACACGAAATCTGAGGCTGCTCAGCTGTACGGCTGTCGCTTCATTCGTACGGCCAATACACGTAAGTTGTAAGACCAACGTCAAGCTTGCAATATAAGCACCGACCTTGCGTTCAATGCAGACTTTGCATGAAGGTTGCAAGAACCCAAGTGCAACGTATGGAAACATTTTTTTGCTCAAACATGGCACCAGCAAAACGTACAAAAGACACAAGTTGACCATACAGACGACACACGAAGACGTACAAAGAAAAACGTAAGCGCCCATAGAGTTTGTTTGACATGACAATGAACCTCTGCGGCTCTATGGCTCAAAAATCAGCATGTCACACACGCGGCCTCTGTGCATTTCTTGCATTTTTTGCACATAGACCGGCCGTAGGAGCCAGTACGGCTGGTTGTGACGTACGCTTTAGGTCACAAAGTGGAATAATAAAATTTAAAAAATCACACAACCTCTATTAACATTTGAAGTACCATTTTAACAATTAACCAATCAAATTCTTATGAGTACATTTTCTGATATTGCAATTTAGTTATTTATGTAATTCTTGTCTGTTTGCCGTCATCCCCTCAAGTCCTACGAAGCAACACTGTCCCGACTATCTGTTGGCCATAATAGTCATCTTAATAAGATTTTTAAAAGAACAATATCCTCAGTATGCCTCTCTGCTGCCGTTCTTCTGAGTTGTTTTCATTTTCATTTTCTTGTAATTGCTTATCAACTAAAGGATGTTTAAAAAAGCAAAATAGCAAGTAGTTATGCTTCCATCTTGTTTTAAAATTAATTCCTTAAAGCTGTGGCGGGACCCCCAGTGCAGCACAGCTGTCTGTTTGGCGGTTCCAAAGTGGTTCCCAAGTGGATGCATCCACACCTTTTAAGGCTTCGGATTCTCTCTCATCACGTCTGGCCTCCCATGGCACAGTACACAACATCTCTCTGCTGAATTAGCGGTTGCTCCATCAAGCACACCATCTGCCTCTACCTTGAGGGCCCTAAACTCTCCCCAAGAGATCTTCACAAGAGGTCCCAAGTGGAGACTATTGAGTGCTGGTATCTGGTACAAACACAGCCTTTATTGGTTCTTACACTCTTTTACTTACACATTAGGTAATTCCTTTTTTTATGGCTTCTACTTCATGCAGTTGTAACCCACCTGGTCCAGCCAGTTCTGTGTTGCACCCGGGCTCAAAATGGGGTCTAAAGAATGAGAGTTGAGAGCGCTAGCCAGGCACTCTACACATGGAGCAGGTCAAGAACCACACTCCTTATGCATTAAAGAAAACCACCCCACTTCCAATACCACTTGGGAGAATGAACAGAATAAGATTTTCATTGCATAGTATAACTGCTGTTTTACGATGCACATGACAATAAAACTCTTGAATCTTGAATCTTGAAGGAAAAACTCGCTCTAAGCAAGAAACTACGATCCAGCCCTTGGGTACCTGACAGGGGACCCGGAACAGTACCCAAAAAACACCCGGATGAGGCCGATGTTCATCATGTCCATCAGGCGCTTGATCAACTCAAAAATGAGTTTTAGAGTGACTATATCCAATGTCTTGGGGAAGAAAATGCTTTCATGTAGATTGGATGCATTTAAAATGTCAACACCCCTTTGAACACTGAGCCTCCACTTCAACTCCTCTTGAAATTTGTTTTAAAGAAATTCTCTTACAACTGAATTTCCAATGCCTCAGCTTAGCTTGATACTCCAGCTTCCCTAGATCTCAGCAGGGGGCGGGCAGTGAGATCATCCTTGTAAGAATCTCTTTAACGCTGTCAGGCCTGATAAGAGCAGCCAGAGTAGCTTAAATCAGGCCGCTCTGTGGCAACAGAAGCCGTAGCGCTTTCTGCAGGCCTGCTTCAGAGGGGCTGGTTCCTGCGTGCTCCAGATTGCTCTGATTAGCTCGCTGATGGATAGTCAGGCGCCTGGCTCTGTCAGCAGGGTGCTTCACGTCATAACCCCCACAACCTCCCCACTGTTCTGCCTTCAGGGATAGGCCATACTATCTCATCGCTACCATCTTCTGCTGACCAAAGCCAAGGCCTAAAGTGAGCAGCCCTTTCTCACAGGAAACCTACTTCCACGTAGTTACCAAACCTGACCCTAGTTTGATGCAGCGCTTCTATGTGTGAAACAGAAAGTGTGAGAATGCTGCAGTAGGGAAACATTTTAGTAGGCTGACGGATTTGTGTGCGAGTCCGAGGAGGTGTGACAAGCTGAGTGGTAGTTAAGGTAAGTCCGGCAGTGAGGCCAGTGCTGATTGGGTCCGAAGGGAGATGGTGTATCCCGTTGCGAGGAATGATACAGGAAAAGAGAGGGTTGTCACAGCAAGGAGGATAGAAGCTTTGTGGGAAGCATCTGACAAACTCTGAAGGGGTTTGGTTTGTGTTTTAGGGTTTGGTTTGATTTACAAGGAACAAGGGGTTGGAAGTACACTGCAGTGAGCCCACAAACATGACCAACTTAAAGTGAGGCAAAATGAAATGTATACGTATGGAAAATGCAAAAAATGTTCTGTTCATGTTTACTTTTTGGAAACCACCAATGCCATCTGCATGAGCCAAATCCTTGGAATGTAATTCAATCAAGCTAAACATAGGGGGAGAACGGAACATAATATGGTTCTAATAGAGTAATCTGGAACCAATACATAAACTGTATCTGTTGCCATCCATCCATCTCTGAATAAGTGCATGAGGTTATCTCTAGGTTACGATCATACGTCGTGAACTCTGTGTTTTTCTTAAAAAAAACAAACACCTCAGACAGTGTGAATCCAAACTGAGCATTATAATCTTTGTCTTTCTAATGATGTGATGGTTGGATGTAAATTCATAGTGCCAAGCGACAAAGCTTGTGTTTGAGCTCTCACCAGCCCACACAACCCTTCAGTGCTCCTCTCGGCTCCTCTGGCTGTGATCGGTATCTGCACACAGGGACCTTCTGTTGCACCCTCGAGCCTGTTTCACATCATGAAAACAAACAGTTTGAAAGAGCAGACACACAAGGCTCGAACCATTCAAAGGGGTTTGGATGAGTAAATAATGTGCACCAGTTTATTTTGGACACGGGGCCCGGGAAGGAAACTGGGCTTTTATAGACATGTTAAATCCTTTTTCACTACGGGGGCAACTAGTAAGCCACCTCCATCTCTACTGGATACATGCATGGGTGTGAAAAATCATATAAATAATGGTATATTTAACACGATGCAGAAGAGAGACACAATATATCTTACATTTTACCGCCTAGGCATGCAAAACATAGGGTAACTTAATCTGCTCCATACATTATGATTGTATTTAAGCAATTAATGGACAATTTTGAACATCAGCTCAAGTAACTCGGATCCTTTCCCTGTAAAGTGCTATCATGTCCATGTAGGTGTAAGAGCACAACAGTAAAAGCATGCCTGTGTGTGTAATGTAAATGTCCAAATGAAACACAAATACCATTTGCACTCTGTTACACCCACTCACTGCCGTTGAGCATATGCCCTGCCTCATTGCACTAGTTCATGTGATTTTACTATTAAAATAAAGGACCCCCCCCCCCCTTTTTTTTTTCCAACACACCCTGCCTGGATATGATGATGTTTCTACCATGAGATATAAGCTAAATGAAAGAAATGTGTATCTGAGAACTATTTTGACTGGCATGGCGAAATGAAGACCACCTGAGAAGGCATGTCCCCAACAAATTAAATCCTATGGCAAATTAAAAATCGCCATGGGCTGCACTAATAGTCCGCAAATCACTGGATAAGTGGCAGTCACACCTGATTTCTCGTGCCATGCCTGCACATGTCTGGCTCAGCTGGAGTCAGGACAACACAGTGAGGACACTGTCACCCCCTGGAATAGATGTCATATAGTATCATGTTATTTTCCCAAGAGTGTATGAATCACACAGATGGAGACAGTGCATAGGAACACATAGCTGGAGCACGTGTGTCACATGCGTTTTCCACTTGGGCACATGTGCATTATGTACATGTTTGGGGAGCATGTACACATACGTGATGTATGGTACACAAGACAGAAGCAGTGTGGATAACCTATAAAGTGCCTATTGTGCAGTAGTGAAGCCTGTTTCACTCTTCCTCATACATGCATAAGCTAATTATGGTGCATGAGGAGATGTCTACTGTACATGTAGACCCAAAAAGGTCATACTCTTCCTTTCACTGACGTCTCTGTTGTTGGGATGCCGAGCCAAGGTACCCCTTCATCCCCTGTTCAGACTTTAACACGTTGACTTATTTGCATCACTACACATCGCTGCCGTTTTCCTGACTTGTGAATTATTTTGAGTCACTCTGCTTATTTATTTTGTGCAAGATGGCGGCTATCACTAATAACTAACCTGAGGCCTGGTCATGTTTATTATATGACACGTGTTGCGCATGAGCTTGTGCATTGGTCAGTCTTACCTTGGGTTTGCGCCTGTGGATTACTTTGAGTCTGTTTACTTCTTTTTGCAAGGTGACAGTTTTCAATAACTGACGGGTGAAATGGCTGCGTTATTTACATGAGAAATCTATGTTGCACATCTGTTTGTGAGTAGGGAATCTTACATTGGGCTTTTACTTTGTGGATTACTCTGAGTCATTAATTTATTATTAAGAACGAGCAGGAGGAATGATGACATTTATTATAGTGGAACCGCTTAGGTCGGTTTTCCTAATGTTGACAACTCGTCTATGTCAGCTGAGTCTGGATCCGCTATGTTCTTGACGTTGACATACATGGTGGACTGCTTTTCTCTACATAAAATGTGGGACCCAAAGGGGTAATTTCTATGAAATATCTACTGTATGTCGACCTGTTTTTAGCATTGTCAACTAACTTATTATCGCGAAGCAGTGTGAAACAACAACAGCGACAAAACTAATAGTTACACAGCGTTACACAGTGACTTCCTCTTCAGTGCAAAGTAAGTTTCAAAATAAAATCATGGCAGTATTGATATGGAGTCTACCACAGCAACTAACAAAATTAACCTGTTGTTGGTTTTTTTTAGATTGGTAGCCACTGGAAGAAAGATTTGTGCATGTACGAAAGCGTCATGGTAATTGCAGTCAAGACCTACAACGAAATTACTGCAGCAGCTCAGTTTGATAAGAAAACAGAAGAATCAAGGCCGCTGTTCATCTATTTGATGGCACCACCAAGCCTTGAACCTGCTAAAAAAACAAAACAAAACAAATCAAAATACAAAAATGCACAAATGTAGGACGATAATGTCAACAAACTGCCATAGGTTAAAAAACATAATTTATTATATACCACCCATTCTATATCACCGATTCTCCTTACTAGGTCTATGGTCAAAGTCACAAGTAAATGTGCAAGCAATGGCTAATTTCGGTTTTGGTTATGTCAGACAGCCAACATGTCCAAGTCTGTTATGAATTGACTGATGTATTTGCCCCTTGGCTTTCTACATGATGCAACTTTAACCAATTTTCCTCACTACTAATTTGTGATTATTAAGGACTGCTCTTACATTTTTTGTCATAAGGAGAGAACTAATAGTGTATTTGCCAGCAGAGCGAGCTTGAAGAGCTAGCCACCGTTATCCAAGGAATAGGTTAGTTCTGCTTCATTTTATATAAAGGTCAAGCTTTACGGGGGATAAATCGCTTCCAAATGGGCTCTGCAGGGCAGTTTTATCCAAGCCGAAGCATCTTTGGCACAGTCATGTGTGTGCTATCCAAGCTGTAACCGAGCAGTGGAGGGAGTCCCACATGCAGCTAAGAATCTATGGGCACTTAACGAACTGTACTCCAATTGAGCAATGTCTGGCGAACAAGTACCATTTTTTACAAAGTCCCAAATCTGAATGCACCACTCGAGCAAAACACAAGTTTTATCGTTTCATGATTTCTCCATGAATATCATTTTGGAGGCTCTGCTCCAGCTGTGAGCTCCTGGGGAATGAATGCAAGCGTGAATCTCCAGAGCCACTTGGATAAGAATACTCCATGCAACACTGCATTTTGCTAAATAACCAATGTTTGATAGACACAAACGTTTCGCTGTATGAATCCTCTGGGTGCGAGTGGAATAAATTAGCATTCCAATTGTGCTGAAGAAAGAAAGAAAAGACAAGTTGATTTTGCCAACAACACAAATCGACCCAATAACACATGATTGAACAGAATAGATTGATTCCTCTGCAGCCAGGCCTTTTGCTTTTAGACTGTAGAATGCAACTTATTGAATTGTTTCTTATGTAAATCCAGGATTCACTGGCTTTGTCTTTCGAAACATGAAACTGATTTTTGAAAGTTATTTCTCCGTTCCACTGCTTCTTGCCAATAACATTTATACAGATTGAGATGCTGTTTATTTCCCTTTTCAAAAATGGCTCCATCTTGGTTTTGTTCTAGGTTTCATCCTGAGAAGGTGTTGTTTCCTTTCCTACGTCACAAAAGTGCTTTCTCATGTGTGGTTGATTTGGTCTTGTATGTATAAGGCAGAGGTGGGGGACTCCAGTCACATGACTTGACTTGAGTCTATTTATTTCTTTTAAACATGCCATTGGGAGCCTTTTATTTTGACTTAGCATAAGCCCTATAAAAGTATTCTTATAATCATATTAGGTTAATAATGTAAAAAGGCTTTTTCAGTGGTGATATCAGTTATTGTTAATGTTGAAATAAAACTCACTGTCTTTCATGATGTGGACATGTGGAAACTGAAGTAGATGATCAGATTTTTGTATGACCTGACTTGATACTTGCTTGACCTGAGCAGTGACTGGACCTGACTTGCTAGATTCTCACCACAATGACTTGGTACTTGCTTGAGACTTGAAGGTTATGACTTGAGACTTACTTGTGACTTCCTCCCACCTTGGGGTGGGCAATTTTGGCAAAAATACAAATCACAATTTGCCACTCTCAACTATTTATTCTGTAAATATTTGTCTAATGTTGAAACAAGTGACTACTTTTTGGTCAACGTCATCCCCTTTGAAGCCAAAGTGTGCCCAAACAACTGACACAGAATTCCTTTTGGGAACAAGCTGCTCGCTTTGTACTGTCCATTCCATAGACTTTACAAATGCGCTGTAGTTTGAGTCTTCCGCCACGTTTCTGAGTAGTGTAGCAGTCAGACTGGAAGGGATCGTGTCACGTGTTTAGTTTTTCTGTTGATGTTCCGGCAGCCTTGACACTTTGCATCCCCTGGCGGCCTGTCGTGTAATTACACGACCCGTCGTAGACGGGGGACACACCGAAATAACCGACACAGCATTTTTATGTCAATTAGAAGCTCTAAATCCTGGTTTTGGTTATTTTTCAATTAATCACCCACCCCTAATCCCACCTGTGGTATAAGGAGTGTGGTTGTAGACCTGTTGTGGGTGGAAAGTGCCTTAAGATGGTGTCTGTTGTGAAATGGTCCTATATAAACAAAACAGACTTATTTGACTTCAATGTAAAATGTGCAAAATATTTATTGCAGAGTCCAAATATAGTGATACTTCGGTTTTTGTTATTAAGTAGTTCCAAAAGGTCAGACAAAAACCAAAACACACAAAAAACCAACGCAAGTATTTCCATAGGAAATAATTAATCTGTTGTAATATTGACAAAAATACATTTTATAGAGAGTAATTATAGTTTTACATGCAACATTTACATACAATGCAAAAAATTACGAATCAAACATTGGACATTTTGACATCATTTTTACCTTCAGTGAAGATGGGGAAGAGGTGAGGGGAGCCATCTTCATACTTTGCAGTCTTACTTAAATTAAATAGTGTTTTGCACGTTCTTTATCAAATTGCTGGCACTGGCAACTTTCTTTCCCATGGCGGGTCTCATAGCAGTTGCACTCAATAAAAAATGCATGGACAGTGAGTCAGCAAAGTGTAGGGACATCTCAATTCCGCAGAATAGCACAGTAGAGGGCAAACGAACCAGTCTGTTACACGCATTTACACACGTATTGTTTGAGTTACACACGTATTGTACAATAATCGAGACCGTGTACAAAAGCTGGCATTGAAAAACCGGGGTTTATTCTGTTGTTGCTATTGATGATGACAAGGCAGTTTTCCAGTGATAATGATGCCGCCCCACAGCATCACATTGCCACCTCCAGTGAAGATTTGGCACATTTTCCTGTTGTGTTGCTCATATGTACATTTCTTGTGTCTCTACAGGTGTCCCTTCCAGCCCACGGAATGTCATTTCCATTGTGAATGAGACCTCTGTGATACTGGAGTGGCATTCTCCCAGGGAGACGGGCGGCCGGGACGATGTCGTTTACAACATCCTGTGCAAAAAATGTCAGGCCAACCGCCTTGCCTGCTCCCACTGCGACGACAATGTGGAATTTGTCCCTCGTCAGCTGGGTCTGACTGAGACCAGGGTGTTCATCAGCAACCTTTTGGCGCACACTCTCTACAGCTTTGAGATACAGGCTGTCAACGGCGTCAGCAATAAAAGCCCCTATCCGTCACAGCACGTGTCCATAGACATCACCACCAACCAGGCTGGTAAGTGGCCGCTGTGACAAGGTGTGATAATGATGAAGATGGGAATAATTAGCCTCAAATCATCATTTAATTATGCTGCATGTCTTTAGTAAACAGTTGCTCCCCCTTGTAAGTCATCCTGTCACTTGCCCTTGCTGGTGAACTGTTATTTTATTATTTATAGGCTGTATGAGTGAAACATTTCAGTTCTTTTTGTGCACTGTGCATATCAGCGTCTCAGGTCACTGCATGGCTGACTGCAGCGCCTAAGGGATTTTACACAGCTCAGCTGTGAATAATCACTTTAAGGTTTGCAGCACAATGGTCGCTGGTAAAAGGCCAGTAAAGAATGTAATGTCAAATAATCATATATAATTCATAATTTGACCATTTTGTGACAGGCAACATCCTCTCTTTCATTTGTGGTTTATTTCCAGATCAAACCAATGATAGAAATAGCCACATTTTGCATATTTTGCATTAATACAGTACAGTTCTTGCTTTTTAACAATGGTAACCATTCCTCCACTTTCATTTGAGATGTTTATCAATCCTCTATGTTATTTTTTTTCTATTTCTCTTTGAGGCTCACATCTGCGGCTTGCAGACTGACAAGTCTCTTTGTTGTTTTCCTTGGGTCTTTGCTTAATGAGACTTTGTTTTGAGCGCAACGTGGCGCAGCCAGTCTCCACTTCTGCCGTCACAGAAGGCGACACCCCACTCAAAACCTGTCTGTAAATCTTCAGATTCGCAGAGCCGCGTTCGCCTGATCTCTTGAGTTAACACAAGCGAGGAGTGGCGCTTTCATTGCTGCAGGTTTTGATGCCTTTATGTGTTTTAAATTAAATGGAGTGCTTATATGAGAGTCTGAGAGACGTTATTGTTCGGGGCTGTTATTCTGAGCAGACATGTTGAACCACACTATTCACCTATATGGTTGTGTAACATCTGGGCAGGTTCATCTCTGGTCAATATTTTAATGTCGGTGAGCCTACAGGAGGCTTCAAGATAAATACGCAGGCAGCTTGTGCTTGATTCTGTCTCATCTACTATATATGATGTGTACATGTATGCAGGTGTGTTTCTACCTGTGGTGGAGCTCTAGCCAACCATTGAAATTGACCTTCATGCTATTACTTCTGCCAATGTGTCTGTCTGTGTGTGTGTTTGACGAGGCTGGTGTTTTGACCAGCCTTTGTCATCCTTTCACAAAGACGAAAAAATAAAGGACAAAAATCTATAGGGCTTTCATGCAAAAGTGGTGTTGCAGTGAGGTGAAAGACGAGCTGTATTTGACAGAGTTAATGTTAAGTGAGGTAAACACTTACGAATTTACCCTTGGAGCTGCCTCATGCATGACTTCCTGCCTCACGTTGCCTGGTTGTCATGTACCACACTCGAAACAGCAGCTCAGATCTACACAATACACCAGGCGCGACAGTAACAGTAGTGACACAAAGTGACCAGTGTAGAATACTACAGAATACTATATATCACATCTTTAAATGCATCTTCTGAATGCTTTATATTTGTGTTTTCCTTCATTTATCCATTTTCAGGCTTGAAACGTTTTAATTAAGGCCAAGAAGACATAGAATTTGCTTAAATCTGCATATTTTTGACTAATAATAGGCTGTATTCAACCATGTAATTAATGTTCTTGTTTTAGTGATTGAGTGTAGCCGCAAAATTGGAACCGCAAAGTGGCAAGGGACGTTATTATGCGCTTGTTCAACGTACTAGATGCCATATATGAGAAACAACACTGGAACATTAAGGAGTGGGGAGGACACAAACGTTAATACTAGTTACGTGAGCTACAGTGCTAACATGTTAAAATTGAACAGTAACATCATGGTAGGTTGGCCTATTCACTCAAGAAAAAAATAAAATAAAACTTTCCTCGATAAATCATCTGTAGCGGATTGATGGATAGTTGGCAGAGCTTTATTTTAAGATGTGTGGAGAAGTCTGCTTTTTTACCCTTTACTTTATTACCCTTTAAGGTGGTGGGCTCAGCTGGCTCAGGGGCGAGTCAGAGGCAGTATCGCACAACTGTTTGAGAGCCTCTTCTCTCGCAAACAGGTGAGGGGGATTTCGCTCACGTTTTGTAATCATAAGCAGACTCCAGGGACACATATTACAGTTATGACATCATTAATAAGTCAATTTTGCATCACAGGACACCTTTAATGACCCATGTAATTTGGGAATGATTCTGAAGAGAAGTTGGAGGGAAGACAACCAAACTGTGCAACCATGACAGTGAAGGAACGTTGAGAGAAAATGGATCTTATAACGAGGTTGGCCTAATGGTGCTTTGACAGGCTAATGGCATGCTTGACAGATAGATGGAGACAAAGAAATGCCAATGCCTATTGTTGAGGTTTGCAGCGGTAATGAAGTGTAATCTGCCAAGACTGTGTCCTGCGCTCTGTGGCCTTTTGTAGTCAGGTGATTGCGTGGTTGCTGTTACACAAGGGGACACTGAAGATGCAGAATTCTCTGCTGCAAAAAAAAGATATTAAAAGTATACAAATAGATGCTTGCGTGAGTTCACAAAAATTATGCTGCCTTGTCCATTGAAAGTGTTCTCTGCAATTATGTGTGTCATTGGAATGAAACAACTTTGGCATTTCATTAGAAGCTGACACACCAGATGGTTTGTTTCACAAAGGAGTTCCTTTCATAAATCCACCTGGAAAAGAGCCATGCCCTTTGAAATAGAGGGAAAAAAGATGGAAGGTGATTAGATGAACGTTGTTACCTCGATTACGGGCCCATCACTTTTGCAAGTAGGAGTGCGACTCTGCCAAACATTGAACGACAATACTCACTAGGGATTTGGCATTTAACCACATTGCATTAATTGACAATGGGAAACAGACATTTTATTCAGCATTATTTTGCAACTATTTTAAAATGAATTTAAAAGAATCAATGTCGGAATGTTCTAGAACTCCTGCTTCAATTATAGTTTTTTATTGACCAAAAGTTTGCTTCCCACAGTGGTGCTGTAGTTCAACTTCTTTCGACAGCAAACCAGTTGAGACTGAATCAACAGCGCCTCTGCTGGTTGCAACCAAGCAGTGCACTCCATTTTGCCTGGAGATGTGATTAATCAACTGTCAATTCCAACTAAGTATTTATACTGTATATCTTATTGATTATTATTGGACAAATCTAAACCATGCCTGATGAAATTGATTCGGTTTGGTGATCTTTTTTTTTAAGGTTTGAAGATGGAAAGATAAATTTGTGTTGTATTTTCACTGAGGTTAGTTCGATTAGGGCTGCAACTAATGATTATTTTAAAGTCGATTCATCTGGAGCTTGTTGTTTTGATTTATCAAGTATTTGCCTGAGACCGACCAAATCAATATGAACCAAACACAAACAGTTAGTGGTTTGGTCCACAACATGTCTGAAAAGAGGCAAAAACATTGATCACTGTTTTCCAAAGTCAAAGATGTGTGTGAATATCTTAACACAAAGATAATAGGTCTGCTTTCATGACTGACTATGGAAATTTTAAAACATCATATTTGAGAGGCTGAAATCAGAGGATACACTTTTTAAATTAAAAAAAAAGGATTAATCAAACACCAAAATAGTTGTCGATTATTGATCGATTATTGATTAATTGATCATCCTCATAGAAAAATTACCTGGCACTTACTGTATTCACAACGTTTGTTGAACATTTGGAGCACTGAACGGGGAAACATTCTTTGAAATGCAGCTAGCTAAAGTTTAATTTGTGTCCAAGTTTGAATGCTATCATGTTATAATAAGAATCATCCAATACTTTTTTGCTACTACCCACAAACAAACGACGGGTGATGGAAGATGTATTCTCAGTGGAGAAAATACTGCATAGACTCAAATATAAGACGACCCCAAAAAAGACAACAAATATTTCTGCGTTGACATTAGTTTGTTATTGTGAGTGACAGGAACAAAAGCTGAGACTCACTCGTGGACAAGTCATTGGGTATGACCTGCTGGTCACTAAGGAGGCCATGTCGGTTCAAAACATGAGTAGGCATGGGAGGAAAAGGGGAAGATGGCAGGAGAGGGGAAGGGGAATGAATCAAGGAAATGAGAAGAGAGAGTTTAAGGGATGTAGCGAGAATGACTGCAGAGACCAATGAAAATGCCCCACCCTGTGTCTGGAAGGAAGAACTGATCAATAGTGTGATTTAGGAGTCCATTCACTGCGCCCGTGCTTTCCAGGACAGACACCGCACAGATACCATTATTTGTAATCATATTCCTTGCATGTTGTTGTTAAGGTAGGCATTTTACCTCTTTAAATCAAGTCCCATAAATGGCTTTGGCTTTATTAGATCCCAAGGCCATCACTATCAATGCATATCAAGACCTGGCCAGACCTGATTTTTTCTCCTTGACACACAGGTGTCTTCCTTTCAGAGTATTGCATCACGCCCCATATTTGTCTGAACTTACTGGCATCCTGACCTACATTGTGAGCCAACAATCCGTCAGACCAAAGTTGCCAAACATATCTCCAAACATTCATCCATGTGGCTGTTCTTTCTGAAGAGCTAGTCTATCACAATGTAAACATCACTGTCTTCCACCTTTTTAGAGCAAGAGTATGTTGCTCGCAAGACACTAAAAGGTGACACGCTTGGACTGAAATCTAAACATTGAGAGGCATTCAAGAGATCTGCACTCTGTCTGGGTTTGGGAGTGACACAAGATGTTGTGTATACATGTCAGTGGAGGCACCACTCTTTGTCTTTTCAGTTTACAGTCTATTTGTTCTGTTTTTATTCCCCCTGGCAGCTTTGGCTCAGCAGCTTTGGATCAAGCTTCATCATCTGCCTTACACAAGGGTGCTGGTTTTATTACATTTGATGTTTGTTGCCAAAAATGTCCCCATTGAACAGTATTAAGAAGTAGGGTAATGTTCAGGTCTTCCTGGTTTTATGTGATCTTGCTGAACGGCTCACTCCATAACATAACTAACTACATAATGTAGTTATGGTGGGTCTGGCCGTTATACTCTCGATAGGATATACAGTACTCCCTCTTGTATCACAGTTAATTGGTTCCAGACCGGACCATGATAAGTGAATTTCCTCTAATAGAATTCCTCATTTATAAATGGAGTATGTTGGTAGTTAGAGCATAGAAAACGTGTTTACAACCTTCTAAATATAGTTTTTAACATTATTAGAGCCCTCTAGGCATAAACTAACACCCCATATACCTTTACACTTGTATTCCCTAATAAAGTAGACATAATAGAGTACATAAGTTATTTAAGACATAAATAAGGTTTGTGCAGGTTTGTGTTGCTATAAATGTGTTTCCTCTGGGAACTGAGTGGCGGGTGGACAGGAAGTGATGTCAGGGGCTCAGAGTTGAGTTTGAGCTATGCGTGGGTAACGGCCGCAAAGTGGTCTGTATTTTTATTAGGGATTGTTGTGCCTGTTGTGAGCTAATTAAAACCGGCAATAAATGTCTTTTGTTCCGGCAAGTCAAGTTACAGTAACAACTACTGACACCTAGTGACCAGTGTAGAATACTACATTTCATGAACGTCTTTGAATGCTTTATACAGTATTTGTATAAAGTTAGTTCATTTAGTAATTTTTATGCTTGAAAATGTAAAAAAAAATGCAAAAAATTTGCTTAAATATATATATATATATTTTTTACTAATAACAGAACTAATAATAAAATAATGCATAGTTTTAAAATTGTAATAGAGTGAAACCGCAAAATTTGAAGCGCGAAGTGGTGAGAAACGACATAGAAAATTAGCATTTCTAGTAGGAAGGTCCGATATTGGCTTTTTTGCCCATAACCGATATGCCGATATTGTCCAACTTTCAATTTCCGATTCTGATATCAACCGATACCAATATGTGTAACGTCACATTTCTTTTTCTTGAGTAAAATGATTCTAAAGTAACAATACTCTTAAATGAGTACAGTTGTTTTCTTGGCTACTCCACCCATCTCTGAGTCGATCATTCATGTATTAGATATTTTATATTGATTGTTATATTGATTTATGTTATTTTGGAAAGATTTAATTCATTTTAATTAAAGTGGTATTGTTTGAAATACATGAATTTGCTGGATCAATAAAGCTATAATCCATCCATCCTTAGCCATCTGAGAAGATCAAATACATTGTTTTTGGTGCCTGTTTCCCAAGTGTATTAGTGCGTGTGTGAATGTATAAACGAGAGGCATTAACTTACATTTCTTTGTAGAAAGGCACTTCATGAAAGTAAGTGCATTTATTTGTATTCACTTACAGCACAGCCTTTGCCACATCCAATATGGCGGCGACATTGAAGTAAGGCTCAGCGCTCGATGTGGCGTCGACGTATACGGTTTTGTCAACAGCACTTGTTGTTTCCCAGCGTGCTAATGGCTGCTAAGCTACACGTTTAGGGCTCACGTAGTTGTTGGTTATTCAGCATTATTCATTGGTAGTGTCTTGTCTGTTGTTACCTAGCTATTACGTTGCTGTGTGATCTTTTGTTTAGCTCTTTCTTCAAAGACACCGTGAGTAAGAATGTTATGTGGATTGGCGATTTCTGGCGATTTCTTTGGAGCTGGTAAGTTCATTGTGAGCTCTATAGTTACTCTACATGCTAAATAAATAGTAACTTCTTCTTCACAGGCTGGGGAGCGGCACAGTACTACTTGATTGCAATGTTGCAATTTTGTGTCTTTGGCGCTAAAAGCTCTATATGGGCTTTCAATGTAGGGAAAAAAACGATGCCGATATTGACCGGTAAAACATTTTTATGCCAATATGGGGCCTCTAATTATCGGTGGACGATATTATGGACGACATATTGTGGACGAAAACCCTAATTTCCAGCCATTCTTTAGTCTTTCTTTCATTCCCTGTTGCTCTTGCTTCCCACCCCTCTTCTCTTTGTCATAGCTGGACACTGAGAGGTTTTGACATTGATTAATGGTGAGCCAAACTCTGTATTAAAAGCCAGGGGCAGCAAGTTGGGCCAAATAAAAAGTAGAGCACCGGAGGAATGGCTGAGAGGGGGTGTGGAAAGAAGAGCACGGGGCACAGTCACCAATCATTGTCGGCATCACTGTCCCTGGGTGACAGTGGGGCCACACTTGGAGGGGGACATTGGTGCTTCATTAGGCAGAACCTCACCCTGAACACAGACATATTGGCGCGTTGTACACAGGAGAGCAGAACTATATAGTTTAACACACAATATTCAGAATCTGTTGGGTTGAATGAAGTAAATCCATGGCAGTAAACCAGCCATTTCTCCATATATGCTATATACTATATCGGCCCGTGTTCGTAATACACAGGACTTGATGCAAACTGTCCTCTGTGCCAATAGATGGTAATCACATGAGGCGTGGATGTTGAGAGTGGCGTGGGGACTTTATCTCAGCCATGGGAAGGATATACATTTTGGAAGACATCATCAGTAGTGTACCTTTGAATCAGTGGGTGTTTGGGCCTGTCAGCACTAGACACCCTCATCAAAGGCGGCCAACTACAGGAATATACAACTACCCGAATATAATATATGTATAATGTATAATGTATGTTTCCCTTAGACAACAGTCCGAAAAATATGGGTCGTCAGGTATTCAGGGTTAAGAGATTTATACTTCTATACTTCTCCCAGAGCGAGTCAACAGGTGGTGCCAAGCAACTTCTTCCCAAGCGAGTGACAGCCTGTCTTCATGTCACTTACACGCACTGCCGTGACACACAGACCCACTCGAAAAAAAGTTTCTGCAAGGTTGCTGTATATTTGGGTGAATATATTCTTTGGTGTTCATATAACTGAGCTACATTTCCACCCGGTACTACGGTTCAGTTCATTTTGCTAAACCCCAATCAGGCCTGTGCTTCCATGTCGGAAGTGACAATTCCCTGCCAGCCAGTGTTCTAGCTCTGCCTTACACAAACAAACCATACCGTACTACAAGGACGGGTACCCTAATGAAAAATGCTGAAAGTGGGATGGTACAGGTCAGATATCATCCCTTGGGGGTAAAACAGCATAGGATTCACCATTAGGAACCGAAATGGGCCCCCTGTTGGTGACAGTGCAATGAGATGACGTAAAAGTACATTAGGTCATAGCATTCTATAGTTTTGGAAAAATGGAAGGGCACAAATGCAACCCCATTTTCCACTGCAGGAATTTCGACATGGAGTGCACCTCTCTCAGGGTCTGTCAAGAACAGCATGTGCCTGTGGTCAGTAATTGATAATGCAGCCCAGGTAGCCCAACCTAACCCTGTTTACTGGAGCGTGAACCAGCCTGAGAGGCTGAAGTGCACCAAGGTGACGCTCAGCTCTCACACTCTGTCGAGGGGTGGAGGGCGACAAGAGCCAAGGGAGGCAGATGCCACAGAATCCCTTGATAACCACAAGATAAACACAACCCAAATATTTGTTTCCATTTGCATTTTAGCGTGGTTATCAAACACTCCAATCTAGAAATATTTACACCTATTAAAGCGAAAAATGATTGAACGTAAAATGTGCAATGAATTACTAGTTAATTTCCTTTTTCAGAACTCCTGTGGCTGTAGAATGGCTCTATGTGGGCAAAGAAAGGGAATAGAAATAGAGCAACTACTCAGGAACTCGATAAAAAGGGACATTAAGTTGAAAGAGGATGCCATTTGCGGCCTTTTGAGTAAGAGAAGACTCTTTCAGAAAGATAGCAAGTGAAAGCCAATGACAAGGCCTTAGAGTCAAGTGACTGAATGTGGAGCATGAACTTTTCTGGCTGCAGACGTGGGGTGGAGATGTTCTTTTATACAAACACTGACACGTTCAGCTCAATATGACACACTTCTGAGTTTGTTTTCTAATCAAACTGACTTGTAAGGTCACAAGTCGCTTTGATGATGAATAGGTTTGGGTGGATTTCCTTTGTTAATTACCATATGTAGATTAGTTGAGACATAGCCACTTATGGTATTGAAGATATGTATTAGGGATGCACAATATTTTTTTTCCAAGCCGATAGCAATAGATTCCTGCTTCTCAAGACCGATACCGATAACCGCTAACTTTGTATATCTGCAGTCACCCATCTCAATATCGCAGTTCGATTATCACTCACTCGCTGTATCACATTTTTTCAGAAATGTATTAATTAATAAATGATGGTTGTTTCACGGTAGACTATGGTCTATTATTAGTCAAACATGAAATGCAAGTGATACGTAGTATTCTGGTCACTAGGCAGCAGTAATGAACCAAAACAATGATGAGACATGACCTTACATTACATTACCTTAACACTGCATGAAGTCATGAAGTCAGCCATGGCATGTGTGACATAACATATAGTGAAAAAAGTTCTCCTCCCATCCCGTGTGGAAGTGGTTAGTTTTGGGCTTCTTAAGTTTAGAAGAAATAAATTTGAGGCTAATTGGTAGCTAACTTGCTATCTTGTTAGCTCGCTAGCTTGATAGCGCTGTGGTGATGGGAGCAGGCCCAGGCTCTTTCTTTTAGGGTTTTAGGGCAACTTCTTTGACTGTGCAGGCATCTTTGTTGGCTTTTGAGTCGCCGTTGTGATGATGCTGGCATTTTGGGTAGCTGGCGGGGTTTGGTCTGTTGAGAGCCGATGTTTTTTCTCTCGTCATCAAGTGTTTGCGAAGCGTTAGGTGCAGCTATCTGGGACAGTGGGAAGACCCCACACAATCGGCGGCATGTTTGTTTACAACACGTGTTCAAAGCACGTCACATGTACGAGAAAATGAGTGCGTGATTTGCTCACTGCCCGAGTACCTTGCCCCTCCCCCTCATACACAAACACACAGACCAGCGAGGTGTAGCTCAGCCTGTCTCACTCACTCGGATGCAGCAGAGAATATGAGGGAAAAGGCAGAAGAAACTGCATTTTTCATGGTACGCTGTGACTTTGTAAAACAATATAACGCCACACTTTAGTGCGCCGCTGTCAGGGCTCGTCAAGGAGAACATTCTAGTTTTTTTTTTTTTCACGCAAGTTTTAGAGAGTGTATGTTTTAACGTTAACGTTTAAGCAGTGTTTTAACGTTGTGCAAGTTGCATCTTTGTGAGATAAGCAAAGATAGATGCAACTGTTAATTCAAATGTCCATGATTACCTGATGTAAGACTATTAAAGTGAAATAAAGATATATGCAAATGTTAACTCCCATGTCCATCAGACTACTACTGTACAGTACTACACAGCATCCCACTTCACTTCATTCGTCCATGCAAGATTTACAGGGGCTCATACAGGTTAATGCCGTCATTAAAATGATTTTGAAAATGTTCCATGTAATGTATATAGCTGTAATTTTATAGATTGCATGTTTTTTTTTTCATTTTTTATGTTTGCTTCAGCATTTGTTCTTGAGCTGTTTACAAATTCTCAGTGGCTGCAGACAGAACTTTTCAATAACTAATAAGTATGACTAATTGATATTGGTGAGATGTTTTTATGAATAAGCCTTTTATAAACACATAATGCATTTCCGGTAATTTAAAAACACCTCACGTTAGCCTATGTATTCTAACTTTCATATGAATGCAGCCACTTGTTTTTATTTTTACTATAGTGTCAAATTCAATGCTAATTACCAAAAAGTACTAAATGTATATATTTCACAGGCAGGGAGAAGAGTAAGGTGTGGAGCCACTTCACAAAAGACTCAACAGGTTTTACATTAGATGCAGCATCTGCAGTACGCAAGTTAGCCAGGGCTCCAGAACATTACAATTTTGTGGCAACACCTGAAAGTAAATCACAAAGAGGCATGTACTTATGTTGACAGTGTTACTAATTAATCTTCCTTATTTGAAATTAGTAGTCTGATTTTTTGTATTGAATTGTATTTTGTGTATTATAAGAATTTATTTTAATGTACAGTATACATCCTGTGTATATAAATGCTCTGATTTCATACATCGGCCGATATATAGGTTATCTGACAATATATCGTATATTGGCTTTTTTCAGTTACCGATATCAGTATCGGCATCGGCCCCAAAAATCCCTTTTCGGTCGGGCTCTACCACGATATTATGCTTGACACCTTAACAATCTCACTTCACTTCTCATTTCAAAGCAAGTTATCCATCAGTTTGTTTGTAAAAAATAAAATAATCAAATGCATGGCAATTGTGTAATAGTATCATGAGGGTATTTTCATATTTATATTCATATACATCGACAGTTACAAGTGGCCCTCTGAGGGCAGCCATAACTGTGATGTGGCCCTCAATAAAAATGAGTTTGACATCCCTGCACACTTAAGTAGTGGTTTATTTAGATGAAACGGAAGAAAATCCCATGGCAGCTCTGACCAATGATACCTGCTATGTTTATGGTTTCTATTGAGGTTATGCTGCAATTCTCTCTTGGTAAGTCTGTGACATTTAGGAACCTGACAGCCTGCCTACATTGTGTATTAACGCAGCAAATGGATGCAAAAAAAAAAAAAAAAAAGCACCCAGGAAATGTATTTTCGTCGAGCTTAACTCCTTTGATGCGTCTGTCAGCCGTGGCAAGGCAAGCACTGACTCCGTAAATGTCACAAGTGTGAACGTCTGCCAAGAGATAAAGACAGAGTAATTCATTCTGCCGTGGCATATGACACCGGTTCCAGTCGAAAAGAAAGAAAATCAGTCTGTAAATCAAAATATGTGAAAACAAATGTGAAATGGTTCTGTCAAGGTACACTCTCCCAGTTAGAACTGCAACTTAGTACCTCCAGTCTAAGTCAGACATGGATTATCTACAGTATTTATAGTTCGATGAACTTTGGTTGTTATGCATCAAATGCATCCCAGAATTTATATTTTTTATATCAATGTATTTCATTATAAATGAAATGCTTTCTGGTGCAACAAAAATGCTATTCCATGAATTAGCTACCCTGCATTGGTATGTTCATTGCGTGATAACATCATACATTCACTTCCACTTTTGTGGCTCAAATTAAGTGGCTGGCCTGCTGCCCTGCACGTGTAATCCAAGCTCCTGCATAGTGGCTGTGTGATTACTGGCCAATTAAAGCAGACTGATTGTATCAGACAGTGATTGCAAAAGCTGTATACGGTACTTCCTATCACCAGAAGTATCATCTAAGAGGTGGTTTGATGGGGAAGCTCACTAAAAGTCAAAAGTATATATATTTTTTTTTCTACAGCTCCTTCCATTGTTCCCATCATGCACCAGATCAGCTCCACCATGAATAGCTTCACACTGTCATGGCCGCAACCAGAACAGCCCAATGGTATCATATTGGATTATGAGCTCCGTTACCACGAAAAGGTAAGATACTTCATTAAATACATTTGGTCCTTATGTGAAATGTGTCACAGGCTCTTGTGTAGAAAAGTACTGCATTATATCTTTATTGATTCCACTGTATTCTCCTGAACATGGACCTGTAGCCTGTTTTTAAGGATCTCCTGCAAAAAACACAAGTCAAAGATCCCCAATATGTCAGGAGTGCTCTGTTGGTTTTAAAGATGTACTATGAAAATCATAGTCAAGATGCTTTAAATGGCAAAAATGTGCTGCTCTTTTTAAGGATCACTAAAAGACTAGTCAAAGATCCTCTGTATATCAGTGGTCACCAATCATTTTGAGCCCAGGGACCGGCTCCCGTTTCCACAAGCCTCCAGCAGAGCGGGGAGGGGGGGTGCCACATTATAGTGATGTCAAGCTATTTATTTATTATGTTCCATATTGTGTATAAAACAAATGTAACCCTTCTGGCCCGTCCCTAGGGCCAGGGATCAAATCAGGGTCCACCTTGTGAGTTTTGAGAGCGCTAGCCAAAAAAGCTAAAAAAGCTAAAAGCCCAAGCTGTGAACTCGATGTCTAGTGCGACTTTTAAAGGGATAGTTCAGATTTTTTGACATGAAGTGGTATGACATCCACATCAGTAGTGTACTACATTAACAGTGACAACTTCATGTCAAAAAATCCGATCTATCCCTTTAAGGTGTCAGGAAGTGAGGTTTTCAGTGTACCCTCACACAGATGGGCACAGTATAAAATTAAAAGCACAATGCAGACTCACCATTGGTACCAGCCTGGAGGTGTTTTTTCAGAAAGATTATAACATAACATAACATCATTGTTGACAGAAGTCTTTTTAACTTGAGGTTGTGCTCCGAACAAACATGCACAATAGCATGCAAAACTCTGTCACCAAACCTTACCTTCATGCATTCACACAAAGCACGAGCACTTGGGAACAACGATGAGGTAAAAGAACAGGAAAAATATATGTATCTGTGTAGCGTCAGAGAAAGTTAGCATACACACACACACACACACACACAAGTACTGTATGTTGCGTTCAAGGCTAGTCAAACAAAGTGGGAAGGCGTGTCGTTCAAGGAAACAAAGTGAAACAAAACAACATAAACTTGGGAAAATGTTCTAAGTGTATATTATTTTTTTAATGAAATAATTGCCTTATTTCCAAAATTGATGTGCATTTACATAAAATGTAATGTTTTGTTTTTTTTAACCGGGTGGCTGGGGACTTTTGTGTATATGACAGCAGAAATCTGCTTTAAAGGACCTCCTGCAAAAACACTACGTATGGTAGATCTCAGTCTCAACCAATCTTGTTCAGGCCGTTCTGCTATGGTCAAAACTGTGCTGTCCTTTCACCTATCCTTTTCTACTCACTGGGTTTATTTGTCAGTCTCATCATCTTATCTGCTCATCGAGCCTCCAATATCATGGAGGGGTTGAAGGCCATATACTTCCACACTGAATCGATGCCATCAGTGCGTGTCCTGCTTCACATCAACCAAACATTTTACCGGACATCTGCGAGCGGTGTCTTGCATGTTGGTAATATGTCCTATCACTGCGTTTGCTGCCTCAACCCGACTGTTATTGGGTTTCTGCTGCAGATGAAGCAAATATGTTGACCTGTGCTCTCGCCTGCTGTGAAAATGCATTGCGTCTGAGGGGTGAATCACATCGATCCGTCTGCTCACACATACACACACACACACACGCGCGCACAATGTGTCTGCTTTATTAAGTTGCCAGCCTAACCCCACAGAGCCTATACTGCTGCTGTATTGACCTGTAGCCTTTTCCCATGGCTTTGGATATAACTATACCAAGAGATCAAAGCCTCTTCCTTTCTTTTTTTTTATTATTTTGTTTGTCCTCCTAAAGCTGATCGATAGGTGGTGCCATGTTGGTCATGCACTTTTGGTTTTTACGAGATTGGGTGAGTTTCCTTCATCCTCTGCTTACTGAATAATAGATATAAAGCTATTGAGTGTATAAATGTCTCGACTGTGAATTATTTATCTTCAACTAATTTTGGCAAATGTCCATGGATCAATATTTGCAACGCCACCTAAAAATGCAGCGTTTTTTTTTTTACCTGCATCATTGTTTAGTCAGCCAGTGTAATCCTTTACTCCACTGCCTTTTTACTCCTTTATTTTTTGCTTATTCTTTATGACTGAATAGGCTACAATCTCTATTGACTTTGCTATTACACATGCTTATTTTTTTTTTCTAAAAAAAAAAAAAAAAAAAAGGACTTGACAGATTGGGGTGTCTGAAGTGTGGCACATGGGCCTTTGCAGCCCATAGCTTTCTTTTTATTGGCCCGCTTCCTTTTTATTGTAGAGATAAAACTAAGCGAAAAAAAACTGTAAAATAGGAAAAATAGAGCAAAAAGTCAAAATGTAAAAAGAATAAGCAGAAATTTTGATACTAATAACTAATAATAAAAAAAAGCTTTGCCTTTAATATAGAACTTTTTTTTTTTTGCTTTTTTACAAAATAAAAAAAATACAGAAAAAATATCCAAAAGAGCCACTGCATTCTTTGATTTTCAGTATGCGGCCCTCGGTGGAAAAAGTTTGGACAACCCTGTGGTCGATGACAACACAGGACGTGAACACACGATCAGTAACTTCCTAGCTATGGAGAAGGGGTAGGATTAAATAAGATCTGCCTTTTCAGACACGTTGAATAGTGCAAGTGTAAAGGTGACCTACTTGTTAAACGTGTCTAAAAAAAACAACAAAAAAAAACTAATACCTGGTATTCTTTATGTCATGAAACAGATCCCAATCGTAAAGGACTTGAGGAAGCTTATCTTACAGACAGCTCCGTGTCATGTAAATACCAATCATACAGACTCCTCGTTCATGAATATCAATGAAACCTAATCCTATTGATGTTTGTGTTGTACGTCCTCGTGCAAATAGATGAGCGTAATCGCAAATTAGTGTCTAATCACTAGGGACAGGATTGCATGGGGTTAATTCAGGTAAACACAGCTCTACACTAGTTTTTGATGATTTCCATGCTACTAGAAAATGATGATTTGGTCTTTCGGTGATGTTTTTCACCATAAGTAGTAACTAATCTGCCAGATAATGCAGCCATAACACAATAAACAGTGGAATCTTGGTCAGCGTCATGAATCCGTTACAGAAGGTCCGACTCTAACCGAAACATACTCAAACCCAGGGGTAGGGAACCTATAACTCGGGACCCAGATGCGGCTCTTCTGATGACTGCATCTGCCTTTCGGGCATTTCTTAACAGTATAAAATGTATTTATTTTCATTTTTTTAGCTGACATTTTAAAGTAATATTTTTATTATAACTAACTTACTATTTAAAACTTACATCATAGTGTTGAAAATAACATTCAAAATATAAAACTTTCATTTTAATAGCTTCTTAATAGCATTTTAATCCATCCATCCATTTTCTGTCTCAGTGTGGGTGGCCAGAGCCAATGCCATCTGTCCTTCCGATATTTTCCGGATCAGACATCAAAACTTTATTTTTGGATAATGTGGTAGCCTACCTGGGTCATTGAGAGGTCAAGAAGTAAACTTTTTGAAGCACAAACCCTTTTGATGAACAAGATGGTGAAAAGAAAAAGATACGGCGTACTGTGCAAAACAATCCAGCACCCGAAGTCGCATTCATGGAAGTATGTTATTTATTATTGGTGAGCTTCACTATAACAATGCTATTAAAAGGCTACATTCAGAGACGTATTATATTCTAAAACTGTTGATCTTGCTTAAAAATGCACGCATTTAGTTGTATTCAACGTTAAAAAATACTATATTACTCTCACGGAAATACATTCAAAAACATGTGGCTTTCATGGCTCTCTTAGCCAAAAAGGTTACCGACCCCTGCGAATAGATTTTTCCTAAAAGAAATAATGTAAATCCAATTAATCCGTTACAGAAAGCCAAAAATGTTCACACGAAGCACGTTTTTATAGTTTTACAAGTATGGTCTTACATGCAGAAAACACTTTGAAATGCAAATAAATGACGAATGAAATGCTAAATGAACACTTAACATAATTGTTTACCTTGATTGAAGACGTGATGATTGACAAAGATGTGGCAGTGGGATCCCTTTGTGTTATTTAAGTTACCTTTTGAATTCAATGGTGTTTCTCACCTTCTTTATCAAAGTGCTAGCAGTTTTGCCTCCATTGTGGGTTATTTTGCATCCGTGATTAAAAGAAAAACAGGGACTTGTGACATACTGTAACTGTGTTGGTTACCAAAGAACTACATTGTTGACCACTTATTACCTCACAGTCAGAAGATGGGGCTGGCTTTCGGTTCCGGTTAGCAAGCTGCTAGCAAGGGCATTTTGTGATAAAGATACATTAAGAACACAGTTGGAGTCACACAGTGTATTAATAACACAACAAAATGCACGCCATACTGTATTGTACGCTAACCAGAAAATATACTACGGCAACATTTTGCCGTAAAGCTTCAACAGTAACCGAAAAGCACACTAACCAGAGGTCTTCTGTTCTGTGCATCTTCCCAATCTTCAGAACAGTTGGACTGTTTTGTTTTTAGGGTGCGATTGTCCCAACATTTTTTGCACAGGTAACACAAAAGTCGCCTGGCTGCAAACTCTTTGTTGCTACTTCCAACGCCAACTTCTCCTGTCACACCTTTTTTTGTTGTGAATTTCACTGACTTGGACAACACGCCATCTTACTTTCTGGCTTGTTGTAAACCTGAGAAAAGAATGTGACTGGAAAATAGTGTGAAAAAGCCCCACTTATACCTGCAAATATGTATTTAAATGATAAGTACAATTATTCACACCCTGGCCAAAGTGAGTTTTTAACTGGAAATAACACAAGAAATTGTCAAAAGACAATAAAACGTTAGAGATGTTCACAAAAAGGAAACAGCAGGTATTATTTTTTCACTTTTTGACAAACCTAGTTACATTTGTCGACGCACACGTATCCACTGCTTTATAGTTACCGGATAGTTGATTAAATCTGATGGATTGGATGCTCTGAAGCAGGAGTTTTCCAAGTGTGAGGTGGGCCTTTCACAGGGAGGTGCCAGAAGACTTCATGGGGGGTGCGGTAGCTTGGAGAAAATAAAGAAAAACGTATTTCTCAAACCTGCTGCGCTAACGTCAGTTCAGTTTAAAGGCGAAATTAATTGCTTTTTATTCCTAAAATGAGAGCGTAAACAGTCTGGGGTCAGCAGAAAACGCCACAGAATATGCTCCATTTTTATTTCATTTGTTTGGGTTTTTTGAGGGAGTAGGGGAGGCCAGACCAGTGTTATATAAATAAAAACTGATCTAGATTGTGCTATAATATACCAGGATCCTCTAGAATGCTGCAAAAGATTGTTTTCTCATAAACTGTCCAATTCCAATGCTATAGTAAGAATCCTTTTTAACATAAACAATGAAAATGGTGAATATTTTTCATTGCTATATCTAGCACAACTTCTTACTGTCTATTGACACAAAATAAGTACACAAAATTGTCACAAAATAACAAAATACATTTAACAAAGAATTTGGCCATGGTATGAATTATGTATATATTTATGTACGTACTTGTATGTACTGTGCAGTTTCTAGGAAAACAAGTGGATATTACAAATGTTATAAATGTAAAAGTGAAGTATACTATCCACAACATCATAATTGATATATTATCAAAATTAGGAGTGATTATTTTGCAGAATTACCCCTTTCACAATACCACTACTGCCATCATAATAATAATAAACCAAATAGCCTATCAATGCGTATGCATTCGTCTGTGAATTAGTTAGGGCTGTCAAAATTAACTTGTTAATGTGGATTAATCCATCATCAATTATAATCTGACTAAAAATTTTAACAGTTGAACCCATTTGCATCGCAGAATGACCAAAAATTGCAAATGGGCGGTTGATGGTAGCAAATGATTGAATATATAACAAAACATGAGTCACGTTACTGTGCAACTCAATAGTTATTCGTAATGACTTACATTTACATTTACTTACATTCCAGCTTCTCAGCGGGTATTGTAGCTCCGCCTGACCCTTCGTTTCAAGTGTCGGCAGCGACCACACTTGTTTTCAAGGGGTGTGTACCCCTTAGCACTTACCCCTTACCCCTCGGTTTAAGGAGATTTGGGACACCACTTGATTCTCGTGAACACGCAAAACCTAGGGGAAAGGGGTAAGGAGAGGGGTAAGGGATAGAATTGGGATTCAGCCTTAGTCTCGTCTTCAGCAGAACTGAGCATCAATGCATAACGAAGCAAGAAAAGAATGTCAAATTCTAAAAAAAAAAGTGCATATAGTGTATAAATACATGTGCCACCACAAGATAAACCTTTCACTCACTAATGACAACGTTTACTGAGCAATCAGTTCACTGTATACTGAGCGTAGTAACAAGATATGTATTAGTGTTACCAGATGTCATGTTAATATTTCCCCAAACTAAAATAAGGGATCCAGTCCACCAGTCATAGATGGTTTATATGTAGCCTTGGCATGGAGGAATGGTGGTGTGACGTGATAGCGATGACCCCAAAAGGACGCCATCCTCCTCAAGCCACCTTATTGTAAAGCTCAGCATGCTGTAAATTGAGCAGCAAAATGAAATAAATTAGAAGTTTGTGAGAGGAAAAAGTGGAATACCATGCCCTTCCTTCCATTCTGCCGTCCACCTTTTACTCTTATTTTCCTCTGAAATTTTGGGGAGGGTGGAAATAACACAGCATAGCGAAGGTCAGGCCCTCCATTAAGGCTGGAGCAGAGCAGCCACTCGCTACGGTCACACATGCTTCTGTGTATGTGTGTGGGGGGGTTTAGGTGCATCCATTCTGGATGACAGCAGCAATATATGACATTTAATAGCAGAAGAGGAGCGTTTTTTTCCATCTACAGTTCTGAACCATTGGTCCAACTCCACAACTCTGAAAATCCTACGTTTGCTTTCCATACAATTATCAGCTTCTCAGAAGAAAACCCAGAAAGACGTATTTATTATTCTTGTCTCCTGTCCCTGCTGGCCGTCCGACTAGCCCGCAGCACTTTAGTAGACGCACAGATGTTGTACAGACAACTTTTTAGATTTTAAATAGAACCTTTGAAAAGCGGGGATTCACGTTCCTTCCACCAGACACTTCTTTCTTCTTTCCATTTTTTTGTTTCTTCACTCCGCTAGCTTGTCAGTCTCCAGGTAAAGAGAAAACCGAATATAACGCTCCGTCATCCCAAAGGAAATGGCTGTGGAAAGAAGAAAAACGACTTGAGAACTCCTTCACAAAGGATTTTATTTCGCCCCTGTCTTACCGCAACATCAAGAACGGTGTCCTGGCAGGACCTCGGGAGAGGAAAGATCAGTTCTATTTCCTGTTTGACATATTTAGATCTCATTCCATCATTATGTTCTTTATGTGCCAAGAAGATTGAATACGATCTCATCTTCTGGTATGTGTCAGTGACTGGAAGAAAAGCTCTGACTGGCTTGGAATGAACTCGCATGCATGACATCATGCATGAAGACATTCCATCTTTTTTTTTTTTATCACTGTTGCAAAAAATCCAAATAAAAAGCACAATTTTTTGATGCTCGGTGAACTGAGGTCGCGCGCGATATGCTTACATCTTGAACTCTAAATGTTGTGTGATTTCTGTGCTGTAAGGTTAATACATTTTTTCATATAATATGAATGCGTTTTTTGCATCAAACTGATCTGTCTTTCTTTCATCTATCTATTACATATTACACATTCTCTACTCCTGTATCTCCCTATTAGAAATGGAAATATGTAAACACATGAAGTGAATAAAATATCAGTAATTACTGAGACATGGAGAAGCTCTGCTTCAGCCGTACTTTTCGGACTAGAAGTCACACGTTTTTTCACAGGTTGGCTGGTACTGGGACTTATAGTCAGGTGCGACTTCTACAACCCCTGGCAAAAATTATGGAATCACCAGTCTCGGAGGATGTTCATTCAGTTGTTTAATTTTGTAGAAAAAAAGCAGATCACAGACATGACACAAAACTAAAGTCATTTCAAATGGCAACTTTCTGGCTTTAAGAAACACTAAAAGAAATCAAGAAAAAAAGATGTGGTAGTCAGTAACGGTTACTTTTTTAGACCAATCAGAGGGAAAAAATTATGGAATCACTCAATTCTGAGGAAAAAATGATGGAATCATGAAAAAAACAACAACAAAAGAATACTTCAAACACACCACTAGTACTTTGTTGCACCACCTCTGGCTTTTATAACAGCTCGCAGTCTCAGAGGCATGGACTTAATGAGTGACAAACAATACTCTTCATCAATCTGGCTCCAACTTTCTCTGATTGCTTTTGCCAGATCAGCTTTGCAGGTTGGACCATTTTCTTCAACTTCCACCACAGATTTTCAATTGGATTGAGATCCGGACTATTTGCAGGCCATGACATTGACCTTATGTGTCTTTCTTCAAGGAATGTTTTCACAGTTTTTGCTCTATGGCAAGATGCATTATCATCCTGAAAAATGATTTCATCATCCCCAAACGCCCTTTCAATTGATGGGATAAGAAAAGTGTCCAAAATGTCAACGTAAACTTGTGCATTTATTGAAGATGTAATGACAGCCATCTCCCCAGTGCCTTTACCTGACATGCAGCCCCAGATCATCAATGACTGTGGAAATGTGCATGTTTTCTTCAGGCAGTCGTCTTCATAAATCTCATTGGAACGGCACCAAACAAAAGTTCCAGCATCATCACCTTGCCCAATGCAGATTCGCGATTCATCACTGAATATGACTTTCATCCAGTCATCCACAGTCCACGATTGCTTTTCCTTAGCCCATTGTAACCTTGTTTTTTTCTGTTTAGGTGTTAATGATGGCTTTCGTTTAGCTTTCCTGTATGTAAATCCCATTTCTTTTAGGCGGTTTCTTACAGTTCGGTCACAGACGTTGACTCCAGTTTCCTCCCATTTGTTCCTCATTTGTTTTGCTGTGCATTTTCTGTTTTCAGGACATATTGCTTTGTTTTCTGTCTAGATGCTTTGATGTCTTCCTTGATCTACCAGTATGCTTGCCTTTAACAACCTTCCCATGTTGTTTGTACTTGGTCCAGATTTTAGACACAGCTGACCGTGAACAACCAACATCTTTTGCAACATTGCGTGATGATTTACCTTCTTTAAGAAGTTTGATAATCCTCTCCTTTGTTTCAATTGACATCTCTTGTGTTGGAGCCAAGAGATTCATGATTCATGTCAGTCTACTTGGTGCAACAGCTCTCCAAGGTGTGATCACTCCTGTTTAACTGCAGACTAACCAGCAGATCTAATCTGATGCAGATATTAGTTTTGGGAATGGAAATTTACAGGGTGATTCCATAATTTTTACCTCAGAATTGAGTGATTCCGTAATTTTTTCCCTCTGATTGGTCTAAAAAAGTAACCGTTACTGACTACCACATCTTTTTTTCTTGATTTCTTTTAGTGTTTCTTAAAGCCAGAAAGTTGCCATTTGAAATGACTTTAGTTTTGTGTCATGTCTGTGATCTGCTTTTTTTCTACAAATTTAAACAACTGAATGAACATCCTCCGAGACTGGTGATTCCATAATTTTTGCCAGGGGTTGTATATCAAAATATATACGGTACATAATTTATCATGCACTGCCTTTAACTTAAAATGGTGCGGTGGTTGTTTTTCTGGCAACACCTAGTGTCTTCATTGAGTTGAGCTTGAGCAGTTAGACCAGGGGTCACCAACGTGGTAGCCGCGGGCACCAGGTAGCCCCCCCTGATCACATGAGGTGCCCGCAAGCCTGCTTTTCATTCATGTTTTCAGTTAATAATGAAAGAACAGTAGAAAGAAATGCATTCTGAAATACAAAATGTGAGTTGTGGACACCAGCATTTTGTTAATGTTCTGGTAAAACAAGCATGTTTGCTTTGTTTGGGTTTAAAATAAGCTCTGAAAATAAATGTTACAAAAATGAGTAGCTCTTGGCCATTTTCATTTTGTAAAAGTAGCTCCCACGAGGAAAACGTTGGTGACCCCTGAGTTAGACACACAAATGGAATGATAAAGAGCATACCGCTTTTTGTTACGGAATACTTTCTAATACGCTTCTCTCGCATACAGCTATCATATAAATTGTGACTGGAAGCATTCTCATAGAAACGCACACGACCACACTTCCACATAGCTGACTATAATAATAATAATAATAACAATAAGTCATCACATACAGTAATGTTGTGTTATGTAGCGGCTCCACTGGTCATAGGACATTTGGTGAATTTCTGTATACATAGGGTCACGATAATCGAGAAATTGATTTAATACAATGCATGTTCTAAATAAAGTAAACCATTGCCATTAATAAACCCATTATGTCTTACCTTTGATATCAAAGTATGCATTGAAATCATAAATGCGGTCATTTTTGGCACCAAAATTGTGTCAAAGTCTTCTCCGTTATACAGTAACTGCGCCCCCTTCCCATGTGTGAGTGAGACTGTGTGTCCATGTGTGTGTGCTTGCCTGTGAGGTGGACACATGGTACCCCACCATGTCTGTCTTGGTGCCAAGTGGCCATGCTGTCCATTTTGCGCAGTTGGCATTTTGATAAAGCACACACTCCATGTTACTTATAATACCATTCCAGGTTTGTAGACAATAGTTTCTTGCTGAAACAAAGAGGGGCGGGGGGGAGTGGAAGAAAGGAAGTGAGTCCGTCACATTTGGTAGAGAAAACTGGCAATTGAATGTATTGTAGCCAAGCAAAGTGCAACTATTGGAGCATCTCAGTGAAAAGATAACAGTGGGCCAAATGAACTATGTCCAAATTTGACCACTATCACTGCCTTTATGTGGCTCCACATTGCCAGGTAGGTGCGATATTAAAGTCTTCATAACTACTTCATTTTAGGCAGGCACTGTCTAAAATATGTTTGGTACGCACACCAAATTTCCACACGAGGCTTGAGGCTCTTGAGCGAACAGGTCAGGGTGTGGCCCTCCTGATCCCACCAATTGGCAGCAACTTCTGTCCCACAAAACCATCCAGGTAGTTGAATGACACTTTTTGCTAAAGTGGCAGATGTGTGTGTGTGTGTGTGTGTGTGTGTGTGTGTGTGTGTAAACCCCATTTGACTGGCGGTGTGAAAGGGCCATTCCAAGCTGGTGCACCCACAAGGGATGTTCCCCCATTGGATGTATGCCATCTGTCTGGTCACCTCTCCTCCTAAACAGATGGAGGCGTGGTTCCTAGAGCTGCAGAGTGACCGACTGTGGGAGTGGGCTTAATCCTGACCCCAAAGTGGGTATATGTGCACTCAGTCGTGACCTAAAGCAGACAACCTAGTGACCGGGTCTCCATTCTCAGGGGGATGTTGTCTCCTTCCTAGTTAGCTGCTAAAGGAAATATGTATGCTGCTCTGCGGACTGGGCGACAGATGGTGCGATGTAATGGATTAAAGGTCTAAATGATTAAACCATTAAAGCCAGGTACATTCAATTTATAAACACTTCCTTTCTCAAACTTTTGTCTTCATCAAGCCAATAAGAGCGAACTAATGTGATTGTGTGTGATAGGGATGGGGCATAACTATGTTTAGCTCACTGGCAACCAGAATGATGCAATTAAACCAGTCGGACTAGATGTTAATGTTGTTTATAACTTTCATCTTCGCTTCTTCTTCCTTGTGCTACTTCTTTTTTTGACTTCACGTCTTGGTCCTGTGTTGTGAGGGGGGTCATACATGTTTTATAAGACATGGCATATTAAACAGCTTTTGCGCTGTTTTAATGACACGTCCAAATGCCCCCCAGCAGCTCCTTAGTACAGTAGATCTTCATCAAGCTACCCGCAGCCTGCAGCCAATGGGTGCAGTGTGGTGCACTCTACTTATTTGCAGGCAGCGTTATGAGATCAGTGAACATTAACAGGAACTCAATGGAATACATAAAATGCCTAACTTCCTCTCTCACAAGTATTGGTGCACATTACATGTTGTTTTCTTTATGTGCAAGAGGATTAATAGAGGGATTTATTTAATTATTTATTTTGCCATTTCAGTTTCTGTGGAGCGGCTCCTTATGCCTCAGTCAAAAATGACTGATAAAGTAACAGATATTTTCACACTGACCAGCCATGTTTATTTGTTTATCTGAGTGATTCTGCCTTTTTTAAGGTGAAAATGTGACAAATGAGATCTGTTTATTTGTAGGGATCGCCATTAAAACTCGCGGCCCCGGGGCCATATTTTGAGGACCCGCGACTAGACATGGAGGAGTAGTGTAAATGCTATAAAAAATATTTCTTTTTGATATGATTCTACTTTATAGCATTGATCTACTCGAGAGACATGAGATGTTGTGTTTTCTGAATGAGTTTAAAATAATAGCGTTACTGTTTTTCAGACACCGAAACTAAAATCCTGTTTACACTTACGTTGCTAAAACATCCTCATTATTTTGTACCATTGCTCCCAATACTTCATGCAGCCCAGCCACAACCAGACTCTATCTCCAGCGGCCCCCAGGTAAATTGAGTTTGAGACCCCTGTCTTCAAGGAGAAAACAATATTCGACTTTTAGTTGACTATGGACAAAATCGAACAAATCAGATGCGACTGAAAACCCTTAAACCACTAAAAAATGCATCCCAAACTTGAGTTTTGCCATTCAACTAGCAACGTTTTTTTTTTCTTTTTGGCTTATAAATCACAATGGACCAATACCTCACCCAAGAATAAAAACTGATACAGTTCTCTTGTCTGTCCTCTTGGATGAACCAGGGAGTAGGCTATTAACCAGCTAACATAACAACACTAACAAACAAGCACAAACACGGCTTTCCACATTTTTAAAGAATAATTAAGTCACAATGGAATCATTCCCCCAACCCCAGAATTTTGCATCGTCGTCTGTGAACCAGGAATTGGTCTGCTAACAAACACAAATCACTTCTAACAGTTCAACCTTTGGACCCATCATCTGAGATCCCAGAGGAATGTGTTGTGCTACAGTGAGTCTGTGCAGGAAAGTAGACATACAACAAAAACAGTAAGATAACAAAATAAAAATGTGTGGCCTGGTAGATTCATTTTGCTTTACTTAACCAAATATGGTTCCTCACCCAGATTGTAAAACAGTATTTCAGTGGGTTTAATTGGCTATCTGTCATATTTAAGTGCACCCATCTGTACCTCACTCAGTAAACAATGCAGAAGGACGTCATATTAAACCATATTGCTGTAATTAAAGTGTCTTATAAAGCGCATTGGAAGAGACAGAAGCTGCTCTGCAAACGGGTTACTGCTCAGATGTGTCGCTGTACAGATTTTGTGAAAGTGCGTTACAACTCTATACTGTATGTATGCAACCTCCACATGAGGGGGTAGTAGATATTATATATTATATTCAACCACATCAAAATCTCTCCGAATTGAAATAATGTAACAAGTAAGATACCACTAATGTTTTTAATGTGTTTTTAATGTTTAGTGTGTCCATCCCTGCTTACAGGACCATGCAGAGATTAACTCCACCATTCTGCGGAGCCAAACTAACACCGCACGCGTGGACGGCCTGCGCTCAGGCACAGTGTACGTGGTGCAGGTGCGGGCGCGGACTGTGGCTGGTTTTGGCAAATACAGCAGCAAGATGTGCTTCCAAACACTCACAGATGGTAAGGATGTCCGAGCCAGGAGAAACAGCCCTCTCTCACACACATACACACACATGCACGCGCACACACACACACGCACACACACACACACACACACACACACACACACACACACAGCAACACTTGACGTCTCACATTGTATTTGTTGCTGCAGTATTATTACATGGTGAGAGTGAGGTGAAATTGCAAGTGTAGTGCCACAGCAAAATTAATTCCCTTCAGACAGGTTCGAGTGTGTGTGTGTGTGTATGTGTGTGTGGAATGCATATGTGGATAGAAGGATGCCTTTTGTTTGTGCAACGAACTGTGCTTGACCCAGAATGCTAAGCTAATTGTTGTCTCAGCCAGCCATTCTGTTGCTGGAGTGCAGTGATTAGCTGATGTTTTATTTATTTATTTATTTTTGTCGGGGGAGGCAAAGTTATTGGAGGGGGTGGAAGTTAGTTTTATGAACTAGAATGAAAGCTGCTGCCGCAAAGTCGAAAGAGACAACTGCAAAGCTGGTGAATACATGGTAGCATATCATAGCAATCATGCCTCCCTCAGCACGGCCCCCATGACATCTCGCCCATTAACCGTGTTAAAAGTGTCAGTGAAGCGGCTCACGGTTCCTGCCACACACATGCTCTTTGGAACAGACATGGCAGCGAGTTCTCCACAAATTGCCCTAGCCAAAATTCTTGCCCTCTTTCTTTTTAATCCGCTGCGCAGAGATCATTTGGTGAAGAAAACTTTGACTCCGGTTGCACAAAATCCTTGAAATTGCCACAAACGCGCCAAGGAGCGCACACACTGCCGTAATCTTTACTGCCGTCAACACACGGAAATGCATGTGACGTCGTGGTTTGGCGCATGCATGTCACGTCCCGGACGCTTTGCGTTCACAAGTCAATTTTTTTTGGCAATATGAACAACCACATACCACATAAAAAAACGGATTTTAACAAAAAACCTGAATCGTGCATCATACCCTGCAGTGTGAACGTAGCCATGGTCTTGTGTACATGTCGCCAAAAGCGTCATTTATGATAATTATGGATGGAAAGGCGATGGCGGTAAAGGTTGATTGTCATGGCTTTAACATGAGCAGAGCACATGTCGTGGGACAGAATATACACTCTCCCCCAAAACATACGTGCATACACTTCATGGTCATTGTTGGCTCGCTGCCACTGCATGACATTTTTGTCAGAGCAATTAGCTGCAGGTGCCTGAGAGCTGCTGACGCTTCCTTGTCCTACGCCGGTTCAACTTTCCTCTTGCTGTCAATCAACAGCCCTTGAAATCCGTTTTACTTATTTTCCATACACCTCCACAGTGTCCTTGTGCCACATTTGCACATACAGAGCCCTACTCTGGCAGTTTGATTGACAGGTGTGAGGAAAAAGAGGTGATTGCAGCAACGGCGAGGTGACTGATGTCTTCCGTTTCATAATAGGTTAAGACGGATTGCAACAGACTCTTGTTTTCCACTAAACAGGTTGCAGGGTGATCCCTCGCTGCCAGGGCGCGTCACCATTTCAGCAAAGAGGCCACCTATCTAGACCTCTCTCACATGATGTATATGAAAAACAGAAAGGCAACCTGCGAGCAGCAGTTGCGGCGACATCCTTCACACCGTTTCTTGATAAATGTGCGAGCTGAAAGAGTGAGCAACTCCTGTCACAATGAGTGTCCTCATAGATCCCGGCCGGCCCCCACGCCTCGCTCCGAATAAATTTTTCTCGTCCTTTTTTCATCTTTTTCTTTCTTTTTTTTAATCACTTTAATCCCATAGGCCCATTTTACACGGGGCTTTGGATTTGCCTGCAGCTTGCAAAATCATGCATTGCTTTCAAAGCCAAAATCGCTAGAAGATGGGCAAATATACAGATGCTGAAATGTATTTTAATCCATTTGGGCAGCCTGCTTCGATTGTACACATGGAGCCTTTAAGGTTAAACAGGAGACTTGTTGACATCTGGTTTGTTTGAATTTCAAATACATTTTTCCTGAAGGAATTACATTAATCCCACACCACTTTGCGCTTTGTATTTTGCGGCTTCACTCTATCATACATGCATTTTTGTGGAAAAAATGTCATCCTAACTAAAAAAAGAGAATGCCAGAAATAAAGCAGTTCATTACACCTTTGCAAAGCGGTCAGACAACATGCAGAGTGCATGGCCTTCTGCAGATGTCTGGCCAAGAGTGGCTTCCTGACAGCAATCCTTGGAGGCTAAACACACAAGAAAACACTCTCAGGTCAAAACAGAATTTTATCGTTTCAGCCTCTCATCCACACGGAAACGGCGTTCCGGGTGCCCTGAAGTGGTATTCTTTGAAAACGGCTCCCAGAGTGGGACAATCTGAAAACGTCGGCTCGTCGTTTCTAATTAGCAATCCGCTGCTGTTTTAAAAACGAAGACGTCAGCGACCTGGCACTGTCACGTGACCAGAAGTGAGGTTTGACAACAAGCCAACACGATATCTGAATATTTGGAAGGACATGACTCACCGCAGTCGGCATTCTCCCGGTATATTCTCGTTTTACACTCCCAAAATGCCGCACATGTAATTCCACTTTGTCGTAAACCCAGACTAGCCTTGGAAAGTGGAAGATGACGGGTTTATGTGCATGCATCCTTTCTTCTATAGTATGATGTGTCGCATGGGTCCGTTTGCGTTGCGTGTCTGTTCACAGCGCCCAACATAGGTCTGCCTACTATCTGATCACCTGGGACAGTGTTGATGCACATTTTTTTTTCAACCCACCAAGAAAAAAAATCAGGAGCCTTCCCATGTGGACAGGACCTTAGACTCCATTGCATGCAAATGAATTACATTGTGAGAAACAAATCACTCCTAGAGCTTACATCAAAGAATAATACTTCTTCTGACCCTTAGGTGTTAACGTATGTTTCCTAGACCCCTTACTAGTTTTTATCAGGGCAGCATCTAAGAGATCGCATGATCAAATGATGGTACTGTGGTTGATCTTTGGTTGTTGATGTGTTTTACACCAATGCTACAGGCAACCTCCTGCTAAGAAGCCAATAAAGTTAAATGGAATGCAAGATGTGCTCAGATACAAGAACTGAAATTCTGCAAAAAGCGATAAAAAGTAATTCAGACAATAAGATAATGTGTTACCTGCAAACTATACGTTTTCCCACTTGAGCATTAATTAATAAATCATGTTTTTTTGTGGGTTGAATACGGTCTGTTATCAATAAAAATAAATATGCATAGTTTAGCAAATGTTGCTTATATTGTGCCTAAATTAAGCATTTTCAAACATAAAAATGGTTGAATAAACTAAAATACAAATATAAGGCATTCAGAAGATGCATGTTAATTTAATGTTCCGTGAGACACACAAGCACCAGACTTGACCGCTGGAACAACAGGCTTTTATTGCAAGTTTGAATTATCTCACAACAGGCATGATATCCCTAACACGGGCTACTGTTGTACTGTTGCATCCGTAACACACGCCAAGCTAAAAGTCTGAACCCCCGACATCACTTCCTGTCCGCCCCCCTAGACATCTCCCCTAGCACCGGAACATATTTAGTGCCACACACACACACACACACACACACACAAGTACGAGTCTTATTTATGTCTTTAATAGCAAATTTTCTCTTACTACTGCTACTACTACTTACTCCTACTCTACTATATAGTGTAATATAAATGTAAAGGTGACTATAGGGGAGTTATTACGTGTCTCGAGGGCACCAATATGTTAAAAAACATATTTAGAAGATCATAAGCAGGTTTTTGATGCTCTAACTGCGAAAGTATTCCTTTTATAAATAAGAAATCCTACTTTGCGGAAATTCACTTATCACGATCGTGTCTGAAACCATTTAACCGTGATAAACGGGATTACTGTACTGCAGATTAAATGCATCTGTGCTGTCATTACACAAGTGTGGTTACTGCTTAGTTTGTAACCATATTGTGCTGAGCAGCCGGGACAGAGACTTTTGTGCCGCTTGTATGCATCACAACATGTTCCATTTCCAGTTCTATGGTCTTCATCACATTCTTTCCCCCTCTTTGTCATCGTAGGTATTGTGGAGTTAATCCTTTTGATGCTGACAGTGCTAAAGTCTCACAAGATTTTCTGAGGTGATAAAAGAGGTCCCAAATGTATTTAGGCTTTATGTGCAATAGCTTTTTGGTTAAACACTTGCCAAACAACATTCCAAGGTGTCGTTTCTTTGACAGGAACGGCAGCTTTTAAATATGAGAGCCCCTGGCGTCCATCCCTTTACTCTTTCTCTCTTGTATCAGTCGCACCTTGTCTCCCTTTCTGTGTCGCCCTCAGTGTCTCAGTTTATCAAACACAGCCTGTCAGTCAGCTCTGCGAAAGTTCACCGGATTTCAGTCAGCGCCTTACAGCTGAGACGTCTGTATGTTTTCTTTAGCCGTCCCAGTCCAACACACACACACACATACACACACAAACACACGCCGTCACGCAAAAGGCAAGTGTGCACAAGCATGCCCTTTAAAGCTGTTTTTTTCTGTTTTATCTTGCCTGTCCTGCAGTTCTATGCAAAAGTCTTTGGCTACTAATAGAGCTGTTGCCTTTAATTGTGGTATAATGATGACATATGTTTATGGAGCATCACAATTGTGTTCATTTGTCCATCAGTTCATTAGTTAGGAAGCTTCTTCCTGCTTCATGTAGAATTCCGAAGGGTATTTGAGGGGTTCTATTGGCTCTGCTATATCTGCAATATACTGAATTGACCCAAATGTAAGATTTTCTTTCTTCCAATAAAAAGATGAGTTGTCTTATAGTTGGGGCGTAAAGAGTTGTACACGCACACCAGTAGTTGGTGCCGAACGACATGATGATGATGATGATGCACAACATTATATAAATGAGGATTTGTAAAATAAAAGAGGATTATTAACACCTGTCCGTGTCTGTTTCTATCTTAGATGACTTCAAATCGGAGCTGAGGGAACAACTTCCTCTTATTGCAGGGTCAGCGGCGGCAGGAGTGGTCTTCATTGTTTCTCTTGTGGCTATCTCCATTGTGTGCAGCAGGTAATGAGCGTAACCACCATTTTATTGATGCTGTTTTTCTGCATCTACTTTATACAGCTGGGAAATTGAAGCAAACTCGTAGACACGTTGCAATATATGTATAGATTAAATGTTGACCAATCTGACCATACATGACAGCTTTGCTTTGCATTAAATTCTTCATGGAACGGCAACATTTTTTTTCACATGTAATCCATATCGGCCTCCAGCCATACTGATAATCACATCCCTTGAGAATACTTGCTATATAAACAAATGCAAATAAGCTTGCTGACAAGCTCCATAATGCTGCATATCCCCACAGAGAAGTTAACTGTTCCAACTTTGGTTTGTTAGTCAAGTCCAGCTGATTTAATTTGGCTTTTAGTTGGTCACTCCGTCACGTCTCTTGGGCACCCTTGCTTTAGATATTTGAAGGTCACACTTTCTGCTGAGCTGTGTGCAACTCTGAGGCCAGGCCTCTTTTGATGGCATGGCAAAGGGAGACACATAAAAAGCAGACACGATCCTATCGAGATCTAATTAAAAGTCGCCTCATTTTCATAAACATTTAGAATCACGGGCCTTGCTTCCCCCCTCTGCAGCTGATTCCATTTTGCTCATGTTTTATATTGTGGCCTTATGTGAGAGGCATTTGCAGTAAGGTGGCCTTTACGCTGTCTGTCATCCATTAGGAAAAGGGCCTACACTAAAGAGGCCGTCTACAGTGACAAGCTGCAGCATTATAGCACAGGAAGAGGTAAGTCTATCATTAATAAACTATCACAAATTGGTCATAATTGTTAGTCCATTAACTTAAAATGTCTTGGACCCAAGGTATCCATCAGTGGCTTATGGCTCAAGTCCTCGAATGGGTCATGCCCATTCCTTCTCAAAGGACAATACTATGGAAATGAAACTTAGAGTAACTTTAGAGGAGTCAGTGCCCAGTTTGTACAGTAGTATAGTTTTACTATCAACAGAAAAGGGCTCAACACACAATCATTATTGTCTATGTAGTGCAGGGATGACCAAAGTTTGGCCAAGGGGCCATTTGCGGCCTGTGGCCAATATAACTTAATAAGAAAACTTTGAAAAATAAAATAAAATTTTAAATCGGCAGTAATTTTACAAGAACAAAATGAAAATATTAAGATAAAAAATTGTAATCTAACGAGAAAAGTGGTAATTTTATGAGCATAACTTTGTAATATTATGAAGAAAAATAACATTATTTTAGTAGCATAAAGTTGAAATATTAAATCAATAAATATTTTTTTTAAGTTGTAATATGAGAAACAAACACAACAAAGTAAAGTTGTAATTTAAAAGGTACAATATGGGAATAAACTCATAATATTATGAGAAAAAAAATTTACAAGAAAAAAGTTGAAATATTTGGAAAATTGGAAAAATTTGGAAAATTTGGAAAAAAAAAGCAGAAATTGAAAAAACAGCTGTAATTTTACAAGAATAAAGTCAACATATTAAGACAAAAAAGTCATATTGTAACAAGAAAAAAGTCACACTTTTGCAATAAACTCATAATATTATAAGGAAAAATAATTTATAATGATTAATAATTTTAGTCACACTTGTCACACAAAGTGCAGTTTTTAAATGAAACTTTTTATTACTAAGGGAGAAAAAAAATTCAATCTTACATACCCCCCAAACCCCAGAAAGAAACAAAAGAAAAGTCTGGAAACGGTCAGAAAGCCATTTGTAAAGCTTTGGGACTCCAGCAAACCACAGTGAGAGCCGTTGGCGAAAACATGGAACAGTGGTGAACCTTAGCAGCAGTGGGCGGCCAACAAAAATTACCCAAAGAGCACAGTGACGACTCATCCAAGAGGTCACGAAAGACCCCACAACAACATCCAAAGAACTGCAGGCCTCACTCGCCTCAGTTAAGGTCAGTGTTCATGACTGCACCATAAGAAAGACACTGGGCAAAAACGGCCTACTTCGCAAAGTTCCAAGACGAAAACCACTGCTGAACAAAAAGAGCATTAAGGCTAGTCTCAGTTTTGCCAGAAAACATCTTGATGATCCCCGTGACCTCTGGGAAAATACTCTGTGGTCTGACGAGACAAAGGTTTTTGGAAGGCGTGTGTCCCATTACATATGGCGTACAACTAATGCCACATTTCAGAAAAAGAACATCATACCAACAGTAAAATATGGTGGTGGTAGTGTGATGGTCTGGGGCTGTTTTGGTGCTTCATGACCTGGAAGACTTGCTGTGATAAAGGGAACCATGAATTCTGCCGTCTGCTAAAAAATCCTGAAAGAGAATGTCCGACCATCTGTTCGTGGCCTCAAGCTGAACCAAACTTGGGTTCTACAGCAGGACAATGATCCAAAACACACCAGCAAGTTCACCTCTGAATGACTGAAGAAAAATAAAATGAAGACTTTGGAGTGGCCTCGTCGAAAAGACCTGAATCCTATTGAGATGCTGTGGCATGACCTTAAAAAGGCAGTTCATGTTAAAAGATCCTCCAATGTGGCTGAATTACAACTCTGCAAAGATGAGTGGGCCAAAATTCTTCCACAGTGCTGTAAGAAAAAAAAACAACTAAACAACCTTTATTGTTATTAACAGTACTACAGTAACTGTACAGTAACTGTACAGTAACAGTAACTGTCACGTGAACCATGCCGTCATGGAAACGAGTGTTTGCAAGTTATCGCAAATGCTCGATTACAGTTGCTGCTGATAAGGGTGGCCCAACCAGTTTAGGGGGCAATCACTTTTTCAACCAGAGCCATGTAGGTTTGGATGTTTTTTCACCCCTAATAATCGTTAGTTTCATTTCAAAACTGCATTTTGTGTTCAGTTGTGTTGTCATTGACTAATATTTACATTTGTTTGATGACCTGAAACATTTAAGTGTGACAAACAAACACAAAAATAAGAAATCTGGAAGAGGGCAAACAATTTGTTACGTCATATTTTTTTTTAAGCCGTAATACAACAAAACAAAATGAAGTTGTAATTTTTGGAAAATTAGGTTGGTGAAAAAGTATTAAATAAAAAATTTAAAAAAACAGCAAAAATGGGGAAAACAGCGCAAAGACCGAAGTTCATACTATAATAATACACCCTTTGACCTATATCACAAAGCTGAGATGCATTTTTTTTAATATATTTCACTTCTTCGCATATCTACAGTACATGTGTTGGTTTACAAAATATCAAAGTAGCCTTCGCATCCTTTCATGTTTCAGTATGTGGCCCTTGGTGGAAAAGGTTTGGACGCTCCTGTTATAGTAAATAATAAGTGGAATTTGCACAGAAGTGATGGTAAAGAGCACGGTTGTACAATTCCTTTCCTTGCACGATAACACTGATTGGCAGTCAGTCAAGGCTCTACTGTGGCCGTGTCTCTGTTGTGTTGTAAGCACTTCCCTGATACTGACTGATGATGGGATGGAGCCCGGAAGATCCTCACACGCTCAGAAAAACACGCACACACAAGCACACTAAATGCCACCTATGACTTTTGCGCCTCATCCAATGAAAGCCCTCCATACTGGGGCACATGCGGCTCACTCATGGGGTTTAGAGCTCTGTCGTGCCTGACGCAGCAGTGTTTCAAACACTCTCTGCACTACAGCCAGCAGGATTCATTAAAGCTGCCACGGGCTACAAGAGCCCGTTTTGCCCAAATCAAAATGCCATGAACACAATAATGGAATCAAAGTCATCAATCGTCAAATATGTGAACTTACTGATAAGAAGTCCCATTCAGTTTTTGTCTTCCTTCCAATCTCGCAATGCTTCATGCATTGCTGTCTAAGATGGGACTGACAGTTTGGTAATTACAGTATTCAGTGCAATAACGACAAAAAGAGATGCTAAATCAATTGATATTGGGTGAAATGCTCCAAAAAGCTCTCCTTTTCCGTCCACACATTAGGTGAGTGGTCTTCATTTCCAACTCATCAAATGGGATGGCTTCAGGAAAGATGCTGTCTTGTGCAAATTTAGTAATACACCTGAAATGCAGCAGTGATAAATTCAGATTAGTCACTGAATGTGTGGACTGGCAAAGCAGCCTCTGCTTGATTTACTTGCACACTTGTCATATTGCTTGAGCATTTTAGATTTTTCTGCATGCGCTCGCTATTCCTCTTGTCAACTCCCTGTCAGCTAATTGCCAAATTAGTTATTATTATTGCATGTTGATTGAATCGGTCGTCTTCACTGCATAATGCTACAGGCTGTAATGCTTGAATCCAGCAAAGATGTAAAAATAGCATAATAAACCCACGGAACATTGCTCATTACAAGCTGAAGTCATATCATGGCCGTGGGTTTTGTTTATTGATCTTCAGACAGTATCAGACATCTATTAGGAGACGGGCATTTATTTGGGGCCTTTATTTGTACCAAATTAATTTTAAAAATAATATGAAACCTGTTATTTATGATATTATTAAAATACTATTAAACTTTTCACATGCAATGTGTGCTTTGCTGGCAGTGTTATTAACACTAATTGTTATTAACAATCATACATCCACTGACCTGTTAGTTATATCTGTGAAAGGATGAAATGAGGCATCGATTTGGTGTGGGGCATGTATTTAATCGCACAACACACCTGAGAATTAATTGAGGCATGGTGTCTATTAGAGTGGAGGCCAGTATTTGCCAGAAAGTGTATTTTGTATACAAAATTCACAGTAATGACATTGTGGCCATTGGGGCTGTAATAGATTACTTCAAGCATGACCGTTGTTCAGTTGATTTGCAGCCACATTAGGGCCATTTACTAAATGAGTAGGGCAGACTAATAGCGGGGTAAATGCTGGACATCGGTGACAATAACACAGTTAAGTACAATGCAGTTAACTGCAATTTATAGCCCTGTTCACTGAAAATATTCATAGAAAGATAAAGTAGCAAATCAGGAGCCTGTTTTTTGTTTGGTTATTTTTGCTGTTTAAGCATCTTTTCCAATCAAATGGATGGATAATCCATCCATCTGATTGGAAACGATATGCATTTATGTCATGAGTTAGGCTAGGGAGTCTCTGCGGCAAACATGAACCTCCCTGCCGGAAGTGCTGTTGTTTTATATGGTTGGGGGGAAAAAAATAGAACAGCGTTCTGGATACATTTGCTTCACACACTCAGATGAGGGCCTTTTGAAATATTTAAGAAAGAAGCTGTTTCATTTATGAAATGGCCATCAAAAAGATGACTGCGGTTAAAAGGGAGTGAAGAGCTGTTAGATGTTAAATAATATATGAAAGTGGGTTGTGGATTAGAGAATAATGGGTTACTGTTATGTATGTTGCATGCTGGTATCGGTTTGATTGTGTCCCCATATGTTTCTTCCGGTGCTGTTGCTGCTTGGCAACACATATAAATGAAATCCTTTTTTTTTTTTTTTTAGAATACAAAGCTATGAACCCTAATGGATTACCTTGAATCTAATCTGAATGGAATCTCTAATGAGCAATTAGGTTCACACAGAAAGGGAGGGTTCAAGGCAATTAGTGCCATAACCAGAATCAGCATTCAGCCAAGATGGAGGTGAGGTACCTTGATCCCTCCAAGACCAGACCGTATCTCATCTTCATCTCCATCTCTTGGGAGCCCTCCATCGCCATGTGTGTTATGCAAATGAAAAAGGCCCCAAATTGACTTGATGGAGATGGGTTTATTCAAATCATGACTGTCAAGGGGTTTTTTCCACGCTCAAGGAAATAGGTCTGCCCCGGGTCCCACTGTAGTAACGATGATTCGACATCTGCTTGTATACGGTAATGTCCATCTTGTGGTGGCGTGTATTGAATGGGTTTACAAGTGCGTGGCCGCCCGCCCGCCCGCCCGCCTGCTCTGTCAACACAGGAAATCTGGCCTTTTGTTTGCCAGTCCGGGGAACTGAACTCACCTATCGAGGAGTGGCATAAAAGGCAAGCTGATGGTGCAGTGGTTTTTATCTCTTTATGAGCTTGTCTGGAAAGGCATTCGGGGAAAATTGGTTCTAGCACTATCAAAGAGTAGAGACTGCCAGAGAGTGGAAAAAGATGTCTACATTTACCTCATCTGTCCCTTCATTTTTCTTCCTATCTGGTTTATTTTATTCATACAGAAGAACCTACAAAGTCAAATTCCCTTCCTAAGCTGATTTTTTTACTCCCTTGAGGTTGCACTGTACAATAAGGACATTGTAAAACTAGAGAAAATATGTTCTGAAATTCACTCAACAGTTATGACATTCAACCAATTGGAGACAGGTTGGTAATTCCAAAATTTGAAAACTCAATACAGGTGTTCCTCGGGTTACATACGAGTTCCGTTCCTGGACTGTGATGTAAGTCGAGTTTAGGTGTAAGTCGGATGTTATACCTATAGTAACTCCAAAGTCACCCACACTGTACACAGAACACATGAAGGACATATGCAATACAGTAAAGTAGATGAAATACAAGAATTAGATGAGAGATGATAGAAGGAGCAGGAGAACAAATGAGACAATAAGACCAGTGTGGTAAGTTATTATCGCTGCTTTCATAGGAGCAGATGCTTTAGCTGAAGGATACAATCTATATCTTTAATGATGATCTTGACAGTTAAACGGTTTAATACCATAAGTGCTGCTGTTCTTGGTAGGTGTTTCTCCCTCTCTTAGAGGTATGATGTTAATTTTCACTTCCGTGGTGATGGCTTTTCTTTTCCGTGGCATATTTCCACCAGAAGAGCCCGTCACACTCTTGGGAGACATAATGAAGTGCAGAAAGTTAATTAATTAGCAATGTTATTCATTGTTTTGGCTATGTGTGTGAGCATGTGCGTTGTTCAGGTGTTCAGTCAATATCAACACAGCAATATCAGATATGGGCCACTTGACAGTAAAAAAAACAGATATAGGCACTTAATCGAAATTGGTCCCTTAGTCCTGCAGTGTAAATCTATCGCTGGAGGTACAGACTGCCTCACCCTTGCCAACTAAGAATTCTTCAATTAACGTATGTCTTTACATGGAACCTAAACTGCCTGTTTGACCCCCTACCTATACTGTCCAGTATGTCCAATGTGTGGTATAATCATAAATTCCATCCAGTAGTAGCCTTGCATTCATCTTAAGGAGAACCATATATCAACTTTAGTTATCCTCATTAATACTGCTAAAAGCTTGCAGTGATGGGATGTACTACTCTTTCACAGTGTAATTAAAGTTACGATCTGAAGGTCAATTGCATTCAGTCAGCCATTAACACAACACATCAGCCAAATGGGAAAAAAAGAGAAAGAGATCGGTTTCTTCTTCTGCTTGGTTGTTCTAGAACTCTCTTTGCGAGCCGACATGTCTAACTGCCCCTCCCCACTGGGCTGCCCGACCCACTTCTCAGGCTCCCCCGGGATGAAGATCTACATCGACCCCTTTACATATGAGGACCCCAATGAAGCCGTGCACGAGTTTGCCAAGGAGATTGATGTCTCCACTGTTAAAATCGAGGAGGTCATCGGTGCAGGTATAGTCACTTTGTTTCTTTTCATGTATTTCTACATGTCGTGTCTTCATGTTTGTATCTTTGTGGTAGAGCAAAAGTGAGTCAAGGTTCCAAAGCCAGCCAGTTTTGGTGAATCCATGGACATCAGCTGAATGTAGGCCAGCTACTGTGGGACCTAATGGTATTGGAAATAGCTCCAGCCCTGCCCCACATTGCACATGCTCTGCTTGGGATCTGATTACAGTTCATTTTAATCATGTTCTACCTTTCTTGTAATGATTGAATGATAATAATTGTGTTTTATGTCTTTGTTTAAGAGGGATCAGGTAAGTAGTTTTTTTTTCCAGATGAGGTTTTTTTTTTTACTGCTGACACCATATGTGAGGGTTTTTATTGAGGCCAAAATAGGCCTGGTAATGAGTTTGGGCCTGGAATAGCTCCTCTTGATTGGCCTACTCAGCAAGCAAGGTGAGAGAAAGTAGCAAAGCGAGGACAGTGGAGAATAGGCTAACTGATTAAAGAATTAAGATTTTGTTTACATCGGGATATCACTTTAGGTTGACAAAGGAATATGTGGCTACTTGGAATGTCTTTAAGCTCTTCAGTGAGTCAGATTGTTGGGAACATTAAAGAGAAAGTGGTTGGTGAATGCATTAATACCATATTGATCCAAATATAAGATGACCTTCAATGTAAGGCAAAAATGTTGTTATCCATCCCTCCATCCATCTTCTTCCGCTTATCACGAGAGCAGGGAAGCCATACTTCCCTCTCCTCGACTACTCCGTCCAGCTCCTCCTGGTGCATCCCGAGGCATTCCTAGGCCAGTTGAGAGACATAGTCTCTCCATTGTGTCCTGGGTCTTCCCCAAGGCCTCCTACCGACGTCAGGCGTGCCCTAAACACGTCCCCAGGGAGGCGTCCAGGAGGCATCCCGACTAGATGCCCGGGCCACCTCATCTAGCTTCTCTCAATGCAGAGGAGCAACAGTTATATTCTTCCGTATGACAGTGGTCTCGAAGGGAGAGCCTAGCCACCCTTCGGAGAAAACTGATTTCGGCCGCTTGTACCCACGATCTTGTCCTTTCGCTCACTACTACTTACGGTCACTACTCAGAGCCAACATTTTGTTAAGATCATTGAAATCATATATATGTTGAATGTGTAAATCTCTAGAAACCAAATATAGCATGACCTGTCTTTTCAGCGGAAAAGAAAGAATCATTATATTCCGGTCAATGCGGTGTATGAGGAGTCTATTTTATTAATACATAGACAGGGACACGGAATTAGATAAGTGAATAAACAAGTGGAAATTGGATGCAAAGCAAATGATCATTCCTTCTGTTTTAAAATGACACCCTGATCTACTCTTCGACTCTAGGTGAGTTTGGGGAGGTATACAAGGGCCGCCTGAAGCTGCCCAGTAAGAGGGAGATCTTTGTCGCCATCAAAACACTGAAGGCCGGCTACGTCGAGAAGCAGAGACGTGACTTCCTGTCCGAGGCGTCCATCATGGGTCAGTTTGACCATCCCAACATCATCCGCCTGGAGGGAGTGGTTACCAAAAGCCGTCCTGTCATGATTGTCACAGAGTTTATGGAGAACGGAGCCCTCGACTCGTTCCTAAGGGTGAGCAGTTCCTTAATGCGACGCTTTTAACTGGCAGTAATTGGAGTCAGTACCCGAAAAGAAACTGTTGCTGAGCCGAAAACTGTTGTTTGATACTGTTGTTTGATATGTGCTGTAGGTGGCAGTTATGCCAACTGCTGCGTTTTTCACCACAGCTCCATCTGCTGGATCTGGTGGGTCATTGCTCCCACTTGAGGGAATACAAAGTCTTCCATTTGCAGAAAAGTTTGATGCACCACCCTTTTTAAAACATATCCCTTAAAATGTTTGCATTTTCATGCCCACAAACAAACCAACCAACAAATCCAAAGCAATAGATCAAATTAACTTTGTGCTTGCAAGATTGGTGAAGATATATTAACATATTGACCCTTGAAAAAGTCGTCTTATAGTCCGAGGTCTAGTGATTTATACACGCAAATCAACAGGTGGTGCCAGAGCTTTTCTTCCTGACACTCACACACACACCAGTGATGCAGGTATCAGCTGGTGTCTGAGTAAGAATGACTATGGTAACGGTTCATTTTAAACTCTCTATTATTAACGTCCCAAACTATCAATGGACTCCTTCCTCCCTTTATCTTAAGAAAGGTAATCAAAATTCTACTCACCTTTTTTCCCCTTCAATCTCACGGACCGCTGCTCGGCTCTACTTTGATCTGGGGCCGGTTTAAAGGGCCTCTTTGAAGCTGGCTTTGCTAACCGCCACATCCGACTTGTGTTTCCATCGATCTGCTTCCCCCCTCGTATTTGTTCCTGTGTTCCAAGCGGGAAGGGGGTGGGGGTTTCAAAGCTCCTCAGAAGGGAGGGAATGCTCACTGAGCCCGCACGCTAGAAAGAGAAAAGCAATTCCAAATTGAACAATGCACTAACATCATTCTGTTTAATGAATATAAGTAGGCTTGTTAGTTAATTGGAAAGGATGTAGACATAATTCATTCCTTTGAACGAATATGAATCAAAAGGCAATGTGGTAAATGGTCATTTATGTACACATTAGGTACACTTTGTGTTATCTTGCCAGTGCATACCACCATGCTATGGTAATAATCATGATGTATTTAGCACTCCCATGGAGCTGCTTTTATGCCATTTGAACGTTGATGAAAACATCAACAGAAAACGTCAAGAATATGTGTCAAAAGTGGCATAAACACAAGCTGTTTTTTTAGCATGCCAAGAGAAAATAATACCACTCAAGAGTGCGCATTGTAACTATACATTACATAATGACTTCCTCCAAAGAAGTCGTTTCAGGCAAATGGTTGACTGTTTACAGGATTACCTATAGTGAGGGGTGGGAAATGCCTAAATTTTGCCTAAATGAAGCATTGTCAAGTATAAAACTGATTAAATGAAAAAACAAATATACGGCATTCGAAAGAAGCATTCACAGATGACGTAGTCGTCTACACTAGTCACTACTGTAGGTGTCAGTAATGTTACTGTAATGTTCGGTCAGACACACAATGACCAGACTTGATCGCCGGAACAACAGGCTTTTATTGCAAGATTGAATTATCTCACAACAAGCACAATAATCCCAAATAAAAATCTCTAATAAAAAAATGGGCCACTGTTGCGGGTGTAACCCACGGCAAGATGAACCCCTGACGTCACTTCCCGTCTGCCACTCACTCTGCTCCCCTAGGGAGCACATTTGTAGCGACACTCACGGGTACAAGTCTTATTTATTTCTTAAATGCCTTATTTACTCTTAATATGTCTAATATATTGGGTAATATGAGTGAAAGGTGACTATAGGGGTGTTAGGGTTATGTCTAGAGGGCTTCTAAAAAAATGTATTTAGAAGGTCGTAAACAGGTTTTCTATTCTGTAACTATGAAAAGTAAGGAATCCTATTTTACAAAAATTCAATTAACCACGATAGACGAGGGATTACTGCAATACAGTTGCCCCTTGTTTATTATGGGGGATAGGTTCTCAAAATAACCTGCAGTAAGTGAAATCTGCTGAAGCATTTTTGGATCCTTGTTAAAACATATTGTTGCTGTTGTTCTATTTTCCTCGTCCTCATCCTCCTCCTCCAACCGAAGATGAATTCATTCCGTAATGGCGCCCTATAGCTGCGTAACTTCTGCCCTTCTTCAGTATGTCCAGAAGTCCAACTTTTTGAGCAACAGTTGGCTTCCTCTTCCTCAATGTTTCGTCAACATTGAGGGTTTTGTCGGGGAGAAACTTGCAAGCATACAAGTTAGAATTGTTTAGCCTTGGGAGAGGTGTCTACCGTCCATTTTGATTGAGGTAACCAAATGTAGTTCCTTGCCTCAGCTACGCTAATACTTGAGATGATAGCTAAATGTCTTTTTTTTGTCTTGCAGCAAAACGATGGTCAGTTCACAGTGATCCAGTTGGTGGGAATGATGCGCGGGATCTCGGCCGGCATGAAATATCTCTCTGAGATGAACTACGTGCACCGAGACTTGGCCGCACGCAACATCCTGGTGAACAGCAACCTGGTGTGTAAAGTGTCGGATTTCGGCCTGTCGCGCTACCTGCAGGAGGACACCTCTGATCCCAGCTACACCAGTTCTTTGGTGAGTACACTGTGATTCTAGATAAGTGTCCTCATAATTATTTTAATTCTTTTATATTAACATTGCAAGTCAGTCACATCATTTTTACATAATTCTATTTCAAGACAACCTTCCGCTTCCCCAATGCTCTGCAGTCATGGGCTGCAGTTCTGCTCCTGTCACATCTTCATTAGTGAGGAGACAAGGCTCCTATGGGAAGGCTGCTCTCTCGTTGACATGCCCAGAGTGCACAGAAACCAAAGGGCGCGGCGCCCTCTCCAACTGACAGCTCCCATCGCTTCCGCCTGCCTGCCTCCCTCCCTCCTTATCTTTCACTCATCATTCATTATTTCTGGGGCATCATGGGAGGCTTTGGCTCCTCATTAGCTCCTCCACACTGCAGATCTGTAATTATTAGCAGCCATCGTTAGTTCATCGCTTGACTCTCCTCTTCCTAATTCAAAAACACACTCATGAACATGCAACACGCGTCATTAGGACTCCCAGCACGTCTGAATTTGCTTAAATATGAGGGAGTTTGTGTGTATTTATTTGGACATTCATCAAGTATTTAGTCTGCCTTGATATTTTAGCGCAAACAAGCTTGTTTGGTTCATCTATCAGGTGACTCTGTGCAGCTATACACTGAGACAGACTTTATTCGTCATTCAGATTTACATCGCCGATGCATATCAAAATGAGATTTTGCTGCATCTCTCCAGGACCCTGCTCTGTGTGGGTGACAGGAGGAAACACTGTGAAGTGCTTATGGAAAAGTTGCTTGGCGTTACCTGTTTGTTTGTATGAATACATCTCGATAACTCTCTAGACCCCTAATGGAAGATGGAAAAAACTACTTTTTGTATTCGGGTTAATATGGCGGGCGTCTTCTTATACTGAGCCTGAGCAGCTTTGTAAATGACCCCGCACTCATGTAATTCCTGGACGTGTACTGACCAGGTGCCCGAATACTTTTGTCCATATAGTATTCGCCAGACGTGTGGACTCGAGTTACGTGACTTGGACTTCAGTCAAACTCGAGGCACAATTTTGATGACTTTGCATCGACTTGACAACATCATCAACGGCTTGCAACTCAACTTGGACTTTGACATAAATTGACTTGGGACTTGACTCGGACTTTAGTCTTATGACTCAAACATACTTTAAAATCATTTTCAGTACATGTGTTGAGCAAAATGTGTCCCCATTCAAAGTATTCAACTAACGTGATCGGTAAGGACTGGAATATTTCAAGCCTATGACTTCGGAATTGACTCGGCCTGTCTTGTTGTGACTTGAGACATGACTCGAGACTTGAGACTTGCGAAACACTGATTAGCGCCCACCTGTGGTATTCACTTAGCCCACGTGTGTCAAACTCGCGCCCTGGAGGGCCGAGACGTTGCAGGTTTTCTCTCCAACCAGTTTCTTCAGCAGGTGATTTATTTGATGAGCTCCTTCCCTCAAACTGAAGGTGTTGATCATTAAAATCACCTGCTTTAGTGACTGGCTGGAAAGAAAACCTGCAGTGTATCGGCCCTCCATGGCACGAGTGTGACACCCCTGACTTAGCCCTTTAATTGCCCTCAATGTGTTTTTTTATATTGGTGCAATATAGTAATATTTAAGTATTTCATAATTCATTCAGCCCCAAATGACTTACGCATGTTTACGTCGCATGCAAGCAACGTAAAAAGGCCAATTATAGTGTGGTGTATCATTCCAATGCCTTTGCAGACCACATGGCATGCACCATATACAATACTGTATATTCCACTATACTGTAACTTTTTAACTTTAGTTCACTGAGTCTTATCATGCATTTCACCGCCCTCACCAGTTTCTAAGAATGTTTTACCTTTTACCTCAAACTGCCTCAGGGACAGGTGATGCAAATGATGCATTCTTTACGCTCTGATTATACCGCATATTGGTAGTTCTGTGGTAATTCTGTATATATTATGAAAGGACATGAATATTAATACCTTGTGCAATGAAAGGGGACCTATTTTAGGACTTCTCTGTGATGTATTTTGACACATGCAAAAGCACAGATCAAAAGCATGCAGGTAATAGCCTGTGAGTCAGTGCCTGCAGGTACAAAAAGAGAGTTCTTAAAATAAAGTTAGTATTTAAATAAAGGTGAAGACACAGATAAATTATACAGAAGTGTGTGTTTCATGTCCAGGTAGAAACTACTTTGTTATTTCTCCATAGTGCCTTTAATATGTGTTTTAAAGACAACAATATGCCAGTGTAATGTAATGTCATTTCAATAAGTGCTTTTTTTTAGACTTCACATTGCGCTGTGATGAAAGTTCATTAGGACTCACTCGGATCTTCCCTCTAATGCAGGGGTGTCTGAACTTTTTTCACCAAACAAACAGTATATGTCAAGAGATGCTAGCTAAGCAGATAAATATACATTTTTCTCAATTATTTTTTCATGTAAAATTGTAATGAATTAAGACATTTCCTGATGATTAAAAAATACTATTCTATACTATCATTTTAAATATTTTTCATTATTATGTATTTAATTTGTTTGTTTGTTTGTTTTTTGGACAAAGTCACCTCAGTTTTTGTATGCACTGGTTTTTGTGATTGGCAAAAATAACAAATACATAACATAATAATAAATAAATACAAATGTCACGGTTTTTGGACACTGTCTCGGTTATCATATGGCCAAACAGTGCCCAAACAAAGCATCCACACGTCGGTCACTCCGTCTCAGTTAGGACACTATAGACCATGCATCCATCCATCCATCCATCCATCCATCCATCGTCTATGCCGCTTATCCTTACTTGGGTTGCCGGGGTGTGCTGGAACCTATGCCAGCTGAGTTAGGGCGAGAAGCAGGGTACACTCTGGACCGTACTGGTCGCCAGTCAATCGCAGGGCACATATAGACAAGCAACCACTTTGGGCCAGTGGTTCTCAATTATTTTTCTGTCATGAGCCCCATGGGGGAGGAATTACTTCTTTTTTTTTATATGAATCGATAATATGATTGAGAACCTCATAATATGTATTTATTTATCTGTACAAACCACTGTATGACTTGCTGGTGCCAGCAGTCTGCGTACAATCACCTGATCATACGCTATGCAGGCAAGTCTTCTATAATAGTGATGTGAAATGTTCATTTATACATTTTACTAGTCATTTATATGTATTTAACTTTGTTGTCTGCATTTAAACTGTAATTATTCTCTTATTCTTTTGTTCATATGTCTGAGTGTCTGGAACGGATTAAATGGGGGTAAATGATTTCCCATGGAAACCGTTGTATGTTTTGTTTTTTGGACTTTTTGGGACGTATTAGTATCAACAACCAAGGTTCTAATGAGTTTTGAGTCATTTAAAGGCAATTATAATTGTAGATGACGGACATTTTTAAAACTGTTTTATTTGCTTGTTGTTTATTAATAACATTTTAATTGTTTTCGTTTCAGTGTGGCCTAATTACCTTTTGTAATATTGCAATGCAGATCATTTTCGGTGTTTTTTCAACATCCCGCAGGCCAAAAAAAAAATGAGCAGCGCAAATAGCCTCACAGCGGGACTTTGGACACCACCGCCCTAATGTATTTAAGGTGAACATGCAAACACGCTCAAGGAGACATTTGCGCATTAAACACAAGGTGCTGCACTGTAATTAGGCTATCCACGGTCCCCTTCCCTGAGTGAGCTCCTCAGCTATGACCTGTCGCAAACCAATCAGCAAGCCGGGCTGGTGCAGCGGGACAAGGCCGAGAGAATCCAGGAAATTAAATTGCGCTAACATGCCGTGATTTACATTGGCATCGACCTCCTTCCAACCCCCGGCAAATTAATCACCTCATTCCTCGCTACTGCTTTTCTAATGTTTCTATATGCAGTTGTTGGCACAGCAGTTTACCGTGCCTGTGGTGTGTGTGTGGTGCACATCATGGTCGGGACTGAAGACCTGCTGGTGTTAAATGTGGACATGGGCTCACTCTGCAGGATGCTCACAAAGGTGGGAATTAATGTGGCTGATCAAATAATGCTTGGACTACACTAGTTTGGCTGAAGTCATTTGTTTAAGGTCATGTGAAATCGTGCGCCACAATATGCCGCATTATGAAGTGGATATGTGTGCGGCTTATACACCAGTGCGGCTTATGTGAGAACAAATCTGGTTTTTCCTCTAAATTTCATAGGTGCGGCTTATACACCGGAAATTACAGTAAACGTTGAGTTCCTTTCTTGGTTGCTTGGTTTGAAGCACACTTCCTTAGCAATGTAGATACTCAGTAGATTTGCCCTAAGAAAATAATAGAAATAATCATCACATAACATTTTATGTTTTAAAGTCATATTTCAACATTCTTCTTACACAAGTGTAAACGTAAGTTAATCACTGTTATTGTGAAGGTGAGGTTACATCACAAATGTGTCTCACCCAGCTTACTCTTTCTGTGATATACTGTAAGTGTAAAAAGAAGTTAACCACTGTTAACATTAAGACGTTAAAAAAAAAACAATAACACAAACAACTACTAACTTGAAAGATGACGTTAGCTGAAGGTGTTTCGTGGCAAAGATGCGCCGCGGGCATCTCACTTTTTATACGTGAGTTATCACACAAGTGTAAAAAGAAGTTAACCCCCGTTAACATTGATGCTTTAAAAGAATAATCATTTAAAGGCGATACACATCGCAAATAAGCGTCACGTGTTTTATTTTTAAACATTCTTAATTGTCACACGAGTGTAGAAAGAAGTTAGCATTTAATGTTATTCATTTTGAAATAGTAAGACAAACAACTTGTGTGACAGCAGTGTAATTTGAAGGGGATTTACATCCCAAATTTGCCAAAACCATCTTAAAATATTTATTGTCACACAAGTGTCAAAAGTAGTTAACCAGTGTTCCTACGAAGACAATAATAACGCTAACAAACGCTAACTCGGGGGTTACGTTCCAAGAACCCCCAACCCCAACCCCTCCACACGAATGCCGAAAAACTGCAAACTGGCTGCCAAAACTGCCTCTCACAGTTATTAACAGTTTTGAAACGCATTTTAACCTCAGTTTTACACATGAAGACACGATTGCAACCATACTGTATAAAGGATTGTGCTTACAAAACCTGCTGGATGCATAGTTGCAGCACTCTTTTTCCCCCCTGCAGATAGTGCCATCAGAGCACACCACTATCGAGTTGAGTTACCATTTTTAAAGAAATAAATCATTACAATTTACAGCGGAGGAATTAAATTTGCGACTGCCAAACCGGGAACAGGCAGGGATCTACTCTAATTCAAAGGTGGATTACGCCTCACTTTTTACATTGTTAATTGTCACACAAGTGTACAAACAACTTAACCACTTTTAATATTAAGACGTAAAAACGATATCACTATCAAGCACTAAGTTGAATGACAGAGGTGTAATTCAAAAGTGACGCCCGGCTTATGATGACCCCGCTTACATTCTTCTTCCTCTTGTTGAGGCTGGCCCTCCTTTTGCAATAACTGCTGCCGAAAAGACCAAGAGAAAGCTGAATTCACACCCAGATGTTTTCTGAACTAAGGTGGGCAACGTATTATATTGGTGGTGCTGGTGATAATGTTGCTTACAAGACTGGAGGCACATTCCTTATGGAAGATCATATGGATACGTGGTCGTCTGTATGACCTGTACATTCCATCCCCTCCAGGTGTTTTTTTCCCCTGTTAGTGTGCCAGTATGTGTATTTGTGTCATTGAGGCTGAGAGAGGTTGAAAGGCGAGGTCGCACAGAGCCTGCAACAAAGCTCATCCGTCAAATCCCCGCTCGACCCGATCGACATTCTCTCCGCTGCGCTCCACTGCTTTCACGATGTGAAATGTGCTGCTGTTTGCTGTCACTTGGCTGCTTGCTATTTGCATCATTTCTCCCTCTCTCTTGGCTCTGGGTTCCATGCTGGCTTGTTGATTTTTTTCTCCTTGCTTATTATTTAGGCAGTGCAAGTTAGTGTCCATGTGACAAGTCATTTTTGGGTATCAATATGCAAGGTTTAGGCTCATAACGACATCATAAACTATGTAAATCATTATTGAACAGTTGGACATGAATTAATCTGATAAGAAACCTAACGAAGTTGTCCTGCTGTTTATTTATGTTTTTATTTTGCGGTTAAAGGTAAAAAAAATTATTATTCCCTTTCTTGTCAGTCACACTCACGCTAAAATTTGACAAGCCCAGACTCTCCGCAGGCTATTCCTCCAGTTCAAAAGCTGCCTTTGTTTACACATGTCGATGAGGTTAAAAGTATGCCGTGCGCCAGTGCAACATAAATTCAGCGTTAAGTGTCTCCAGCAGGCGTTGCATGGCCTGATTATAATCATGTATTCAAATCCAATGGCTTCGCTGTCATTCCCGTCTGCTGTTAGCACGGGCCGACTCGAAACTACGGCATTTGTGACCACCATGGATGCCAACATTCATCTGCCAGTTTAAACGACTGAGCCGAGCACATGTGGAGAGACGCCCTCCCCCACTCCCATCCCAACCCCCTATTACTCCACCACACGCTCCTCATGATAAGCATGACTCACCAGCGCAGTGGCTGAACGTGATGTGAATCTGGCCTTTCCACCGCGGTAGACGCTTGAAAGCGCTGCTTCTGGAAACTGAATTCCTGAAACACAGTAAGAAGTATTCCGATCGTGCTTTGGATTGGAGTTGTCCTGTTTGATTGCATTTTGATTGTTGCGTTGAATATGGTTGGTCAGTGGATAGTTGTACACAAATGTACAGTGAAGCTAAGTGAAACAAAAATAAAAGAAAACGTCTCACCTCTTGAAGATGCCTGGCTGACACGTAACGGACTTTGCAGAGTCATGTTGTCACCTGGTGGTCTTTTATAGCTACTGCTGCAATTAACTGTATTTATGCTCTGTAAAGTTCATGTGTGTAAATAATTGGTTCTTTATTAATTGAGTTGTTCGTGTTGTGCTGAGCTGTTGCTCTTTTTACTTTTTACACCATTCAAAAATGTAAAAACTTCCTGACCAGGCTCTGTGTTAAATGCTCTTTTTTGTCATTATTCATTCCTGCCTAGTAACTACCACCGTAAAAACATACAAGGGAAAAAAATCAGGTCCATTAAGACTGTGCTCCAGTTTGATCAAACTAATTTATGGGAGTGTAATCGCCTATTTTCCACAGGCTGTAAATGAATTATAAGGCCAAGGTCATTCTGATATTAGCACGGAATAAATGAAATAAGGCTGGGTAGCTTACATTCGGGGGTTAAGGCTGTCCTCGACTAAACAAAGATCAGTGCTATGGCGATCCCGACAAATAAACGGATGCCATGTGCGACTTTTTCCACCTCAAAGAAACAGGCTAAAACACTCAGATAAACAAATAAGCACGGTCGGTGTGCGGCAACAGCGCCTTAATGTATGAGTGACACGGAACGAAACTGAAACACAGTCACTGTCGGCACACATGAGAAAAGCGTACATGAAATAGGAACAACATGGCTTGAAAAACAACAACTCGCCAAAACTCTGAGTTAGCAGCCTCATTTTTTGCACTTCCGGGATGTAACATGAAGTTGGCGTAAGAGCCTTGCCTGTTTTAAATGATATGCTGTTGGTTGTTGCACTTTTCAAAATACTTACACACTTGGGATGATTTTTTTTGGTTGCCAATATGAGCCAATAAATCCGTTGATGTTGACTTTCTTGGTAGCATTCAAAGCTAGCGCTCCTTTGCATTGTACCACTTAAAGAGGGTGATTTTTATTAGTACGTGGTAAGTATAGGTCATATGTCATTTGGAATTCTTTATTAACTCAAATTAGGCTGTTTTTCTTAATCAAAATAGGCTATTTATAACAAAGCAAAGACATTCTTTGTAAAAATGTGTGCCACCCCCATGTAGTCAGCGAATGGTGCAATCTTGACGCATGGCATTTTTATATGATTCGACGGCGAGATAGATAGTCAGATCCGACTCCTACGAATTGAATCGTAAAATAGTCGACTATTCTAAGACACTATTCTAAGGTTGTCGCTCTTGATGATGATGATGCTCCAGTTGAAGTCGACGGAGACGAACATCCAGTTCGTGCTTACACTTAAACACTGAAAAGTCCATAATAGAATGCCCATAAAGCCGTGCAATTTCAAGTTCAACCAAAGATTTCTGGACAAAAATACATTATTAAACCAAATATGAGACGGCCCTGTTGACGGCTGAATGATGTCATTGTCTAATTTGCGTAATTTGGCCATGATGCAAAAGTCCAGCCAGAGTGGAGATTTTCAAAACCTCTGACTGAGTGTTTATTCGTTCCTGGGTAAAACTGAGCTTTTAGGTTTATGTCATCGGAAATGTGCGACATTATCAATGTTTTTCAACCTTATTGAACAACAGAACATGAAGTTGTTGATTTACGGGTGTTGGTTTCATCTCGTGCAGCGGTATGCGCGTGTGCGTCCCTTGTAAGTTGTAAGAGGCGATTAAAATAACTAGGGCTGTCAAAATGAACTCGCAGATTAATCCATTATCATTATTAATCTAAATCTAAAAAATGTAACGCAATTTAACACATGTACAGAATGATTCAAAATCCCTTGCACCTGTTTACGACCTTCTAAATATGTTTTTTAAATTTTACTAGAGCCCTCTAGACACTAACTAACACCCCTATAGTCACCTTTACACTCATATTGCCCAATATAGTAGACATAAGCGAAAATAATCCATTCAATATCAAATAAGACTCGTGCTCATGTGTGTTGCTGTAAATGTGTTCATTGGGGGAGCGGAGTGGCAGGCGGACAGGAAGTCACGTCAGGGGTGAGAATTCAGTTTTAGGTTGCCGTGGGTTATGGCCGCAACAGTAGCCCATGTTTTTATTAGGAATTGTTGTGCCAGTTGTGAGATAATTCAAACCTGCAATAAACGCCTGTTGTTTTGGCGATACAGCCAGGTGTGTGTGTGTTTGTGTATGTGTGTTTCACCGAACATTACTGACACCGAGTGACCAGTGGAGAATACTACATATCATTCACAGTGTCTTGAGTGCGTCTTCTGAATGCCTTATATTTGCATTTTAGTTAATTTTGCCATTTTTATGCTTAAAAATGCTTAATTTAGGCAAAAAATAAGATTTGTTTCAATATGCATATTTTTTTTTACTAATAGTGGGATGTATTTAACCAGAAAACAGCATGATTTATATATTTTTATATATAAAAAATATATTTTTGAAAAACAGCAATGGAGTGAAGCTGCGAAATTGGAAGTGCAAAGGGACGAGGGACGATTGTATATGCTATTCATTTGGTTTGATGAACACAAACAGCAGATTCCAATGTGTTTTGTAAAAGTAAATGTAAATAGTGTGGCACCTTGGCCTCAACCAATTGACGTATAACGTCTAGAAGCACAAGCCTTTTGTAACCACTTTCAAACTATACTGTATAGAATTTATTATGCAGAAAAATCTAAGCAACTGGACATTTCTGCTGTGTGACCACCAACAGTAGAGGTCATCTGGAAGACATTTTCTCAAGTCCAAAAATGGCGTTTATTGGCCTGTCAATCATCGAGCAAAAATTAACCTTGGGAGGCACAGAGCGAAGCACATATTTGAATCTTTTTTTACTTAACATAGAGGGTCAGAGTGGCTCTGTGCGACCATTTCATCTCCCCGCTTTTATCTTTATAGGCAATAATGGGAATAATTGAAGAATCGAAACACATTCCCAGACTTGTATGGCGATACATAAAGCGATTTTACACCGTATGTATGTGTTCAAAGACCTGCGTCCATCTCTTTGCCACACATTCCCATTGGTGGCTTCCAAACCAACATCTCAACATGCTTCTTCTCTTCTTTTTTTTTTCTTTTTTTACCCCAACCACTCTTTTCTCTTCTTCATCTTGATCTCAGTCTTCGTCTCTCTGCCTCTTTGGGCAGGCATCCAGGAGGCTGCTCACAGGATTTCATTAAAAAGATGTTGATGGAGCTCTCTCCCCGGGCTAATAAATGTGCTCCAGTCCATTTGAGTGAGCATTGTTAGGAAATGGATTACTGGATTGGAGGAGTAAAGGAAATAGGAGTGCAAAGTGAGAGAGATTAGTTATGAACAATGCAGAATTCAGGGGTGCTCTTTTTGAACGTTTTTTGGTATTTGCTGCGCGTTAGCCATGGATTTATGGTTTGTTGAACTTCAGCTGCTGTATTGACTTTGACATATGTGCCACTGCCATTTTACATGACAATACATTATTCAAGATGTACCAGCAAAATGTGTCTCATTTTCGTCCTAATCTTGTCACTTAGGTGTCACAAACTGTATTGCAGCCTTTTATTTTATCATTATTTCATGCACTTGGGGAATTTTGTGTCATCATCCTTTTTAGCAAAGGGCTTTATGTTGTTGTAAAGTCACGTCTTCTATGTGGTCATGAGTTTTTGTACAATGTATGTCGATGTGTTTGTCTTCCTTATATTGTTCTACCTCTAGTTTTTGCTGTGCTAAAGCATTTTAACACCAAACTGTGTGGCTGGTTCAGGACAAGTGTGACAGTATTTGTGTTTGTTTAAACACTCATTGATTCTAAAATATTAGACGATAGGGACGGACATTTATAGGCAAGCCAAGGCAAGTTTGTTTATAGAGCACATTGGTACACAAGGTAATTCAAAGTGCTTTACAGAAAAGAAGGGTAAAATCTCTTAATAAAATCATTCCATAAAAACATAAAATCATTCTAAAATCATTACATAAAAGTCCATAAATCATTCCATAAAACAAAAAACAAAAGTTCAAAATGAACAGTGCAGATGAAATACTTTCAGTTGTCAATCTATACAGTTGAAGAGAAGTGTTTTCAGCCTGGATTTGAACATTGCCAAGGTTGAGGATTGTCGCACACCTTCTGGAAGACTGTTCTAGATTTTGGCAGCATAAAACTGAAACGCATCCTCACCGTGCTTGGTCCTGACTCTGGGCACACGCAGGAGCTCACTTCCTGAGCTTCTCAAAGCCTGAGATGGTTTATGTGGCTTTTGGCTTTATGTGTATTTTGGTGCAAGACCATGAAAAGACTTGTACACAGGCAGAGCTGTGTCTTTTCTCTGGTCGACAGGAAGCCAGTGCAGAGACCTGAGTACTGGACTAATATGGTCATATCTCCTGGTTCTAGTCAGGACTCGAGCAGCAGCATTCTGGATGTACAGTTTTACTGCCCGTTTAGAGAGCCTGGTGAGAAGGCCGTTATAGCAGTCTAGCCTACTGGAGACAAAGGCATGGATTAGTCTCTCTAAATCTGGTTTAGACACTATTCCCTTGATTTTGGCAATGTTTTTAGGTGGTAAAAAGCTGATGATGTTATTGATTTAATGTGGCTGTTAAAATTCAGATCTGAGTCCATTATTACCCCTGGATTTCTAACCTGATCACTAAGTTTTAGAGAAAGCATCTCAAGGTGCCCATAACACTTCTCTTTGTTTCTGTGGGCCGAAGACATTGATTTCAGTTTTGTCTGAGATTAGCTGGAGAAAGTTGTTTTGCATCCACACACTGATCTGTTTGATGCAATGACAAAGTAAATCTGCAGGACCACGTTCACCAGCCGTCGTCTGCATAGGACACATTGCAGCCACGTATTAGCTGGCCTAAAGGAAGCATTTACAGATTGAACAATAGGGGTCCCAGGTTTGACCCCTGGGGAACCCCACAAGTCATCACCATTTCCTTTGAGACACAGTTACCAATTCCAACAAAGTACTTCCTGTCCTCCAGATAGGACTTGAACCAGTTTAGAGCAGTACCAGAGATTCCCACCCAGTTTTGTAACTTCTTTAGAAGCTCACATGGTCATCTGTGTCAAAGGCAGTCCTTAGGTCTAGCAGAACTAAAAGTGAGACTTTGCCTGCATCTGTGTTCAGACGGATATCATTTATCACCTTGATCAGAGCTACAGTATCTCTGTGCTGTGGTGGGGCCTACAGCCTGACTGGAAAGTATCAAACACATCGTTAGAGAGGAGAAAGTCAGCAAGCTGTTGGTGTACAACCTTTTCTAAGACTTTTGCCAAGAATGGCAGGTTTGATATGGGCCGATATTTTTATTTGGTACTGTGGCATCAAGACTGCTCCTCTTTGGAAGAAGCTTAATGACGGTAGTTTTTAGGGCCTTTGGACATGTCCCAATCTGCAATGAGATGTTAACTAGATGAGTGAGTTGTGGTAACAAACTGCTCAGCACAGACTTTACAAATCTAGTAGGTAACTCATTAAGGCAGCGAAATTATGGGCTAAGACAGATGACTTCATTGTTTTTTGTTTGTTTATTATAGTATTTTAAATTGGATGGGAGAATCTTTCTCTGGATGTTTCTCTTTAAACAGTATCAACATCAGTTGAGACAGGCTCAACAGCGCCAAGTAGTGCCCTCCATTTTGCTTGAATTGCTTCAAGACACGATTCATCAACAATCAATTCCACACACAAAGGATTCTTAAGAATCGTGCATTCCGCATTATTGACTTGTTTCTTTATTAATAAACAAGACAGTCCTTCATTTGGCCCAGCAGGTTTGCAGCAGTAGCGCTAGCTCATTTCCACATATTCCAATTTAACTGTATAAAGTGAGAGTATGTAGGGGCGGTGGTGTGTTGGATCTCTTACGTTAAGGCAAACAAAAAGCTGGTTGTTTATGTTTCAGCCAGCCCGCTGTAACGTACCCAAAGCTTTGGGGCTTCGCAGAGAACTCGTGTTTTTCTGTTGACACAAGGTCTGTTTTAATTCCCATCATCACTTTCCCTCCATCCAACTCATTCCCTCTGGTATTACCATCACTTTCTACTGGGGAAAGAGTAAAAACCCTTTTTTTTATTATTTCCCTTTACCTCTTTTCTTGTATGTGTGAACCGTTCAGCACTTTCTTGTTATTAAAGCAGGTTTTTTGGCAGCACTATCACTAGCCCACAGCAGTAATTACTGAAGGGTTTGCATTGCTGCCTGGGACTCTTGCCGCCTTGGAAATGTTATTACTTGTCAGCCTCTTTGGAGGCATATGGGGAGACATTGTCGGGCCCATTCCAGCTCGTATCCCGGCAGGGTCCTGTGATGTGAAACCTGCTATTAATATGGAGCAAAGACAGGAGCAAGTCAGTAAGCATACATCATTGGAATTTGAGCAAACCAGTCACAAAAGTTTGTTTTTTTGTGGTGTCAAATGATGGTCGTTGGGATACAATGGAGTGGGGACCATTGTGGGGCCCGCCAACAATTTTTGTTTGGGTGGTATCACCCTTAAGGTTGAGAAATCATCTGCGGCACCACATTTCGCCCACATACAATGCTGTCCTTTCATCCCTTCCTAAAAGATTAAATCATTTAGCCTCTAACAAACAAACAAGGAACAGCCACCTTGGTTTCAGGTGGGTCAGTGACCACCATTACATCTGAATGGGATGCTCACAAAGGTGATACCACCCAAACGACCATCGTTGGCGGGCAGAGGCCCCACCCCAGTGTATCCCAAAGGCCAAACCATCCCTGTCTGGACATGCCTCCTCCTTTAGAGGATAGATACGCTGGATCATGCACCAAGTTCTCAGACTACAGGTGTCCTATGTAGTCTGATTCGTGTTTGTCCCACCTATTGTAGTCTTTGAGCATGAACTTATGAAGCCTGCTCAGATGAGAGGCGAAACGTCTTTGAAGACAACCGGAACAGTCAGTTTGCAATCAATCCGATCCCCTGACAATACAATGACCTGGATGAATGACAATATTCACAGGCATTCTTCTTTTGCAAGAACTGTTTTTCGAAAATATTTTTAAAGACAAAAAAACACAAAATATGTGTTTTTTTTCCAAGAAAAAATGATACCACATTGCTTGATGACTCTCACCATTATCTTAAAGGATTTTAAAGCATCCTAATTCCTCCTCTTTTGTTTGCTAAAACACACCTTTGGAGACACATTTTCCCCCAGAGGTTTCTCTGGTCTTTCACTACACTGGTATGTATGTGAGTGACAAGAAGAAAAGCTGTGACTCGTTTGGGGAGAAAATGCTTGATGGATAAATCTCTGGACACTGACTATAGGAAGACTTGCCGTTTTCAGACTTTTTTTCTAGTGAGAAAGTCTTATATTATTAAATTTGTGTGTCGGCGTGGCTCAGGAGACCACCCGCGGGTAGAATACCGCTTCTTCCATCCCACTCACTGCTATTGTGTGCTGTTGGGCAAGACACGTCACCCACATAGCCCCCAGGGTCACCCACACATGGATGCTTCACTGACCAAGATGCTGACGTATGACCCACATCCGACCCACACGATGGCTGCCCACTGCTCTTCAAGTGGATGGGTTAAATGCAGGGACACATTTTGCTGTGCATTGTACATGTGGCAAAACAACAATCGTTTTCTTCTTATATAGTTTGCCAAAACAGTATGAACTGATTATTTCTATTTCTGTTATTTCCGATGTGAACAATTGTTTCAAAACCCAAACTCATCTGACCAACCGAATGGGTTTTGTTCAAGCGGAGGCGGTTCCACTATTCCAATGTTTTTCATATGTTCTCATTATACAGTAGAGGTCAAAGGTTTACATTGTGGAGTGTCAAAACTACGAATGAACACATGTGGAATTATATACTTCACAAAAAAGTGTGAAATAACTCTAAGTATGTCTTATATTATAGACATATTTTATGTCTTATGTTTTTTTTTAATAGCGCTGCAAACCCTTGGTGTTCTCTCAGTGAGCTTCATGAGGGAGTCACCTGAAATGGTTTTCACTTCACACGTGTGCCTTGTCAGGGTTACTTAGTGGAATTTCTTGCCTTTTTAATTGGGGTTGGGGCCACGGGGTTGTGTTGTGTGTGTCCAAACGTTTGGCCTGTACTGTACATGTAAAAGAATTGTTTGGCAGCATTATCCAACACATAGTTAAATATGGCCATAGTGTTTTGATGTTTTTGTAAGGCAACGCTTTACAAAATAAAGACATTTGACATATTTTTGAGAGAACAAAAAAAATGAGAAAAGCACAAAGTCACCAGGGCTTAGCCCGTCTATTGATCTTGTCCTCGCTCTCTTCATTTCTTGCCCTTTACAAGTGCATACTCCTCTGATGTATTCCTTCTTGTTTCTACACTGACACTATTTGTGTGAGTGTGTGTGTGTGTGTGTTGCAGTTGGAAATAGTGTGCATTCAGGGTCAGATATGAAATTTATTATCACCTTTCAAAGGTCAAATCCTAAAGAGATCAATGCGCTCATGTACTTCCACATTTGTAACACCACTCTGGACTAGATTTACATTGATTAAAGCAAACATTGTGCACTCATGTGACATGTTTTCACGATTATTTTCCTTTAAAATCATACTATCCATTGTCTGCATTCACTCGCCATCTCTGACCCCTCGCTCACACTCAAGCTGCTCTCACATTCTCCGGCTTTGAATCCAACTGCGGCTTATCCGCAAATGCTCAGGTTCAGCTAATTGGCATTATTAAGCCAGTGCTGGGCTCATCTCGGGTACGCAGCTTGACAGATTGTCTGTTTACACAAAACTATCAGTGCACGTGGCTGTAAATGTGTGTATGCATGTGTACGTATTGGGAAAATTAGACAAGCAGCTGTCAGTTTCAATAAAAGAGAGCGCCTGAGGTTCAGGTAGTCCAATTACAGGCGGATGCGCTCAATGTAAGAGGTAGAAGCCGACGCCTATCTACTCTAATTTAAACTACGGGAAGGTGAGACGCCATTGGTTGATGTGTGAAAGGCGAACGCTGTCGGGAGCCTCTGGCCAGACAGATGCTGAATCTTCTCGAAGTTTAGGCTGCTGCACGATTGATGCCCCAATTAGATGAAGGAATAAAGCGGTAGAGGAGTGAAAGAGGAAAGTCAAGTAAGGAAATGATTGCAATAGAAAGACTAAGACGTATATTTCGGACTTTTTTTTCCAGGGTGGTAAGATCCCCGTGAGGTGGACCGCACCAGAGGCCATCGCTTACAGGAAGTTCACCTCTGCCAGCGACGTGTGGAGCTACGGCATCGTCATGTGGGAAGTGATGTCATTTGGAGAGAGGCCCTACTGGGACATGTCCAATCAGGATGTGAGTCTTTCTTTCCTGCATTTCTCTTCTAGTCTAATTGCATGGAACAAATGTATTTATATATTTATAAAATATACCACTCACAAAAAGTCAGGGATATGCACAATTATGTTAGAAAACAGCAAGTTGTGCGTTAAGTGCGTTAAATATTGAACATGTTGGACATGTGCATTGAAAATTAGAGAAGCTCCAAGTTTATACAGTAGTATATTTTAGGTTCATCCTGGAATGTATCTGAAATATCCCTTACTTCTCGTGAGTAGTATATTTAAAATGTATTAATATGTGTTTTATAAATGGTTATTTAATACAAATAATAATCTAATATCTATTATTAAACACCATAATATATTCATCGTATGTATTATATGTTAATTGTATCCCAATTTGTTTAGAATAAGAGTGGTTTCCATATTTACATACGCTATATAGCAACTGGCCTAACAAATAATACAGTAATACAACAATAATAAACAATAACACATTTTGCATGATTAAGCTGTGATTCTAATTAAACAGCTCATAAAAATCATAATGGACTCATCCTTTGAGTAAAATAAATAAATGAATGTTGCCCTGGCCTTGCATGTCCCCTGCATGTCCGTCCATCTCCCCCACCACCACTACTACTGTTACACCGTGATGCTAGTTAAGCAGCTAATAATAAATGGTTATCTTGGCCCATATGTACCGTATATGCTTTCAAGGATAGGACATTAAATAGTAAGTGGTTATAAAGCACACATTTTATCATTTTCCATCTTACATTATCATCGATGATGTCCTTGACTGTGACTCCGTGACTTTGAGAGCTCAGTGTCTTCGTCCATTCCTAGAGAGTTTTTGAGAGCGATGAACGATGCTTTGCTGTCTCTTTGGATTAGATCCACTCACAAAAACACAAGCACAGGCCAACGCTGGCCTTGGATATATTCCCAAATACTGAGATGTGTCTCTATAAGCTGCCTTAGTGAAAAGCCCATCCTACCATCAGTAGGTCCCTGCTCCACGAGGACCATCCAAAGGAGCAGATGCTGCCTCAGTGGGCCAGCAGCAAACACTCCCTGCTGGGACAAACGCAGTGACGACAACTGGCATCACTCAGCACGTCCGGCTGCTCTCTCTACACACACACACACACATACACACAAACAAACATCTCCATCCAGCATGGATCAACATTCTGCTGAGCTGCAACTCGGCAGCATCTAATTTGTTACGATGATATCTTCAATACTCAATTTCAATCATACAATGTTGAATTGTAATGGGAAATGGCATCTACAGACAGAAGATGTACAGTACAACATGCACACGAGCAGGGATATGAGCAAGATCCATCAATGATCTCAGCAACGTTATCACCATATACGGACATGTATACTTCAAGTGTATCAGTATCAGGTCAAAACAGTGCTGGCCATGTCAGGAGAAGAGGAGGAGGATATGCAGTTAGTTCGAAACACAGTGGGAGTACATGCTGAATTATAAATGACCTCAGCATAAGAGACGATAACACCTCCACCTCCACTCGCTTGCCTTCCAGGTGATTAACGCCATCGAGCAGGACTACCGTCTTCCTCCGCCCATGGACTGCCCCAGTGCGCTGCACCAGCTCATGCTGGACTGTTGGCAGAAGGACCGCAACGTCCGCCCCCGCTTCACAGACATCGTCAGCACCCTGGACAAGATGATCCGTAACCCCACCAGCCTCAAAGCTGTCGCCAACATCCCTGCAGTGTAAGTAGAAAAAACAGAAATCCTACTAATATGTTCTTCATCTGTTTCTGTTAATGTATTATTTACAATGTTGCCTGCATTAAGTAACCCAGCATCCACTTGATTGCTCTTTTAAATAAACATGAAGTTGTTACAGTTGATTGCATCACACCTGAACTTTTCTTCTTGGTATCCTTCCACTGCTGCTTGCAAGCCAATCACGATACATCCCTCGCGTTTGTTCACTTCTCAGACATGTTGCTGCATCTTTTGTTGTATTTTGTTCCCCAAACCGTTAAGTCGAGTCACTTTTTAAACAGTCAAAGCAGGTATGCTGTCTAATGTTTGCTTTATTGCATGGTCACTGCTGTTCTATTCATTAAAATGTAAATTATACTACAATCTTAAAGCTATACTGAACTCTTATACAATTAGAATATGCACAGTATCTTTATTAAAACAATATATTTAGGATACGTTATTGTAGTTATTTAAGTATAATCATTTTTTTCGGAATATTTAAAAAGATTTAGAAATTGGATGGCTTTTGTATGTTTTTTTCTGGAGGTTCAACATATTTTTTGTATATATTTATTTGTCTTATTATTATATTATATTAATATTTGCATTTATCCAATACCTTAATCCCATAATGGCAGATTAAAAAAAATAAGTTTAAAAACTAAATAAGACAAATACAGCACATTTTTAAACATGTTTTAATATTTTTTGTAATTATTTAAGTTTAATGATACCCATAGATAATATCTTTGTCCCATCATGTGCATTTTTCATTATCAGATTAATTAAGTAATGAGTTTATGTTATTTGGATAAATATTAAAAATCTAATTGTATTTTATTTTGAATTGTTTATTGTATTTTACTTCATGTAATTTTTAGTTTTTGTATGGTTGCTACAGTACATCACAAGCTCTCAACGCAAACTGCAACAATAACAAAACGTAAGAGTTACATTAAAATGACAGTATGAGTGGAAACAGCAGTGTATCGTTTCAATTCATAGGTGATTATTCTGTTTTAGTCATACCTGTTTATGCTGTGTTGCTACTGTCATTATTGTCTTGTGAACTGCATACAGTGTTGCTGCTATTGGAAGCTTAATTTCCTGGCGGGCGCACGCTCATGGACTCAATATAGTTGTGTCAAAACTAATCTAAGGGGCTATTCACACGGAAACGTTTTCAGGTCAAAACGGCAAAGTATTTTGTCGTTTCAGCCTCTCACCCACACGGAAACGGCGTTCTGGATGCCCTGAAACGATATTGTTTTAAAATCTGAAATCTGAAAAGGCAGGCTTGTCGCCGACCCGTCGCCGTCACATGGCCAAAAGTCAGCTTTGACGACAAGCCAACATAATAAAAATATTTCGACAGACAAGACTCACCCCTATTGACATTTTCCTCATATTTTGTTGTCTTATTCGCAAGTAGAAGTAATTCCGCTTCGTCAAAAGTCTAGATGAGCCTTGGAAACCGGAAGACAACTGACCTATCGTCATTCTTTCTTCTTCTATAGTTTGGTGTGTGACGTGGTTCCGACTGCGTGTCACGTAGCTGTGCCTCGTGTACTTTACTAATCCGGCACAGTGTGGAGGCAAATTCCGCTACCAAATAAATCCCAGGAACGTTCCCGTGTGGGCAGGGCCTGAATCCACATAGTTGAATGGTATACAACATGACAGCTTTGCTCAATGTCCGTTCTCCTGCAGGCCTTCTCAGCCACTGTTGGACAGATCCATCCCTGACTTCAACACCTTCAGCTCAGTAGAAGACTGGCTCAGTGCCATCAAGATGAGCCAGTACAGAGACAACTTCCTCAACTCAGGCTTCACCTCCCTACAGCTGGTGGCTCAGATGACCTCAGAGTGAGTTCCAAGCCCATATGGCACTTTAGGATGGGTACACACCAGTCAAGTACACATATTTTTAGCACCATGCTCCTTCTAGTGGCTAGGTTCCTCAATGAGACCCTCAAAGTGGATAGGATATCAAAATAGAAGTCATCATAGGATCCACAGCTACGAGTAGTAATTAAAAAAAAAAAGTGAATAAAGTCCTCTCTTGCTACTCTGCAGTTTGAAAAATATGCACATTGCATATTCCCTAAATGAAGCGTTTTCAAGTATAAAAATGGCTAATCGAGCTAAAATACAAATATAAGGCATTCAGAAGACGCATTCAGAGACTCTGTGGATGAGACGTACACTGGTCATTGGGTGTCAGTAATGTTCAGTGAGACACACAAGTGCCACACTTGGTAGCCGGAACAACAGACCACTGGCTACAGTAAGACACTAGCTACAGTAACCTACGGCAAACGAAAACTCAATTCTGAACCCCCTACGTCACTTCCTGTCCTCCACTCACTCTGCTCCCATGTCTACTATATTGGGTAATATGAGTGTAAAGGTGCCTATAGGTGTTTTTTCATGTCTAGAGGGCTGTAATAATGTTAAAAAAAACATATTTAGAAGGTCATAAACGGGTTTTCTATGCTCTAACTATGGAAGTAGTAGAGTTGTAAATAAGGAATCCTACTTAGTGAAAATCCACTTATCACAGACGGTTCTGGAACTAAGTGACCACGATAAACGAGGCATTACTGTGCAGCAGAAAGTTGAACACAGTATATTCTGTGACACAGGTTGATATCCAAGTTCTTCCACTTTAAAACAAAGGAATTCAGTTTACTCAGGCTCAAGGGATAGACATCATGAAATATTTATTAACTGCCGTAAATGAACGTCTTGAAGCGCAAATAACCGCCGGAGTATCTAATCAGCACCCGGGCAAATAACACTTGCATTAACAGCTGTGGCTGTCGGCAACCGCCTGATGTAGTATTTATTGACTCGAAAAGATGGCAGTACCTGCAGTTGAGGTGGCCGTCACCCAGCATCTTTATCTAACTCTGCATGCTTGCCCTAAAGTTCCATTTATGATTCCATTATTATCATCTCAGTTTCCCTCTTTGGTAGTGGCACCACAAAAAAAACAAACACAAAAGAGCCAAATCAAAAAGTAAAAGCAAAATATTCTTGTGAGTTGAAGTCTCACAGCATTTGCTGAAGTCATGCATGAAAACAGTTTGACTTGTGAGTCATCATTTTTCCAGAACCCCAAATTGCTCCTCTTTTGGGGGGGGGTTGACTTTGGAATTCCTACTGCAGAAGTGTTTGTCTTGACGTGGTTTCCATTATCAGTCCCCAAGATGCACGGGCAATGACGCAAACATGCAAATGAAACTTGTGTTGTATCACTTCTGGCACTAATATACCCAAATATTGCAATTGCTTATGTTAAGAGAGTGTTTGTGTGTATAAAATCATGAATTAATGTTTTATAATAATCATATAATAATAACTCACAAGCATTTTTCATTAAAAAAGTATCCTCGGGCCTTTCTGCAGACTAATACAAAGCAGCATGGATCAATGGTTATTACACTCAACTGATTAAATTTGTAATTGTGTTTGCCACTAGCTTTCCATCCTTTTGTCCAAAAAAAAAAAAAAATCTTAACTAGGATGAAGTTCTTCCATCAAGTGCTTAATTAGTTTAATCCTTTTTTAATTGTGTGTATGTGTCGGTGCCACCAGGGACTTGCTGCGGATAGGTGTGACCTTAGCGGGCCACCAGAAGAAGATCCTCAGTAACATCCAGTCCATGAGGGTGCAGATGAGCCAGTCCCCTACAACTATGGCATGACTACAGGGGGCGCTGTGCCACGGAGCGGGCAGCATTCGGAGGACCAACAACGACAACGGCCCTCGAATGACCCCCGATCCACCGGAACGCGCCAGAGTGGAGACTGTTGTCTTAATTTGATTCACATGAGGAGACCAGGGTCTACACTTGCAAAATCCACACGGACGACTTCAGGGTCCAGACTTTGATAATGTTGTGCTTGGACGTTCTGGACCAAGTTATGTTGTACCTCTATGTTACCCCGACTTGCAGATGTTGGTTGGTGTGGGACATCTTATAAAACAACACGTCTGTGATTTGAACCCATGTGTGCAATGAAGATGCCTTGACCTGGCCTGAAATTAAGTGGTAGAATACTAAAGTAGTAGGAGTAAGAATACAGGGATGTACAGTGGAATTGTTTACGTCATTTCTTTCCATTTGCAGTCACATTTTATGTCTTTATTTTTTTATTTTGGCTCCCCTTTTTTGCATTTAACACTACCTGTAGAGCCGTGGTTGGGAGGTCAGAGAATATAAATATGTTTATCTCCTGCTAAATATATCTTTCATAATAGACCTTCATATTGAAGGTGATGCTCATCAATAAGTATGTACAGTCTCTGCTTGCATTTTTGGCAAAGACTAGATAGACACACGCAATGTGTAGCTTCCCTAAGGTGGCCTGGATCCAATTTTTGGATGGACTTTGCGGTTGTGTGTCTTCTAAATCCAGGGTCACCACTTGACTGAACCTTGACTTGATGTACATGTACAAAGAATCTAAAGTATTGTAGAGCTACATGATAATTGCTGTGTAGGAGCTGAACTAAGAATTATTATTGGAGATCATGTTAAATGTGCACATGCCGTCTCTTTGCTGGCGAGCACTTACTTGTACAGTTTTATGCTTTTATTCCTCGTATTTGTTAGAAGTGCAACCCATCCATAGCAGAAGGCACCACCACTCGCCTTCCTCTTCGTCCTCCTCCTCCTCCTCCTCCTCCTCCTCCTCGACGGCAGGCTTCAAATTCATGGTGAGTGTCTGCCGATCGCCACTTAACATCAAATGGTGGAGTAAAAGGGCATTAGTCTTGGAACAGAGCATGCAAGTTTGAATAGCATAGAAGCTAATCAGAGGGAATCAGTGTCGCCAAAGTGAACATCTGGGCTGACGTTTGCCAAACAGACGCCCAGTGTCATTCTAATTAGTGCACACGCCGACACTGCTGCAGACCATTAGAGTTCATGTTTGCGTGAGCACAAAAATGCTTTTAACTTCATGCATACATGCATCTCCAGCTGCAGTATTTACGAAGTAAGTATTTCAATACCATACGTATGGCGGAGATACTGTACAGCCATTCGTGTTTAGGATGACGTCATGATTGGATGGAGATGGTGTCACAGCAGCAGCTGGCTAATGGGGTGTTTGTTTTACTGTTTATTGTTGGATTTATGCTTTATCTCTACTAGACAATAGAATACAGTGGAACCTTTACGCTCCACTGGCTGGACAATTCAACATTTGGCTCTTATTTTGGAGGAAATAGCCTTGAAAGTGAACCATTACAACAGGCCCACCTTTAAGTTGTCTGTTGTCATCAAAGTTAAGTTTTACCATTAATGTTGGTTAACTTCTTTTCACACTTGTGTGACAAGTAATAATCAGGGGTGCACGATAATTAGCGGAACTATATGAGGAATCATTGCATCATAACAATAAATACGTTAACATTGAGAAATAGGTCCGATTAAAGAAAAAAGCTCCAATGAGGCGACATTACTTGTACTGTGCTGTAGGTGGGTTCGTGTGGGCAAATCAAGCGCTCCTTTTCTGTGACGTGTTGCAAACGGCCCGCTGTAACTTCCCCTGATGGCAATGATGGCAATGATGGCAATGGATGACCAGCCCTTTACCATCATTGAAGATACAGATTTTTGTCGGCTTGTAAACACCTTGGAGCCTTGGTTAATAGTTAATAGTGATGATATTTGGTAATGACAAATCTACAGTTTGTCAAATCCAACTTTGTTTGAGTTGCTCTCACCTCCAGGTGTGTACAAACTACTGATAAATCTAAATAAAAAAAATAATAGATATCGTTATCAGCCTTGAGAAGTAGAAAGTTATCGGTATTGGCTTGAAAAAATATATATTGTGCATCCCCAATAATTGAGTGTTCACCTAAAGAGTGATTAACTTATTGTTTTCAAACTGTATAATGTTAAAATGTTACCTAAAACATTACCTGTATATTTATTAAAGGCAACATTTGCACCCCAGAACATATTATTTCAATTTTTATTGTTTTCTATGGGAATATTTGTTTAAAATAGACAGTGTTCGACCTTAGAGAATCCACTCTTGCTTTATGAACGTGGGTCCATCAAACAGTAAGTCGAGAGAGACTTGCAGTAGTCCCAAATGTTTTGTTTAACAATATTATTTTGTCATAAAACAGTGGCTGCTTTGAGTTGTTACGCACACAAATGCAGTGGCGGCTGGATCAGTGAAGCCTTGTGTATTTTATTTATATTATTATTATGAATAATTTCTGTCATTAATAAAATGTGATGGCCGACCACATTCCTGTCATTCCGTGGTTACAGTGGTTAAACAATTTTTTACGTGCCAGGGGCGGAGAAGACAACCATGGATATACTGTAGGACGACCCCTCTTTGTCAAGACTTCTTTTTGGGAAAATATTTTTAAAGACCAAGTTACCCTATTTCCCAGACTATGAGTTGCTCTGGAGTGTAAGTCACATTTACTGGTATTTATGATCGTCCAGCTTGCATTTGCTATCAAACATGACCGATATACAAGGATTAAAAATGATTATTCAAAAGACAATGCAGCCGAAGTGAAGGCAACATATTAAAAAGGTTTCCGCAATGTGTACATTTTCCAATTAATCAAAAAATAATAATGTAACAAACGAAAGTTTACAAAACACGCATTTCTGTAGTGGCAAAGCAAAGTCATCAAACAAATGCCTTTTTTCTACATAACTAGCTGCTATGATAACTGGATGGATAACTGTCTTACAGGCAACACATCTTCAATTACTGTATACACACACACACACACACACACACACACACACACATATATGTATATACTGTACAGTCATGGAAATGTTTTTTATACCACCCTTGTTTCTTCAGTTTATTGATCCATTTTAATGCCTGCTACAACTAAAGGTACATTTGTTTGGACAAATATAATGATGATAACAAATATAGCTCATAAGAGTTGAATATAAGAGCTGATATCTAGCAACTTCCATGGTTTTCTTGATAATAACCAAAATCACTTACAGTAAGTTCTTACATGAATAGCTTTAGCATTGCACTGCCAAAAAATGTAACTCTTTTGAGCTATTTTTGTTGTCATTGTTATATCTGTCCAAACAAAGGTACCTTTAGTTATATCAGGCATTAAAATGAACAAGAAACTGAAGAAACAAGGGTGGTTTAGCAATTTTTTCCATGACTGTCTATAAAACATCGATAAGTCCCACCTGACTGTAAGTTGCAGGACCAGCCAAACTATGACGAAAAGTGTAATTTATACACCAGAAAATACAATACTGTATGAAAAACATGCAAAAGCTGTCTTGACTTTCTGTGCAACACCAAATAAGTATTAAATATGTCATTTGTGTCTTTACCTTTTATGGCACATATAGAGTATTATGAAGCACTGCATTGTGGTGGTCTACAACCTTGTGGTGAGGTTAAAAAGTAACACGGCATCCTTCCTTAATTCAAGAAAAGATGTTTTGGTTGTAAGCATAGGGAACATTTTTCAATGTATCTTAAGAGTGTAATGCAAAGCTTCCAGCGGGATTCAATTAGCTGGCATTAACACTCACTGGGCTCCGTCTCATCATCTGTTTGCTTGTACAGCCGGTGAATGAGAGGATCTTCATTATGCAAACAGTGCAATTCTATTTTCAACATTTTCTCTGTTTGTCTCGGCACACATCAAGCTGTAATGACACTCCAAGGGTGATAAATGCAGAGGCGGGTCACCGTCCCCACCCCCACCCACCCATTGACGGCACACTGAATGGAAACACAAGAACAGAGCTCATTAAATGTTTTACAGTGCTGTAAAGTGTTGGAAAGTGACCAATCGCCCTCTTAGTCACCGATTTCACGCTTGTCATTTAAAGGTCAGAGTGGAGGTTCACCTCAATGATGTCCTAAAAATTTAACTTTCTCTTTTTTAGCTTCTATTTCGGACTCCAGAGAGGCTTTACACACACATAAAACTCGTCTGTAAAGTCCCATTCGGAGAGCATTATGGGCTGCCACTGAGGAAGAAGACCACGATTGCCAGAAAACCACTCATGACCTCACACCATTCTATATGGTACACGACGGATCAACATGTTTGTTTATTTGTGTATGCAAGGACAAGCGATTGTGTGCGTGCAGAGCCTGGACATGTACAGACATTTCTATGGGCGCAGGTACATTGTATGACTGTGAATGTCTCCCTTTTGTTTCTGTATAGCCCCCCCACCGCCCACATGTAAATTGTGACAAAGTACACATCAAAGAGTTTGTAAGCTGTGACTTTCTGAAAACTGTTGTACTAAAATGCACATAATAAACGCCTTGACAAAACAAGTCAATCACTTAATAGTCTGACTCATCTGTATTTATGAGTAGGAGCACATTGAGCTATTAATTAGTCAACAAGGAGAGGTAGTAGTGGCGATGGGGGAGAATGCAGTTATTTCGCGGAGCTCTTGTCAGCAGTGTTTTATGTCTAATGTTCACTTTCATACCACAGTGACAGCTCACTTTGTAAGCCTTCAAAAAATAATAACGGAGCCATCACTCACGATGAAAATATCACATCCAAACACTGTTGAAAATGCCGACATTTTGGTAGAAAGTCCTCCAAAAACTTTCGCACCATATGATATTCAAAGTCATGCGCTAAGTAAATGCTGTTATTTAGGGTGACCATATTTTGATTAGTGAGAGAAAAGGACACTCGGCCCAACGATACCGATAATGAAATGATACTTGACATTTATTCAAAGATGGCTTATAATTTCAATTTATTTATTTCTTTGTATGGATAGAATATTGTCATATTACAAAAGACACAAATTCCAAAGGAAGAACGTTCAAACACCGACACAAAAATGATTCCGAAAACGGAACGACATAGGACCCTGAAGTCAAATGCTTAGAATGTAACCAATATTTGCAGGAAAAATGTGCCCTCTAAAGTTGCAAGAACTCGAACCGCCGATGTTGATGCCGTGCCCAATTTTACATCGCGAGAGGATTAACTCCGTGCGTATGTTTTGCTTTGCCTTTGGCTTTTTGGCAACACTAATTGAAAAAGCCACCCACACGGCAGCCTCTCAGGGATTACATCAGATGCTGCAGAGTGCCCTAATGCCGCTCAACTGAATGGCCGAATTAAAAAAACAAAAAATGAAAACCAATACATTTTCATCACTTCCTAAAAATACTGCATGACTTAAAACACTTAAAAAGGCAAAAACCAATAAATCGGTCTCAGTGTTTAGCAACAGGTAGCACGGCCATTTATCATTTCTATGGTAATTTTTATACAGTGGAACCTCGGTTAGCATCCGTACCAGTTAGCATGTTTTTCGATTGACGTGGAACATTGACGCCACAATTTTGCCTTGGTTTGCGTGCTCTATGGGGGAGTACAGTGTGGGACTGCAAAAAAAACCTTGGCAACATAGGCACAAATAAGCACACTTTCCAACATAAGAACTCAAAGACCTGCACCAGGGAAGGGGGAAAGGGGAGTGGAGATATTCCAAAGCAGGCCGGCAGCCAGCCCCCACCATTATAGCCATATCCGCCGTGTGCCGCGGACCTTGCCAGTCTCCTAATAGGAATAAACTAAAAACTACTAACAAAAAATAAAAAAGTGAAAGTCACAAAAGTAACTAACAATTGTCTAGTGTTAACAATTTTATTATTAATTTACTTTTATTATATAAAAAAAAAAATTTTCCCATTGAATAACATTTTGGTTTACACATTTTGTGCAAAATATCCCAAATTCTCTCAGGGTGGGTTTGGCCTTGTAAACTTTACTTGCCAGGGAGTTGAGATGTGCAATTTTCATTTCAGTGTGGAAAGTAATGACATGGTTGATGAGGTGAGTCAGACGTTAGGGCGGATGTGTCCCGACTCTTCCCGCTCTACCGTAACTGCTTATGGACTTCTAACTGATTGATGATGGGCTCAGCAGTGAGACGACTGAGCCAAGAAGAGAGGAGTCCAACTAGATTTAAGGAAACAGCCAATGCTCTGTCGTTTTAATGCTTTATACACAACACACACTGGCTCTCACAGTTGCACCAGCAAAGGAGATAACAGAAAGCATGTCCAAAGACTCTGAAACTTGTCCAAGTCAATAACTCACAAACACAAACAAACAATTAAGTAAACCTTCAGAATCCAACAAGTTCCTATGAATTTGTATGTTCAAACAACAACAAAAAAACCTTAACCCCAACCTTAACCACCTTAAACATCGTATTCAAGCCTTCACTATTGTTTCCAGGTACATTTGTTTGTTTTTTTTTTCTTATTTGTTACTTTCCATCTATGCACAAGACTTAAAAACCACAAAACAAAACAAAACATAAACCCTAATCAAATTTACACTAAAGTAAACAAGACTATCTTAGGGCATATTCACATTAGGTCATTCATACCCTGCTGGACTTGGGCGCAATTCCCTGGCCTGCACTCACACTGAACATACATGCTTCAGCAGGTTCTCTTCTATTCTGCTCCATTACTGCAATTTCCCTGACTGTGGATTATTTTCAGTCTTATACCGAGTCCTTTGAATTATTTTTATTGTGCAAGGTGGTGGCTATCATGAAGTATTTGGAAGAGAAGGGATTGCATTAATTAAACACGGCTTTTTCACCCACGCGAATATAGTCACGACTGATCGAGTGCATTGTGGGGTTTGACTTTTGGGCTGTTTGAGTCTTTCTATTTTATTTCTGTTGTAAATTTTCTCACTTAACATTAAGAACAAATTAAGGGAAGTGTGCCAAACTTGAGCACGGATCAGGGCACTCACACAACCCAAGCGTGCCATGTGAATAATGCGCAAGCACGTTGCGATTGCACGAGTGTGAGTCCACCCTTACAAATTGCATATAGCCACCGTTGCTCCACAACTCTGTGCATTTGATAAAGTGTAAACAAGCAGTATCAAATATGCTGGAGGGACATGTAACAATATTATAACCAGGTCTACACAACATAAGGACAAACAAAAGGACAGAGGACATGAACAACCACCACATTGCAACACAATTCCCAGCTACGTGATGGTGGAAAATGAGGCAGTATCGTGCAGTTCTGCACCACTGCAAGCATCGTGGATGTCAGTCACTTGAATTTGAGCCTAAGGTGGGTGTACATTTTGCAGGAGGGACATCTCAGAGTCATAAAAGTGGTTTACTTAGTTGCAAAGATCCCCTTAATAGCAACACAATTAGTGTGGTAATGTTCTCTATGGTACTCTTCTCTTACGTATTTTGCTTAATTGGGCATGTTTGTCACTATAATCACAACAATTAAAGTAAGGGGAGTCCGTCTGTGTGTGTGCGTGTGTGTCTCACCTTCACATCCCTGGTGGTTTGAGCAGTGACTTTTCTTCAACAAATCTTTGCCTTAATCAATATTCCTTGAGCAATCACCTGTGAGAAAGAGATTGGCGCACACCGGGGGAGCTCCTGCAGAGAGAAGAGTGAGTTGGAGGGAAAGCTATGCATTCAGCAGCGCGGGGTGTGGGAGTATGGGAACTTAAAGGGAATACTGAGTGAAGGACACGGAACAGCACAAACATGATCCAAAAGTTCCTGGACATCACATGTGGCTTTAATAGCACTTCTACACTATGTTTAATTAGAGTGAGTGTATGGGCATGCATTTAACAAGATTAAGGCTCCTCTTCAGAAACAAATGGTCGAAATGTAATCCCACTGGATGCTTTTTGCAGATTACATACAGTACCTAGCACTATGTTGTGAGTTTTAGAAGTCCATGCATTTAGCTGTTTGTAGTGACATATTGACCTCTATGTTGGTTGTACAGTCATTTACAGCATCTTCAACCAGTTAAGCCCAAAATGATTCATAACGGGTACCTTTTAGTTGGAAATGACACAAGAAGGTGGCAAAAGATTACGCAGTAGTGTCATTATTGTTTTCATTATTTTGACAAAAATTATTCATACCATACAAGCCACTACAGCCAGTGTTCTAAATGCATATATAGTATGTATATTATTTGATTGAGCAGCTCTCAAAAATAACCTAATAGTATTACAAAACAAAAATAAATAAAGTGTGATGTGCTGCGATGTCAATTGTTTTGCATGGCCGAAACAAACATTACCATTCTAGCCAGAAACACCCAATCAAAAAAATAGGGAAAAAAATTTTAAAAAATATCTAAAATACAGTAATTACAATTTTGCTTCCTAACCCACAAATTATGCTGTTTTGTATTTCTTTCTATAAATGCTGCCCATTATTACTTGAAAAATATGCATTTTTAAGCAAATTTTATGTATGTTTTGCCTAAATTAAGCACTTTAAAACAGAAAAATGGCTAAACAAACTGAAATACAAATATAAGGCATTCAAAGATGCCGTAAACTATATGTAGTATTCAACACTGCTCACTAGGTGTCAGTAATGTTACTGTGATGTTCAGTGAGACACACAATCACCAGACTTGATTGCCGAAACAACAGACTTATATTGCAGGTTTGAATTATCTCACAACAGGCACAACAATCCCCCATAAAAATCCCCAATAATAACACAACATACTGTTGCGTCCGTAACCCACGCCAAGCTAAAACTCAACTCTGAACCCCCGACATCATTTCCTGTCCACCTGCCATGCCGCTACATTAGGGAACACATTTATAGCAACTCACATGAGCATGAGTCTTATTTATGTTTTAAATGGCTTAGGTACTCTTATGTCACTATATTGGGAAATACAAGTATAAAGGTGACGATAGGGCTCTTATTTCATCTCTAGAGGGCTCTAATAATGTTCAAAACCGTATTTAGAAGGTCGTAAACAGGTTTTCTATGCCACTACAAAAATATTCCATTTATAAATAAGGAATCCTACTTTGTGGAAATGCCCTGATCACAGTCGGGTCTGGAACCAATTAATCTCAATAAATGAAGGATTACTGTATACTGTATATTTTACATGTTTTTGATCATTTTGGGCTTAATTGTAGCTTTTAATAGCGTACGGTAAAACTCTGTGACTGAAAATGTGTTTTTAATTTAGAAAAAAAAACAAAGGGCTTTCATTGCCTTCAATCTCAATGACGTTTTTCCTGGTTGATCAAAATGTGAAATGCATTTTAGAGAAGGTATAAAGTATTTAAAAAGAGCAGGTAACTTTTAAAAGAATCTGCAAAGTGATGATACAACTGGTCTGTCTGACGCTTCCATGAGATGTTGAAAGTCTCAATTAAAAATAGTCTCAACTAGTTGGGTGTCTGAGGAATTACCAAATGACGTCAGCTATAGGAAGTTGATCGTCATTCATGCTGACCACCACTGTGAGAGACATTCTCCCATTTCTTCCAAAAATAACTTATAAGTATTTATGGATTTTTTATTTCCTCGCTAGTCAAACAAGGGAACGTGCTCTTCGCTTAATGGAGACATCCAGTTCTGATAAAACCACATCAATTCTTTCGACGACAGATTTGCAAGTATAAGCTAGATATGTCCATGTGTACCACAAAGGACACTCATTGTTTATAAGTGATGTAGCCAAGGCCAGTCATAGTGGAGCCCTGTGACTCATAGAGCCACATGAGGTCCAGCAGAACACAAACTGACCTTCAGCTACTTTTTTGTGAGTGCTTTAAAGGCTGGCTTTGGCCTTTGAGGGGTATTATACCGTATTCCAGTGCTCTGATGGAGAAATTGCATACTCATTCAATAATTAAGATGCAACTTATTGAATTCAGAATGTGTTGTTGATGAAGACATCACTTGAAAAGAGCCTGACTGTGCCTCTCTTAACAGTCTCTGCTTTTGTGTATAAAAAGAGATATTTGAATCCTGTGTCCAATGAGATTTTACAGTATATCTCAAAGGAGGTCAAAGGTAATTATGACATGTAATTACCAAAAGCAATCTTCTGTGTGCTAGGAATCGTCATTTCAGAGGCACCTGACACCAGCCGTGGAATTAGAGACCGTTTCAGTGACAGGAAAAAGTGAGCCATACAATCACGGACAAAATTACACAATCACGTCCTTGCATACTGTCATGTGAAAATAATTGCCTGTGGCGCCCCCAATGGGTTGTGGGTTGTGCTCAAAATGCTTTTGAAAGACATCCTCAAAATTAGATAATTATTAGACAAATGGTAATTTATTGAAATAATTGAAATGATGGGCAATTAGTTAGTCCCACCCTGGCCTGCAAAGAGATGGCGGCTATGTTTTTCAACCAATCTTGCTCAAATTTGACACACATGTGATTGTCAGCGCCCTAAAGGCGTGTGTCAAATTTCGTGCTGATTTGGCTAAACACCCTAAAGTTACAGTGTAAAGTGCAATGTGTGTGGAGAACTTGAAATCAGTGAAACTTGGCAGGGTTAAATAACAGTGTCACCTTGTGGTGCGTTTTTCTCAGAGAATATTAGCAAAGGCAACACAGTAGGCGTGCATGTTTTCACAAATGTTCACCGTTTTGTGTGCATTGGTTTAGGAGTAGAAGAGTGAGCAAATGGGGCATCTTAACGCTTCATATGACTGGAAAGCACTGGTAGGCTCCAATACAGGGATTATCCAAAGTTGCAAAATTCCAAAGTTTTTTTATTGGCCTGCGGGACAGTCTACAGGTCAAATATTAAGAGAAAAAAGTGTAATCTAACAAGAAAATAATTTTACAAGAATAACATCAGAATTTTCATAATGAAATACAACATCTGTTTAGTAGCATGAAGCTGAAATATTTTAAAAATACATTTTTAAAAGTCAAAGTCAATAATATGAAAAACAAACAAAGCAACAAATAAATTTGCCATATTTGGAAAATTAGGTTGTGGAAAAATTATGTAAATGTTATATTAATTAAGTCAAGATATTATAGCGATAAACTCATAATTATGAGAATAAAAGTCACAAGAAGAAAGTTGAAATAGTTGGAAAAAGCAACAAAAAAAATGTTATGTAAAAAAAAATGTAAAAATTTTATTTTAGGAGAATAAACTCAAAATATTAAGAGGAAAAAGTCATGTTCTGATGAGGACAAAAGTAGCAATTTTACAAGAAATGAACTCAAATATGAAGAAAAAATGTCATTTTAGTAGCATAGAATTGAAATATTAAAGAAAAATATGCATATATATCAAAAGTTCTACAAAAATAACAACAAAATAATAATTTTTTTTAAATTAGGTTGGGAAAAAAGTTCAAATTTTATGAGAATATAGTCAAAATATTATGTAAATAAAGTCATAATATTACAAAAAAGAAATTTAGGAAAATTATTTATCAAAAAGAAAGTTAAAATATTTGGAAAATGAAAAAAACAAAAGAAAAAAAGAGCAAAGACCAGTTCATACTAATGACACGCTTTTCAAAATATAAGTTGTGCATGCAGTAACTGATTTTTTGTCTGTCCTAAAAGAAGCAAAAACCCAAGCTTGTAAAGAAGCAGTTACCATCGCCTTACCATCCAAAGCATTTTTGTCTCTAAAGGTTGAGAAGAGATAGGGTTATAAGAAGGACAGTGCCCCACCCATCCTGAAACCCCCCCGCAGAGTCTAATCCCACACAGAGCCACTCTCAGCTCTACCCGCCTTCGATTCCTGCAAAAAGAAATCAATGAAATATTTTCCCACCAAAATGAGGGAAGGAACAATGAATGAACAATGCGCATGTCAAGGTCTTCTTAATTAGAGAGCTCACTCAAAAGGGCTCCTCTCCCTTCATGGTTGTAGAGGAAATGAGACGGAGGAAGATGGGCGGGCTGATAGCAAACGATGAAGGTCAAACACTTCCTACTGATGTCTATTTAATATCAACTTCATAACTTGACCTTGGCGGATAATACATGGGTAGAAACCATCAACGTTTGTTCTCTTTGTCTTTGCCCTATGTGACATTGTTTTATCACACCCAAACCTAAAAATAGAAAGAACTTGTTGATTTATTGACAGGTCATCAAATGCCTTTGCACTCGCTAAGTAAGGACGCTCAACTGTGTCTTTTCTGTTTGGAAATTGCATATACTGTCCAATAACAACCATATTCCCCCTTATCTGTATATTGTAAGTGTATGCTTATTGTTTAAAAATGTTTGTAATCTGCCACAGAACAAGTCCAATATTCTGTAGGATCAAGATTACATTGTTTTCGACCAAAAAATATAAGAACACCGCCACCGGCTAGCATATATTACCAATAGAGGTTTAAGAGAACAGATTTAACAATAAATGTCTATATTTGTCGCAATTAGAAGTAAAATTTTGTGAACATTGCCTTTCAGCCCGAATGAAACAACTAATGGAATTTGATTTATGTATTTATGTATGGAAACTCAAGTATGGAATAATATTCTTGTTTCCAAGACAGTTACCAATGTTCTGTTTTCTAAAAGATAATATTATGAATAACAAAACAAAAAAATGGATTAATCTGTTTTTCTATGGCGTTTGCTAGGGCAGCTATTATGTTTGTGTGAGAACACACAGTGGGCGATGCATCCGTAAAACATTTGGGAAGATTGACAAGATGAATGGCTCTAATCCTACTTCAACACTTTGTATGAGCTACATTACCTTGCTAAAATCTATACAGTATAATCTATAAAGTATATGGTGACATAATGGCATACATATTCACAACAATGACAACAAATGAACCATCAATCTTCTTCCGCTTAGCCAAGGTTGGGTCTCGGAGACAGCAGCCTAAGCAGGGAAGCCCAAACTTCCCTCTCCCCAGCCACTTCGTCCGGCTCCTGCCGGCAGATCCCAAGGAGTTCCCGGGCCATTTGAGAGACATAGCCTGTCCAATGTGTCCTGTGTCTTCCACAGGGCCTCCTACCGGTCAGACGTGCCCTGAACACCTCCTCAGGGAGGCGTCCGGGAGGTATCCTGACCAGCTGCCCGAGCCACCTCATCTGGCTCCTCTCAATGCGGAGCAGGAGTGTTTCTAATCCGAATTTCTTCCGGATGACAGTGCGTCTCACTCTATCTCTATGGGACAGCCCAGCCACCCTACGGAGAAAACTCATTTCGGCCGCTCGTACCCACGATCTTGTCCTTTCGGTCACTACCCAAAGCTCGTGACCATAGGTGAGGGTAGGAATGTAGATCGACCGGTAAATTGAGAGCTTTGCTTTTCGGCTCAGGTCCCTCTCACCACAAAGGGCCGACGCAGAGTCAGCAGAAACCAAAGGAATTATTATTATTATTATTATTATTATTATTATTATTATTATTATTATTATTATTATTATTATTTTTATATTTTTTTCATTGGTGTTCAACAAAAATTAAACAAGCTAAGTGATTTTTATTTTGAATATTTTAAGATTTTTTTTAGCTAAAATTTGCTCTGTGTTGCTGTAGTATTTTTATGTATTGATTTTTTTAAATATAATTTTCACTGATGTAACAAAAAAGTAGAACAATTGTAGAAAAATTGTAGAACTGTTGACACATGTCACTAACTTAACATTTCAGATTGGAACATTTCCTAACAAAATGAAAATAGTAAAAGTAGTTCCAATTTTAAAACATGTAGACAAACATCAATTTACAAACTACCAGTTTCCTTATTACCCCAATTTTCTATAATTATCGAGAAGCTATTCAATAACAGGCTGGGCAAATGTATTAATAAGAATGAATTACTCACAGATGGTCAATATGGATACAGAGCTAACATTTCAACCTTCATAGCACTGATTGAAATCACGGAGGAAATTGCCAACGCTATAGACCACAGAAAGTGTGCAGCCGCGGTATTTATGGATCTCACAAAAGCCTTCAATACAATTAATCACGACATCCTAACAGCAAAATTATAAAGGTAAGGAATGAGAGGATTAGTTTTGAAATGGGTTAAAAGCTACGTAGCTAACAGGAAGCAATTTGTAAAGCTAGGAGAATACACATCTGCAAGTTTAAATATTACGTGTGGAGTACCCCAGGGGTCAATATTGGGACCAAAATTGTTCAACTTGGATATCAATGACATCTATAAAGTGACAAAAGACTTAAAGTTGGTATTATTTGCAGATGATACTACTGTCTTTTGTTCTGTGGAAAGCACACAAAAGCTAATTGAAAAAGTCACAGATGAAAGGCCATATTAAAAAGATGGCTTAATAAAAACAGATTATCCTTGAACTTAAGTAAAACTAAAATAATAATATTTGGTAATAGCAGAAAGGACATGTACGACCAAATACAAATAGACGGAGTGGACAGAGCAAAGGGTGTACAAAACTGGGGATCATAATGGATGAAAAAATGAGCTGGAAATCTGACATTAAAAATATACAACATAAGGTGCCGAGAAATCTTAATATTCTTCAATATTGAATAAAGCAGAATATATTCTTGATCAAAAATCACTCCATACTCTTTACTGTTCTCTGGTATTACCATATCTAACTTATTGTGTGGAGATATGGGGTAATAACTATAAAAGCAATCTTCACTCTCTAAATGTACTGCAAAAAAGATCAGTTGGGATAATCCATAATGCCGCATAGAGAGAACATACAAATCCCTTATTTAAAAAAAACTCACAAATATTAAAATTTGCTGATTTAGTACATTTTCAAACAGCAAAAATAATGCATAAAGCTAACAATAACCCAATTACCCAACAATATCAGACAATACCTTTCTACAAGAGAGGAGAAACATGGTCTTTAGGAAAAAATTTACTTGAAAGACGAGAGAACAACGCTAAAAACCCACAGCATTTCAGTATGTGGATTCAAATTATGGAACGGATTGAGTAAGGAACTCTAACAATGCACCAAGATGAGCGATTTCAAAAAAACAATACAAGCCATTGATGTTTGCAAAATATAAGGAAGAAGAGTCTTGAACTTGTTTTGTTATGTTTGTCTCTATTCATTATTATTTATTTATTTATTTATTATTACACTGATTATATGATTATATGATTTCTATCTATTGTAAAAAATCACTCTATCATTCTTCTATGTATTAAAAAATCACATATGGAATACAGGAAGTGAATAAATGTACTGCAATAGATGTGAAACGGATGGGGGACAGGATTAAATAAACTTTGCCTCTTCCTACTGCTTTTGAACATGTGGAACTGCGAATTGAATTATGTGATGTGTTCCACTGTAACTTGTATGCATGTTCAAATAAAATTAAACCATTACCATTACTTCTTTTATTGTTACTGACTGGGGTTGTGCAGCACCTTGGTCAACCCAGGTTGTTTTAAATGTGCTATAGAAATAAAGTTTGACTTGACTTGATACTAGGGCTACAACTATTATTTTTTTTTAGGCGATTAATCCTAAGCTTGTTGTTTCGATTCATCGAGTTACAGTTAGTGGTTTGGTCCTCAACATATCAGAAAAGAGACTAAAATGTTGATCACTGTTTTCCACAGTCAAAGATAATAGTGCTGCTTTCATGGATGACTAAGGAAATTTAAAACAATATTCACATTGGAGAGGCTGAAATCAGAGGGTATTGGCATCTTCAAATCATTAAACGAATAATTGAAAAAAAAAAGTTGTTGATTTATAGCATAATCGATTAATCATTGATTAATTGTTGCAGCTCTAACAATACACATCTATTTATTGAGTCTGGAAAAAAGTATCACATTTAGAAATGTCAAATCTGTACGAAACCTGCGTCTATCTCGGGTGTTTGAACATATTTCATATAAGACAAGCAAAATTGGACTAACAGAGTAACAATGAAGATGTTCGTCAAAGGCTATGTCCACATGTAACCCACCTGGTTCAGCTAGCACTACATTTGGCCCTGGGTTCAAATCAACGTTTGTTGAAAGAGCGTCTAGAGCGTGAACTGTCGAAGTAAAAGTCTGGCCTGTCAACTCAACATCTTAAGGTGTCAGCAAGTGAGGTTTACCAACGTACAGCCGCACAGCCACACTGGCTGGCATCCATCACACACACACACAAACACATGGGTGGAGTTTTAACAAAATATCTGTCCACATAAAAACAAATTCAGTGGCTGTGATGCGCACTTTGGCCAATCAGAAGACTGAAAAAGCAACCACAACTGACTTGGTTGTGCATTTAACCCCTCTTTTCATCAATGAGTGAGATATTAGATGTACAATAAGCACTTGCTTACACGGAGACCAGGAAACATGAATGTTATTTTTAATCGCCCCTGTGTGCACACCCGCACGCGTGTCTACCGTTGCACAAAATGAAACCAGCACCCGCAAGTCAATACCTTCATGTTCTGTTGTTAAATGAGGTTTAAAAGCATGAGATCATGTTGCACATTTCTTATGACACAAACCAAAAAGCTCTGTTTTACCACCCCACACGCAAACGCTAAGGATGGTCTAGACAGGGGATGAGTAGCAAGTTGAGACATGTAGCTTGGAGCAAGGTCATGTAGTTCTTTTTAGGCTCTCAGCTGGATCTTGACAGTGATTGTGAATTACACAGAATTACATTGGACAGCGGTAAGGCAGAATATGTGACTACATTTCCTTAACAGGCAATGGGGAATATGCTCAAATGCTATGTTTTTAATCAGCATTTTTTAAAGGGATGGGACATTCTTCCTCTGAATGTTCTGAACTCTTTCATGATGCTAGTTGTGCTATTGTGCAGAATAAGACATAGCACAACATCTGATTGCTGATGTTATGTTGTGCAGTCAAACATTGGTTAGGTTCATTAGTCTGCCCACGGTTGCGGCTGAGCATACATTTTTATATTTCTTTGTTTTCGTTATAAATAGCCTATTTTGATACAAATTCAGCCTCATTTGTGTTATTAAAGAATTGAAAATGACGTGTGTGTTTAACAGCAGACCTATAGTTACGCATGATGGCGGCGCGTACAAACAGCATAGCCCAGTGTCTCTACCAGATTTGTAGTTTTGTAGTTATTAGTTTGTTTATATCAGGTCTGGTTTGACATCTTACACTCAACAAGAGTTTTTTGATATAGGATTTTGCAGCGCCAACATTTTTATCACCGATCTTCGACTCGTCCCTGAGAGCTCCACTGTACCGAAGTCTACACATACCAACCACCCGGTGGCGTCAAGAACCTAAACAAAGGCGAGGAAGGCGTGGAGAAATATGTGCTAACACCATGCTAGCACACCTCACAGACTTTCCTTGCCAAGCATTTTTCTTGCTAATGTGCGGTCTTTAGTGATTCAAATGGATGAGTTACGATACCACATAACCCAAAGTAAGAGACTTATGGACTGAAATGTCAGAATTTTCACAGAAACAAGACTAAACAGCAGGGTTAAAACATAACTGAGATTAATTGAGATGTATCAGTCTAAAAAAGGTTATTAAGTCATTTCTAAAGTTTTGGGACTCCAGCGAACTACAGTGAGAGCCATTATCCACAAATGCCGAAAACATGGAACAGTGGTGAACCCTCCCAGGAGTGGCCGGCCAACCAAAATTACCCCAAGAGCGCAGCAATGATTCATCCAAGAGGTCACAAAAGACTCCACAACAACATCCTAAGAACTGCAGGCCTCACTTGCCTCCATTAATGTCAGTGTTCATGACTCCACCATAAGAAAGACACTGGGCAAAAACAGCCTGCATGGCAGAGTTCCAAGACGAAAACCACTACTGAACAAAAGAAACATTAAGGCTTGTCTCAATTTTACCGGAAAACATCTTGATGATCCCCAAGGCCTTTGGGAAAATACTCTGTGGTCTGACGAGACAAAAGTTGAACTATTTAAAAGGTGTGTGTCCCATGACATCTGGTGTAAAAGTAATGTCGCATTTCAGAAAAAATAAGGTGGTGGTAGTGTGATGTTTTGAGGATGTTTTGCTGCTTCACGACCCGGAAGACTTGCTGTGATAAATGGAACCATAAATTCTTCTGTCTACCAAAAAATCCTCAAGGAGAATGTCCGACCATCTGTTCGCGACCTCAAGCTGAAACAAACTTGGGTTCTGCAGCAGGAAAATGATCCAAAACGCATCAACAAGTCCACCTCTGAAAGCCTGAAGAAAAACAAAAAAATCCTAGAATGTGCCTGAATTGCAACAATTATGAAAAGATGAGTGCGCCAAAATTCCTCCACAGCACTGCAAGATAATCATTGAAAATTGTTGCAAACGCTTGATTGCAGCTGTTGCTGCTAGGGGTGGCCCAACCAGTTACAGTATTAGGTTTGGGGGCAATCACAAGGCCATGTAGGTTTGGAATTTTTCTCCCTTAATAATAAAAAGTTTAATTTAAAAAATGCAATTTGTGTACAGGTGTCTTGTCAGTGACTAATATTGGCATTTGTTTGATGATGTGAAACATTTAAGTGTGACAAACATGCAAAAAAAATAAGAACCACGTTTTCACAGCACTATCTATACATATTCGATATACAGTCAAACCTGTCTTAGCGGCCACCTTTATAGAACAGCCACTTGCCTATAGCAGCCACTGAAAAATCCCCCGCAGCAAATTTACATGTTATAGACCCTGTGTATAGCAGTCACCTGTCCAACGCGGCCAGCGGCCACCCATTTTGTCTCCCTTGGTCAATATTTGACCGCATATAGCGGCCAAATTACCAACTCAAGTAGAAGCTTCATGCACGAAAAAGTTTTGTTTTTCAATCAATGAAGCCGTCGTGTGTAGACTTTAATTACTGAGTCCTAGCTCAGTCACAATCATTCACAAGATCCACACAAACTTGTCAGTTCTTCCACATAAAAAAGCCGTCTTCTTTTGAGCTTGCTATTTCCTGGTCAAACATGTAACTTTAAGAGCATTTGCACCAAAACATTACCGCAAATTAGGCTGGGCTCCCAGCGACGCTACAATAAAAAAAAAAAAACATACGCTAGCATGCATGCGGCAGTGGGAGCAAAACTGAGTTCGGTTGTACTTAATTGAAGTATTTTAGAATGTACTCACTTTATTTTTCATCAATCCTCATCCACAAATCCATCAAAGTCCTCATCTTCTGTATTCGACACAAACAAAGCCGTCTTCTTTTCCGTTCGCTACTAGTCTGTTAACTTGTCAGTGTTATTCAGCTCCGAAGCAAAGAAGGAAACTTCTCCTGTTGCTTCTGCCAACTTTATTTATTGAACGCAGACAGCAGCTCAGAACACACACACATCTCTCAGCATCGTCTCTCCTTCCTGCTTGCCCACAAGGCAAAGGTTAAACAAGCCCCACTACATAGCTGTCCAGCCAATGCCTGTAAGAAATGACACCGTTTATTTCCTGGTGTGCACTGGTCAATACTGTAATGCCGCTTGTTGTGGGGAAGGAGAGACTCACGTCGCTGATGCACTTTAATGGCTTTATTAACAGCGGAGAACACTGCAGGACTTTACATCCACGCCAACATAAACACACTTCCCAACTCTCTCGAAACTCACAGCTAGCACTGAGCCTAGCTCTCCTGCTCGGGATGCCCACCGTCACTTCCCGTCACTTCCTGATGAACTAAAGCTGTAATGACACTGCCGTATAAAAAGTAAAATATAAAAAACAAGCGTAAGACATTACTAGCACAGCTTTGTTCTGTGGGTCGTGGATATATTCTATCAGTTATTATTAAGCCTTTAGCTTCCTTTTAGTAAGTAAAAACCTTGGCTATGATTGCACTACATTTGTCATGTAGACCTACAAAGTACACTTGGAAGAACAAGAGGTGAATAAATGTATTGCAACTGATGTGAAACTGATGAGGGGTAGGATTAAATAAGCTTTGCTTCTTCCTACTCCTTTTTGGACATGCAAAATTGTGAATTGTACAATGTGATGTGCTACTGTTTGACTCATGCATGTTCAGGATTAAAACCATGAACCATGATAATAACAAGCCTAGTAGTGCTGTACAACTTTTATCCGCAGTCCACAGTGCCCTCTACTGGTCAACATTATTATTATTTTTTTCCCCCTTTTTTTTCTTTTTTTTCCTCTACTGGTCAACATTCAAACTGGACGCCAACCTGTCTATAGAGGCCCCCTGGCTATAGCGGCCAGTTTTGCAGACTCCCTCTAGTGGCCGCTATAGACAAGTTTGACTGTATATATATTCGACAATTAGTCGACCATGAACAAAATCTAACAAATCAGATTCTACTATGAAAATCCTTAACCATAACCAGGAAATGTACAGGAACCGAGGCAAAATGTTCGATGGTCTCAACAGTGCTTCTGCTGGCCGCAGCCAAGTAGTGCACCCGCGATATTAAACAACAATTATTTCCGCACAATTAACAGAATTCTTAGCAATCATTGGAAATCCTTATGCTGGACCCACAACCATCCAAACCTATCAATTTTACCCATTTCTCAAACACTTGCTATTTCTGTTTAGCATCAAATTATCTCTTATTATGACAGTAGGACCAAAGCAGTCTCAGATGACATTTTTAGGTCACTGTTGTCTAGAATACCATTCATTGCATTGGAGCTCATTGGATACATATGCTCACAACATGTGTCAATTTTGGAACTTTCCTTATGCCTGTGTTACAGATTCACTACGTGTGTATTCAGGGCTGTGTGGGTGAACGGTAGTGTAACTCAAGAGGCTGCGTAGAGGACACACTAAGTGGCTCTCAGGGGAGAGTCGATCGGTTGTTAAAGACAGTGGAGAGGGACACAACGTTCAGAGCCGCCAGTTCAGACAGACAGAAGAAGAGCCTTGGTTAGTGTAATTGCGATAGACAGGCAGCCTTTTGAATGTCTCTGTTGCCCTCTTGCTGACAAGCTCACAGAAGCCTTTCACCTTCTTATGCCAGACAAGAAGATGGATTGGAGCGGTAACAAAGGAGAAATTAATGGGTGTATTTATTGCCAAAGCGTCTGTGCTATCATTGATTTTTTGGAAAGCACCAATCACATTAATTTGTAGTTCTTGCTTTCTCTGCATCCATTCTCTTGTGGCAATGCTACAATTAACTTGAGAGCTTGTGAAAATGTTTTGTGCATTTCAAATCACATGCTTCCTTTCTTTGTTCCTGATGGCAGGTTTTTATTCTCAAGGCTGGCATGTCTTCTGTTGCGTGGATTGAAAGCTTTCATTTTGTGGGAGCAAAAGCTAAAACCCTGAAAGTCAGGCGTAACAAGGACATGCAAGGAGGGAGTAGAGATAGTGCCTCCTAAACTTTAATAAATCTGTATCTACGCAGAACAGGACACGATCCCATATAACATTTATTCCCAATATGCAAGACATTATCCAAAGTGATGAAAGGAGAAGAGGAATGCCAAATGATAACCAATTCCCTTTTGGAAGTCTCCATCCAATTCCCAGGCCTGCTTTCCTTTCTACTGTCTTCTCTACTTACCATCTCCACCATCGCTGCCGCCCCTATAAGGCAAGGAAATGCAGCTGCTGTCAGCCACTGAGGGCCTCCAGGCTGATCTCTCACTTTGTAGAGTGTGCAGTACCATAATGAGCCCACTCCTCCATCTGCAACATTCCTCCTCTATCTTGATTTTAAGAGCCCCACTTGTGTGTCGTCATAGGTGAGTGTGGCACAGACAGCGGGATGCATGTTAAAAAAACCATATAAAAAAAAATGCACTTCATGGAGTACAGCTGAATCCATATGATGTACAGTAATCCCTCTTTTATTGCAGTGAATTGGTTCCAGTCCCAAGTGAATTTCTGCGAAGTAGGATTCCTTATTTAAAAATTTTATATTTTTCTGGTTTGAAAAATATATAGAAAACCTGATTACAACCTTCTAAATATGGTTTTTAACATTTATAAGAGCCCTCTAGACCTGAAATAACACCCTTATAGTCTCTTTTACACTCTTATTACACAATATAGTAGATATAATCAGAGACAATAAGCCATTTAAGACATAAACTAGAGAAGCACTAAAAGAGCGCAGACCTCCATCAAGTGCCAAAGTTCCCCCCATGTTGTGATTAACATCAAAATTCTAATCCTATATTTTTTAGATCAGTCTTTGATATTTTGTAGAACCTGTTGGAAACTTGTCGTGTTTTTTTTTTCTTTTTCCAAGTGCTTTGGACATTTTTTTGTGGAGTTATATGCACAAATGCCAAAAATGGTCCTATCTCGCAATGTTAAAGAATGCTTTAAAAAAATTTCTGGATCACAGACAGTGGTCCGGATCACCGCCAAAATTTAATCAGTTCTTCCATATCCCATTTCCAACAATTCCTGAAATTCATCCAAATCCATTCACAACTTTTCAAGTTATTTTGAACACAAACAAACAAACTAAGGAAGTAATAAGGAGGTAATAAAACTTCCTCCTTGTGTGTGCTACAATAAATATGTTCCAGATATGTGTGGAGTACAGGAAGCAACATTGGGGATTCAGAGTTGAGTTTTAGATTGGGTTACGGCCGCAAAAGTAGCCCGTGTTGTTATGATTATTATGATAATGAATTAATTCTAATCATGATGTCATTATTATTGTTCTTATTGTGAGATAACTCAAACCTGCAATAAAATCCTTTCAAAAAAACATGACTGACATCTAGTGACTAGTGTACAATGTGTCAACGTCTTTGAATGCGTCTTTTGAATGTCTTATATTTGTATTTTACTTTAATTACCCATTTTAATGCTTCAAAATGCTTAATTTAGGCAAAAAAATACATGATATTTGCTTCAATATGCATTTTTTTTGTTTTTACTAAGAGCCGTATTCAACCACAAAACGGCATGATTTATTCATTTATACATTTTTGAAAATCCGTGATAGAATGAAGCCTTAAAATTCAAAATGTGGCGAGGGACGACAAGTTAGTTCGTTAGTATCACATTTAAAAGGTCTGTCTGCTTCGTACAATATGATCAATAAATAACAATCAATTAATTATGTAAAGTTTACCATGTAAATGCTAACTTAAACACCACAATTGACATACTGTCAATTTATCAAAGCAACCACAAAGCTCAACGTGTCCTCAAACAAGACACACCAGTAATACACACAAAAACACCACCAGTGTACTGTGTATAATACATGTAGGCCAAGCAGGGTGAGTACTTTTACTTTAGTTTACTTTTATTAGCGGTTAACAGCGGGGAATTTTATTGAAAATATTGCCTGTACAGTTTATAAAGGCTGTATGATAGTGACAGTCACTTTATATTATTACCTATTGGAAAAATGCAGTCAACCAGCATCGCAGAGTTAGAATATATAGAGTAGGTGCAAAGAGTTCAAATGGTAGTTTTAATTAACACCAGTTGTTCAGAGGCAAAGCTGCTAAACGATGAAATTCTCAAGGAGACTGCGAACCAGAGGCTGCATGCAGCTGTGCTCGGCGTTGTGCGCTAATGTTGATTGTTGACCTCTGAACTCCAGTCATTACCAGCACCTGTCACTCAGCAGAGCCCCGGTCTCAAAGGGAGAAAGCTCTACGACAGCTGAAGGGTGAGTGAGACATGCCTAGCACCCTAAGTCCAACACTCCATACTCCCCAGTGGTCGCAAACAATCATAACTCAAGGATGATCTCTGACTCAGCACACAGAGGATGGAAAACAGAAATAAGCATAGCTGCAGTGTTAAAGGTAAAAAAGGCTATTATGACTATTATTCTCTCATCTGAGTCATAACTGTTGACTTCTGCTTAGGAGGTTCTCATTGCTGTCGGTTGCATGTTGGAAGAATTTGGCAAAAAACAATATTCCGCAAAGGCTGAATAAACGTCAACTTGAGGCGTTTCACCTTTAATCCGGAGGGGTTCTTCACGAAAAACATATTTAGTGACTTCAGTTTCAATGGCTCCCCCATTTCTCATACTAAATAACACTGTGATGTGTGCTCAGTCAATCAGCAAAGAAAGGTCATGTTATTAATAATGAAAAAGTTACCATTAAATATAACAAACGACTTGCATATTCTACTCGTATCATTACTATAAATGTAATGATATAAAATATATATATCATATGATATTGAAATTTGAAATTTGTTCCCCATTTTATCCCGTTTTTTTTTGTGTCGATAGTTGTGTCAATGGTTTTTGAGGAGAAAATAAGAAAGAAACATTTAGAGATGAAATAGAGAACTTGCAGAACATGGACTTAAGCCTTAAGACATGGAGATTTTGTTATATAACATGTATAATGCTTTGCAGCCTTATCGCTATTATGGAATACTGTTTAGAAGACATTATGTAAACATTATGTAGACTTCCTCTCTTGTGCCAACTTTGGCGTAGTGGTCGCTCTTCGTTGTTTTGTTTTTTTCCCTGTGTACAGGTGAATAGCATTTATACCATACTTTCAAGCCAAATACTTCTTGTAAAGGTGTTCTGCCGAAGCAGTCATCAGTGAAATGATCACTGTAAAGGACAGAACTCGAGGTGGGCGTCTATCTGTCTCCTGTTCCCTGCACTTGATCCATCCATTGTTGTCTTAAACGTTCATTTTTTGGAAAACTTACAGTATCACTCGGATACTGTGAACAACCAGTACCCAACACCCAACACAACATTTTCGCATGACTACTATTTTGATGAAAAATATACTTAACCGAGTCAATGATCTACACCGCGAAGTGTCTTTAGCTTAGAGCTGTCCGTCTCTTCCGGCAATGAGGCTGAGTTGCGAGCTAGTTTGGCACCGTGAACTATAAATGTAATTTTTGCGAATTTACCGTTCACTTTCAAAAATCTAACAATGTAGACCATATTTACAACCAATGTATAACATATTTAAGTAAATCTGATTAATCATGTCAGGGACATGATTAAGTATTTTATTAGGGACACTTTAAGTATTTGAAATTGTAAAAGAGTTTCACATTTTGGAAATTTGTTATGAATTTTTATAATTTGTTGTTTATGAGTTTGTTTCACAAGTTTTCATTTTTGTAAATGTGCAGTGTAATATTGTTTTCTGTAGTTTTTCTAAATGTAAATTTGTTTCAGAGTTTACAAATGTTAAATTAAGTGACTACAGTTTTAAAGTATACAGTATACAAATGAGAGTACTTACAGATGGTGGCGATGGAGGTACAACATAGTACCACTGATCAATATCAGGCGGGTCTGTGCTCCATTTAGTGCTATTCTTGATGCAGTAGAGTATATTCACTCTCAGCGGGAAAGCAAAACATTCCTATCGGCTTTAGCTTCTTTGGTTATTGACTGGTGTCACGTTTCTCACTTTGTCCGGTCTGTGAGACAGGATTAAGCTCGATTTCAGCCAAACCTCCACATCAGGGGTACAAGATGTTTAACGTCAGAGGAAATATGAACTCAAAGGTTTACAAGCATGGTCTTAGAGTCTGAATTGTTTGTCAGAGAGGAACTTGCAGCCGAAGCCAGTTGCAAAGACAAGTTCTATTCATGTACTGACAACAATATGGAACTTAATTTGCTATCATCAAATTTTGAGTTTGTCTGCAAGCACATGCAACTTTATGATGTGTTTCATTTGTAATATTTAGTGTCAACACAGGACATTTACCTAGTCCCCTTTCAATCCATCTGTTGCCTGTAGGAATTAAATATGCTAAAACATTACGGTAACCTTCCTGATGTTACTGGCATTGATACAGGATACAAGTGTAGTTTTCTTTGATGCAACCATATGTTGTTGCTCCTGTGGTTAATTACACTTACCATATTTCTGCACTTTTTAAATCACACTTTTTTTCATAGTTTGGCTGGACCTGCAAGTTATAGTCAGGTATAAAACAAATATATATATATCATTTAAAGTTTAGCTTGTCTCCTTGTTTGTGTAAACATTGCCTCCTCCGTCTGACTTTGTCTTCTTGAGTGACACTCCTAAAAGAAAGCTCACTCTGGTGGTAGCTTGATCATAAATACCAGAATGGGACTTACACATGCTGTACGTTGTTTTCCTCATCATGACATATTTTTGGACTGATGCGATTTATACCCCGGTGTGATTTATAATCCAGTAGTCTTAAAGGAAAACGGCACTTTTTTGGAATTTTGCCCATCATCCACAATTTCTCTTTTATGTGCGTTCTAAAACAGCTCAAAAAGGCAGCTACCATAAAGCACCGTGTATAAACCACACTTTTTTTCCACTGGTAAGAAGCAAAAAATCGGGGTGCGGTTTATACACGATGACAGGTCTGTAACCGGACGCAGAAATTGACAAGAAGCGGGTCAGACAGTTGCTTTGACTTTAGCGCCCGCTGCTGTACAGTTGCTGAAAATGCTAGTGTATGCAACTAACTTATCTGACGGCTGTCTGTATTTTCACACAGTGAAACGATCTCTATATACACTGAAGCTAACCTAAGCTTCCATTAAAACATTGCAAATGTAAAATACAATACAACGTTGGACTTTATTCAAATGCACACTGAAGCAATGCAATAAAATAATATAGAAAAAGAGAAGCAGTGAAAGATAAGATATCAAAACATCTCTGAAAATTGCTAATTTCTTTATTTTGATGTTTAATTATTATTATTATTATTAATCTGTGCTTAGCCATAATATTAAAGATCTAGATGCCGGAGTTCAGATTTCTCCTTTATTCTTCTTTTTGAAATTGCTTAGTACCTTTACGCATGTTGATTTGCGATGAAAGAGTTGGCAAGCATTTATGAACTAAAAATGTTTTTTTTCCCGCCATGAGCCTGAAAATGGGGGTGCGGTTAATACACGGGTGCGGTTTATACACGATGCTTTACGGTAATTACTGCACGTAATGCGACACATCTATTCCGCCTACAAAGCCTGCTATTAAAACACCTCTAAAAACCTCCAACAATGTTATATTGTTTTACATTCATACTGTGATGATGTAGTAACAGGTACATTATTGATAACATGGAATACCTACAGTATTTTGCCATATTTAGGTCATTTTAAGCATTACCGGAACTTCCCTCCCGGACGTATTGATTTCACGTAGCATCCTAGAAACGAATGGTACACAGCAGCAGTGGTGGGAGCTCCAATTGGTAGCGTTACCTTTCGGTAGTGGTCTGAAACATTGTGACCGAGGCGCTGACACGCTGTGAGCGAATGTGTGGTAAAGCTAGTTGCTAGCCGGCTAGTAGCTAGCTGGTGTGATGTGGCGAGATGTCACTACACCAGCAAAGTAACAATAATACAATAACAATTACAATATCGTTGTAGCTTGGTAAATATGCAGGTCACATGTAAATGGAGTGCTGTTGGCGGTTCAGAAGGCTTTATAGGTGGAATAGGTGTGTTCCATTACGGGTATTCTTAGCTGCCTCTTTTATCTGTTTTTAGATATTTAGAACGCACAGAAAAGAGAAAAAAAGATGTGTTCATGTATCACATAAGGATTGTGGATGATGGGCAAAATTCCCCCCAAAATTGTGGTTTTCCTAGAAGTGTCAAACCTAAAATCAGGGGTGCCCAGAGTGCAGCCCGTTTTTTAAAAATGCTTTTTTATTGGGCCACGGAACATTCTTAAAAATATAATTTAACAGAAAAAACAGAACAAATGGAAAACTCAGCAGTAATTTTAGAAGAATAAAGTCAAAACATTAAGAGAAACAAGTTGTAATCTAACAATAAAAAGTCATAATTTTACAAGAATAATGTTGCAATATTATGAGGAAAATGAATAATTTTATTAGCATAAAGATGAAATAAGAATTTTTAAAAAAGACATCAAAAACAAACACAATTATGAATAAAGTTGCCATTTTTGGAAAATTAGGTTGCAGAAAAAGAAAAGGTTGTAATGTTGGGAGAATTAAGTCAAAATATTATGGGAATAAAGTCATAATTATGAGAAGGAAGTAGACAAGAAGAAAGATTGGGGGAAAAACAGCAGAAGTGGAAAATCAGCTGTCATTTTACGAGAATAAAGTCAAAATATTAAGAGAAAAAAGTTATATTCTAACTAGAAAAAAAAGTCACAATTTTGTAAGAATAAACTTGTAATATTATGAGGAAATGTGATTTTAGTAGCATTGAGTTTAAACATTAATTCTAAATGTTTTTTTATATATACAGTCAAACCTGTCTTAGCGGCCACCTTTATAAAAGGGCCACCTGCCTATAGCAGCCACTGAAAAATCCCCCCCAGCAAATTTACATGTTATAGACCCTGTGTATAGCAGTCACCTGTCCAACGCAGCCAGCAGCCACCCATTTTGTCTCCCTTGGTCAATATCTGACTGCATATAGCAGCCAAATTACCAACTCAAGTAGAAGCTTCATGCACGAAAAAGTTTTGTTTTTCAATCAATGAAGGCGTTGTGTGTAGACTTTAATTACTGAGTCCTAGCTCAGTCACAATCATTCACAAGAGCCACACAAACTGTCAGTTCTTCCACATAAAAAAGCCGTCTTCTTTTGAGCTTGCTATTTCCTGGTCAAACATGTAACTTTAAGAGCATTTGCACCAAAACATTACCGCAAAGTAGGCTGGGAGCAAAACTGAGTTCGGTTGTACTTAACTGAAGTATTTTATCAGTTATCAGTTATTATTAAGCCTCTAGCTTCCTTTTAGTAAGTAAAAACCTTGGCTATGACTGCACTACATTGTCATGTAGACCTACAAAGTACACTTGGAAGAACAAGAGGTGAATAAATGTATTGCAACTGATGTGAAACTGATGAGGGGTAGGATTAAATAAGCTTTGCTTCTTCCTACTCCTTTTTGGACATGCAAAATTGTGAATTGTACTATGTGATGTGCTACTGTTTGACTCATGCATGTTCAGGATTAAAACCATGAACCATGATAATAACAAGCCTAGTAGTGCTGTACAACTTTTATCAGCAGTCCGCAGTGCCATCTACTGGTCAACATTATTATTATTATTATTTTCCCTTTTTTCCTCTACTGGTCAACATTCACACTGGATGCCAACCTGTCTATAGAGGCCACCTGTCTATAGCGGCCACTTTTGCAGACTCCCTCTAGTGGCCGCTATAGACAAGTTTGACTGTATTCTGAGAAACAAACAAAAACAAAATAAAATGGTAATTTTTTGAAAATGAGGTTTACGTAAGAAGATTTACAAAGATTACTGAAGAATGAAGTTGCAATATTTGGAACATTTTTTTTTTTAAACAACAAAAATGAGGAAAAAAGAGCGCTAATAATAGACTTTGTCACCTACATCACAAAGCTGAGATGCAGTTTTTTCTTCAAATATATACAACTTGTTAGCGTATCGACATGTGTTTACTTTTCATTTTTTAGTATGTGGCCCTCGGTGGAAAACATTTGGACAGCCCACCTTAAATAGACAAGCCAACCTAATATAGAGAAATTCCCTTCATTATGTGTGAAATCATGCATGTGCACATGTATGGTGTGGAAATGTTCAAAACATGAGCATCCGCTTGAAGCCCGTCCTAATTCCGCTCGTGCCGCAGATCTTTCCATTGGACAGTAGATAAGCCGTGGCTTTGCTAGGTCAGATCCTCCGAGAGACCAACCGATGTCAATCTGCAGCCCACTGACCGCTGTTCAGATTGGAGATTTCCGTCCAAGTCAGGCCAATTACCGCACGTGGCTCACGGGCGCTAAGATTGTCCGAATGTATATTCAGGATGTTGTTTGTGGGACGCAAAAAAACATTCCTCTCTCCATTCTTTACTAACTTTGTTTGTGCAGCTGGACACACACCAAGGTGGTGTGAGGTTTAAAAGTTGGAGAAGAAGAACATTCTGTTTTGGTGCGAGGCAGAACATTTCTACAAAAACATCATTTTCTCTTACTTCGCTCCCAGCTGTGCTACTTTTTTTTTTTTATCTCCCTGGTCTTAACAACTCGGCCATCCACAATGCTGGCACTGAACATAAAACTGTTGCATTACATCTCTGCACTACATAAACAGTTAAAATTATTCATCTCCTGGTAGGATTTTGACTAAAACGGAATTTTGTGCTTTTTGAATGGGTATCTTTGCCTGGAAATGATACAAGAAATTGTCAGAAGAATTTAAGAACATTTATTAATGACAAATTTTCCATGTTAAATGATTCATATAGATTATCTTACTGGGCAATTTTAAGGAAACACTACTCTGCAGCTTTCCAAAGAATCCTGAGAATTTCTACCACATTTTAGAGCAAGTGTGGCACAGAATATAAAACACCCTCCCCTACTTTCCCCTGAGTTTTTTGCTCATCCCAGACTCAGTTTACTCTTTCTGTAGTAACTAGTAATTTATTCATTGTGTCTTTAAACATAACTGCAGTTAGCTTCGCAGGTTTTAATATATACAGGTTTGAAAATTGCTCCCTCAGTGTACCGCATTTTTTCAAATAATTAATAAATGATCGCTGTTTTGTGGTTGACTATGGCCTATTATTAGTCAAAAAATATCGAAAGACACATCATATGTAGGATTGTGGTCACTAGGCATCAGTAATGTTAAGATACAAGACGTTAGATTACTGTACATTACCTTTCACACTGCGTGGAGACAGAGCCAGCCGAGCCGACAAGCCATGGCTTAGATGGAGTGAAAAAAAGGTTCTCCTCTCATTCCGTCTGGAAGTGGTAAGTTTTTGTCTTGTCTTTGTCCTTGTTAACCACTTAGTTTGAAACACTTCCTTTCGTTTAAACCAAGTAAGCTGGAGAGGCTAACTAGTTAGCTCGGTAGGTTGCTATGCTAGCGACGGTCGTCTGTCCCGTCTGTCCCTGCAATGATTCTGTAGCCTGAGCAATGTGATGTAAACAAAGAATAATAGGAGTGTAAAAGTGACTATTGGGGTGTTATTTCATGTCTACATGGCTCTAATAATGTTAAAAGCCATATTTAGAAAGTCATAAACAGGCTTTGTATACTCTAACGATGAAAATATTCCATTTATTAACATTGAATCATATATCACGGAAATGTATTTAACGCAGTTGGGGTTGGAACAAATTAACCGTGATAAACGAGGGATTACTGTATATATTTTTTCTTGATTTTTCTCAAGCCGCCTTAAGTTTCTGGCACCTTCTAGGGGAGACTTTGAAAACTCAGGAACTACAGAGCAGGTGTTCTCAAAGGGTCTCAACTTGGGACCCACGTTTTCCAATGGTCATTAGGTCGCGACTCACATTTGTCATTTCTTGACAATGAATTTATTTTCTTATGTTTGTTGATCTAATTTATTTTACTTTTTTATACTTGTATTGAAGTTAAATAATTATTATTATTAATTTATTAAGACATTTTATCAAGAAAATGAGGACCATAACCGCATGCATACAAATAATGCATACATTAAAACAAAATATCAAAATTGGCTCAAAATAAGACCACAAAATGAAATATTTCACTTATAACTGCTTCACTCTATCAGGTTTTTTTCAAACAAACAAATGAATAAATTATGCTGTTATGTAGTTGAATTCGGTCTAATAGTAAAAAAAAAAAAAAAGCATATTTATGCAAGTGTTTAAATTTTGTTACCTAAATTAAGCATTTTCAAGCATAAAATGGCTAAATGAACAAAAATACAAATACAAGGCATTAAGAAGATACAGTAAAATTGTGAATGTACTGTTCTACACTGGTCACTAGGTTTCAATGATCTTACTTTAATGTTCGGTGAGACAAACACCAGACTTGCTCGCCAGGACAACAAGCTTTTATTGCAAGTTTGAATTATCTCGTGACAGTTGCCATAATAATAACATAATCATCATAATAATAACAACATGGGCTACTCTTCCGGCCGTAACCCATGCCAAGCTAAAGCTCAACTCTGAACCCCTGACGTCACTTCCTATCCTCCACACTTTGGGAACACATTTCCTGCGGCACACATAAGCACAAGTTTTATTTATGTCTTGTATGGCTTATTTTCTCTGATTATGTCTACTATATTGGGTAATACAAGTGTAAAGGTGACTATAGGGGTGTTATTTCATGTCTCGATGGCTCTAACAATGTGACAAACCGTGTTTAGAAGGTAACAGGAAAAATTTATAAATAAGGGAATCCTACTTCGCCAAAATTCACTTATCACGGTCGGGTCTGGAACCAGTTAATTGTGATAAACGAGAGATTACGGTATACCAAAGGGGAAGATAACTAAAATATTGCTTGCTTCAAAATAATACTTAAAAAAGCACAAGTCAGACATCAGTTATCTGTTACACATTTTCATGTAATTAACCCACCAAGAATGGATCTGCAGTCCGCTTTTGGGTAGAGCATTCTCATCAACTATAAATGTGGATCATTGAAAGAAGCACAATGGAAATGTGCTTTTTTAAAAAAAAAAAAAAAAACTTCTTACGTTTATAATGGTATAATTTTTTACTATTTTTTTGAAGGAGCTGAGGTGCATTATTGTTCAGAATTGTGTAACATACCAACCGTTTGTAAAATAGCCAAACACATTAGTTAATAGTGATTACCCAACAATATTTAACTAACTATTGACGTATAAAAGGTACTGTGTAAAGTATTTCACAACTTAATCAACAATTTGAAATTCATTCTAACATTTAATTGCAATCTACAATTAAATCTAAACAGAAAAAAAGGAAAACTGCAATATCTAAAATAATATAGTAGTCTATATTACACAGGTTGCCTGTCAAACGATAGACAGATAATTTAGGTGTCAGAGAGAAGGGATCCAGTTAATGAAACCGTCACCTGATAGCAGTTGCATCAAATTACCTCCATTCTTCAATCATCCGGCCTTAAAATAAAATGATACCTTTGTCAATTGCCTTAATCCACAGTCTAAAACATCTAATCATGCATATAGCTTCTTGGGATTCTGATCAGACATGTAGTACAAGGATTTATAGTTTCCCACCGTAAGCTTGAATTCTTCAATTACTCTGGGCTAGTTCAATCATGTTCCAAAATTTGATGTTGCACATAATGATTCTGATATACCAGGCTGACACGATTTCATGGAACAACGTCAGAGTCGCACAGATGGATGGGCAAGGAAACTAAATTGACCGCGGATTGAGAATCAAGGAAAATATTCAAACAAACAGGAGAGAGAAGTAGGAGTCATGAAAGAGAGGCTGATTTTTCACAAGTCGTGAAAATGTAGACAGCAAGCTAGAGATGTCATTGACAAAAATTGCCCACTTAAGTGCTCAGAACATCACCAACCCTCAACATTGTTGGGATGGGAGAATTGCATAAACAGATGTGAAAACAAAATAATACAGATTACATGGTGTAGGAGAAAGGATAGAAGTGTGGGAGATAGCAGCAGAGCAAACCTAAATAGATCCTTATCCAGGTTTGGGGAATGTGAGCCTTGTAGAGCGCTGATGGAGAAATTGGACAGCATAAGATGAATGGACTGGGTAAATATGTTCTCCTTTGACAACCATCATGAACATTTTGATGATAACATCAGGTGTTTATCATCTGTGTGTTCTTGTTTTTTGTGGGGATGAAAAAAAAATGAGCTGCAGACATTTCAGGGGACCAAAGTGAACTTTGCACTTTGTATTCTGACAGACATTGCAACCTTGGTCAGCGATCGCCCCGGTCGTAATGTATGTTTCAGTTTACGTCAAGAATTTTGCGTACATTCTCTGGCTAGCGTACAATATGGCGTGTGTCTTGTTGCGTTATTAATGCACTGCATGAGTCCAACTTTGTTTGTAACGTATCTTTATTCCAAAACGTCGCTCATAGCATGCTGTCAACTGGTTGACTCTGTAGTTCATTGCTAAGTAACAGTTCCGCCACAAGTCTCTGATTTTCTTATTTCAAAATAACCCACGATAGCGATGCCATTTCCTGTCAGGCATTCACACTGTCATGCCCTCCTGATGTGCAAAATGTGCAAAATGCCAATGCAAAATGCAAATTCTAGCAATTTTTCAACTGGTCTTAACATTTTGATCAGGAGTGTATGTACAGTATATGCATTTCAAATTGTTTTCTGCATCCATCCATCCATTTTCTATGCCGCTTATCGTCAGCATGTAAAACTATATTTTTTTTTTTATAAAATATGTTTTGTGTTAATATTTTTGGATTAATTGGATTTACAGTATTTCTTATGGTATATATATATATATTTTGTTCTTACGGTTTTAACAACTGATATATTAAAAATAAAAAATTAAATCATATTTCTTTTCTCTTAGATGTTTGTTTGATAACTGCTTTGATCATTGATCATCTTTATGTTCAAATTAGCCTCATTGCTCCTCCTCTGTCATTGACTAACTTGCTCCACCTTTGAGCACGTTTCCTGTGGTATGCGTGAATGCCAGGGAGAAAAGCTCCGAGTCGGTTAGGGAGATACTGTTTGGTGCCACCTGCTAGTTTCCATATAAAAAATTAAAATTAGGAAAAACGAGTGTCTTATAATCGGATAATACAGTAATAGACATTTTCAAAGTGCACAGTCGTCCCTCGCGGTGAGAATATCGCTCCCTCACTACATCGCAGTTTGTCAAAAATAATAAATTAATCATTGATCGCTGTTTCGTGGTTGACTATGGCCCATTATTAGTCAAAAAATATTGCAAGAAGTTATATTTAGCATTGTGGTCACTAGGCATCAGTATTGTAACGAGACCTGATGTTAGATTACATTTCTTTTCAAACCGCATGGAGACTGGCCACTGAGCCAGCAGAGCAGAGCCTACATGAGTGAAAAAAAGGGTCAAATGGGGTGTCCCGATCCGATTTTCAGAACTGAGATCGGCTGCCGATCCGCTGTATTTTGAAGATGGGAAAATATCGGTTTGCTGTGTCACTGTGCTGGGAGCTGGTGCAGGAAGTGCTGCTCTAACCGCTGGTTGTTTATACTACGCACCGTCATAAATTACTGTTGCTTTGAAGAAAGTGTAACCGAGCGTGTGAGGATTCCCACTAATGTTACGGGAGTGCAGAGTGAACAAAACGACCGGAGCAGGAGCTGCAGGAGGCACTTTATACTTAGCCTACTTGTCTCTCCACTGACTCCCGTGACCTCAACACACACAACACTTCCGACCTTCAAATAACAGCACATCCTGTGGGGGTACAAAATAAGGGTGTCATAAAAAATAGCTTACATCAGTTTGTTCAAAAAATGTCATATATTCTAAATCACACCACAAATGGATCTATTCCCATGTAAAATGATTAGCCCTACCCTAAAAGTGTTTTTGCACACCCATTTTTTCCAATTGTATCTTTTATTGGATGCACTTTTATTGGATCTTTTATTGGATTAGGGACCTGACTCACAGAGTAAAAGTAAAAAAATAAGAAAAATATCAGTTGTTGGTCCATAGTTTACCATTTAGCCCAAAATTCTCTGTGATGAAAGCAAAACAGTTTGTTTACACATGTAGGATCGTCTAGGATAGCATCACCGGAAGGCCGGCAGATGTTTATCTGAGACTTTTATTGACAAGTTGCTGTTTTTAACGCATGTTGTGTTGGCTCAATCAATACAAAATTCTGCAATATTTGCTTTTGTTGCTTGCGTCACTACTATGTATAGACCACAGGTGGCTTGAAGCCAACATGTAGGGTACCTGGCACACCACTAGGGGTAAAGGCTTGCGTTGTTGTGTCATAGAGGTAAATTGTGCATAAACATTGGTGGCTTGTTTCTAAATCAGATATACCATGTACAGTACCTAAAAGAAGAATGTCTGTCAACAGGAAGTTTGGATTTCCTGTGTGTTCTGAAAATGTAATTTGGGTCACACGAGGAAAGCACTGAGATGCGACCATTCTTAACCTTAAGTCTTGGCTAATGTGACTGTTAAATCCAGTGTCTACAAGACATACAATCTATCGTTCTGACTGGACAGAGATAGTATCACTCTTATCTGTATGGAGCTGTGTGTTGTTCAGCTTTTTAGATATAGAGTAAAGAAAGTGCTTATCTCTGTAAGAATGGAACTCGATGGAACTTGAAAGAGGCTGACTTCCAGCTTGGCAGTGTGGAACATTTAGCTGACCAGCAAGATAGCTGATCTCTTTGAAATGCTCCACAGGACCTTCATAATCTGCAGCCTGGTGATTAAACTGAAGGATACCAAAAATATACACGCGAAACTGAAATTTACAGATCTCACAAACGAATTATAATAGCTCTAACTCGAAGAAAATAGTCAAGCCCAATGAACATCTTGTTCGTTATAATGATCGACTGCAGCTGATAGTTTGACTTTACTTAACACAGCATAAAAGAATGTGTATGACAGCTCTCCGCACTCCAAACAATGGGACCGTCCAAAGAACTCAGTGAAGATCAAAGGCAGTGGTGTCCAAACTTTTTCCACTGACGGCCACATGCTGAAAAATGAAAGAATGCAAGGACCATTTTGATATTTTGTAAAACACATACAGGTATGCTGAGAAGTGATATAGTGTATATTTAAAGTAAAAAATGCATCTGAGCTTTGTAATATAGGCGAAAAAGCACATTATGAGCATGAACTTTGGTCTTTTTTTCCGATTTTTGCTGTTGTGTTTTTGAATTTTCCAAATATTTCAACTTTCTTCTTAAACAATCTTTGTCAATTTTCTTTTTGTAATATTGTGACTTTGCTCTCATAATATTTTGACATTATTACCATAATATTATAACTTTTTCCCAACCTAATTTTGCAGAAATTACAACTTTATTGTTTTGTTTCTCATAATATTACAATTGGGAAAAAATAACATATTTTTTTCTTTAATACCTCAATCCAATGCTATTAAAATTATTATTTTTTCCTCATAATAATCAAAAAATTTGAATAAGACTTCTTTCTCTTAATATTTTGACTTTATTTTCCTAACATCCTGACACCCAAACTCCTGATGAGCAGAGAGGGTGGCTGGACTTGGGGAGCACACAGGACTCACCTCTCATGGTGACATCAGGTGATGTGCGCAGGGTTCTGAACAAAACAAACCCACGAAAAGCAGCAGGCCCAGACAACATCTCAGGCCGTGCACTTCGGGTTTGCTCATCAGAGCTAGCTGATGTGCTTGCTGACATATTTAACCTGTCGCTTGCACAAGCATCTGTACCGACCTGCTTTAAGTCCACCACCATAGTGCCCGTACCCAAGAAGAGCAACGTGACCTGCTTGAATGACTATTGCCCTATAGCACTCGCTCCGATTGTTATGAAGTGCTTTAAAAGAATAGTCATGACCCACATCAAAAAGAGCATCCCGGCGGCAACTGTGGACCCTCTACAGTTTGCATATCGCCAGAACCGGTCCACGGATGATGCAGTCAACACTGCCATCCACACAGCCCTTTCGCACTTACAGGGCCAGGACACATATGTCAGAATGCTATTTATAGACTATAGCTCTGCTTTTAATACAGTCAGCCCCCACAAACTCACAAATAAGCACCTCACACTTGGCCTGTCTCCCTCCCTCTGTAACTGGGTGTTTAACTTTCTCACAGGCAGGCCCCAGTCAGTCAGAGTCCACAATCGCACATCCAGCTCAAGAATTGTGAGCACTGGGACCCCACAGGGGTGCGTGCTGAGTCCGCTCCTCTACACGCTCTTCACCTACGATTGCGTGGCCTCCCAGAACAACACCAGCATCATTAAATTTGCGGATGACACTACAGTCATCGGCCTGATCACTGGTGGTGTTGAAACGTCATACAGAAGAGAGGTGGCGGACCTCATAGCTTGGTGTCGTGATAACAATCTCCTTCTCAATACAGATAAGACTAAAGAGATGATCATTGACCCAAGAACAAGGGAAAAGGACCCGCATAGACCCCTGGTTATTGATGAGACTGAGGTGGAGAGGGTGAAAACCTTCAAGTTCCTTGGCACACACATCAGCGAGGACCTCACCTGGTCTCACAACACCCAACAAATTATGAAGAAGTCCCAAAGGAGACTGTACTTCCTGAGAAGACTGAGGAAATTTGGCATGTCCACCACAATCCTGAGTTGCTTCTACAGATGCACTATCGAAAGTGTCCTTACCGCCTCCATCACTGTTTGGTACGGTAACTGTACAACACGTGATAGGAAGGCACTCCAGCGGGTGATCAAGACCTCACAGAACATTGTTGGGGCAGCCCTCCCCTCACTGCAAGACATTTATAAATCTAGAGTCCTACGAAGAACACACAACCTCATCAAGGACAGCACACATCCACAACACTCATTATTCACACTCCTACCGTCAGGCAGGCGCTACAGGAGTTTGAAGTCCAGGACCACAAGGCTGGCAAACAGCTTTTACCCACAGGCCATCAGGCTTCTCAACGAAGCACTCACACACGCCGCACGCAACACACGCACACACCCATAGCACTTTATTTATTTATTTATTTATTTATTTATTTATTTATTTATTTATTTATTTATTTGTATCAATGTCTCTTCTGTTGTTGTTGCTTAATTTATTGGTATTTATGTTTATGTTTCTTATGTTCTTATTCTTTCTTGTGTTTTCTTTCTTTTCTTGGGAGAATGAACAGAATAAGATTTTCATTGCATGGTATAACTGCTGTTTTACCATGCACATGACAATAAAACTCTCTTGAATCTTGAATCTTGAACATTGTAACGTAATTGTCCAAAAATTACAACTTCATTTGTTGTTTTGTTTGTTTCTCATATTATTACGATTTTAAAAAATACACTGACACCCCTGATCTAAGACAAGTAAAGACATTCCTGCCCTTGATGTGTGCGTGTACAGTTCTGACCGCAACTGTGGTTATTTTATAATAAAAACAGCAATTTTTCATTTATTTTCTTTATGGATAGCAGATTCCATCTGAAAAAGTGAAATTGGGCTAAATTGTTTTGAAAGGAAAGTCAGACTTGCAGCATTTTGCCATCAATGCTTTGTTTTAACACAAATGTTCAAGACAAAAGGAAACATGGCTGGTGTTTGGCAACAGATAGCAAGTCAAAGTGCAAATAAATTAATCAAGAATAGTGCTGTGGAAAATAAGAGCGCAAAAAAGACAACACGGCAATAATGGATGTTTGGAGAGAAAAAAAATCTTCAGACTCCTAACCTAAATTGCTTTTTAACTCCAGAGAGTAGAGGTTGTCGATGTTTATTTCCACTCTATCGTCAAGCTCCGCTGATGACAAGTTAACAGCCTGGGCACAGAATGCAAATCATCTTGGCTTTCTCATTTAGCTGCCAACGCTGCAGCTCTCAACGTGTCTTTCAAACAGGTCTTGCCTCCGTTCCAGAGTCTAAATGACGTATAATTGAAAACTCAGGAATGGTTTCATTGTGAAGCACTGTTGTTAGGTCCCAACTCAACGCCCATCAACCTGACAAGCTACCAAATACTTACTTTTATTAAATCTGGCAAATGAAACATGCAATTTCTTTTGGAAATAGCCACGAGATGAAAAGTCCCTATTAACTGTGCATCTTTATTTGACATATTTCATGTATACTGGAACACAGTACTGTACATGCATTTTAAAGCATTTCCAGTCAGGCAATTACAAGGCACATACAGACAAACAACCATTCACACCCACGTTCACAACTATGGATAATACAGAGTGTCCAATTAGCATAACATGCTTGTTTTGGGAATGTGGGAGGAAACTGGAGTAGCCTGAGTAAACCCATGCAAGCACGAGGAGAACATTCTCACACCTTCTCATCCAAAATAAAAATGTATTAAATCATGACAGCTCTATACAGACACCTGAGGAGGACAAAAAGTAATACTCTCAGAGGAGCGCATTCTGGGTCTTGACAGCTCTGAGTATTCTCTTATTCTCCTAACATACATGCTTGTGCCTTGAACCACCTGCTACACCAGAGAGACCAACTGACAATGGTAATGTTGAATACATTTTGAGGGAAATTTCGACTATATCATGCTAATTACCTTTAAAAGCTTGTTCTAGCTCAAGGATGATATAAAAAAAAACCTCTTAACAGTTGTGTAGAGCCCCATGAAGTCTTCCAATTTCTGTTGTTTTCCGTTTACATTTTTAAAATGTCATTCTTTACCTTTTACACTTACAGTATTTTACAAGCATAGAGTGTGTACCTTTGTGACGGGAAATAAAATGTCTGTTAATTAAATGCAAAAATCGTAACATTTATTGATGCAATACATCATTGGCCAATTTTGCCCAGTATTTCAGAAACGGATGTAGCATGTAGCAACTTTTTAAATGGGATCTTCTTGTCTTGTCAGTCACAAGTTGAGGTTATCGAGTGCTTGACCTCCAGTATGCAGAGATGAGGCAGCGGCGTGCAAAAATAAAGAGTTTTTAATAATGCAAGTGCAGTTACTCTTTGCAGCAAAACAAAAGCGACAGAAGAAACGGCTCTGTGGAAAACAAATACAAAAGGTAGAATCAAGGTAAGTAAACTGATCTACGTGACAGCACCGCTAAGGAGACGAGGTACAGTAGGAACCGTGGCAACAGCAACATTAACGACAATGAACCAGCGCCGTAGGTCTGATGACGCTGGTCCTCTTCCAGCGGCCTCTTCCACCCGGCAGGAAGTACACATTGCCAAAATAAGAGCGCAGGACAGGAAGCCCTCGCTCCTGTCCTGCGAAACGTGACATTTTTGCTACAATCCCAATCCCGATCAACAAATTGTAATGCCCATGCTTGTGGTTACGGAAGACGTAGTTACCGAAGCAATCCCAATTGTGTTATTAATGTAAGATGTTTTTCATGACACCCTTATTTTGTTGACACAATTACCTGTACAAAGTATGTGCCAAAAAGCGCTTTTATTTTGAAGGCCGAAATTGTGTTGTGTGTGTTTAAAATGTCTATTGGCGGTTAAGACAAGCTGGGAGAAAGAATAATCCTTATTTCACTTGCACACGGGAATCCTAAGGCTGTCATTTGCATTAACACAACACGGTGTAAACACACTCATACAGCCTGAGTTGCACACACACAGCATGCTCTGCTAAATTAAGCTACCTCCGCTAGCTTCCATTCACACTCTGTAAGAGAGGAGTTTCCAAGTTTTTTCGACAACTTTGCCAGTGTTTCAGGTCGCTGTTTCAACATGTTTAATTCGGGGGAGAGGGCGGGCTCGTGTTTGGTCGTGCCTCGATACTGACAAAAAAAACTGAGGAATAACCCGGAAATACTCTGAAGTTCACAATGTGTGTCAATGCAGATGTCAGCTCATTTGCATATATACTTCCTTGATCGACTTAAAGCAACTTTGTGTGTGGAATATGCGGTTTACCTTTACTGGGGTATAAGTTTGGTCAAAGTACGTTTTGGATGCAGCAAAATGTGTTTGGTGCACAATGAGGTGTTATACTTCGTGGATCAGCTGAAATGTAAGTTTTGTATTATTTATTTAATTGTCTTTGTCAGAAACTTTTTCATGTCACAAAATAAAGATGCGCAAACGGGCTGAAATTGACGTCAGATGTTGCTTTATACACAAAGAAAGTATTCCATCGTGTAGCACATGACACACACACCTAGTGAGGTTGCACACGGAGTGCTGCTGCTGCTGTGTGTGAGCTCACTTGCAGCCCTGCCTCTCGTCGCTGGGACAAAGGGACTGAGTGACTAGCAAGAGGGTTCACTCACGCCGTTCATTCAGTTATAGAACCAACACGCCCTGGAGTTGAGACAGTGAAACCTCTTGTCATCCAGCCTAATTGGTACAGCGAGAGGAGGAAAACAATTTATAGAGGCCGGCAAAATGATAGACTTCTTTTTATTTATTGTGCCATTAATTGATTTATTGATTATCGTGACAGGCCTATGCAAATTTATTTGTTTTTTACAACACGGGAAAAAGAGTTGAAAACAGCAAAGCAAAATGGCAGGGGCCATTGTAATAATTCCTCAAGGCAACATGATGTTCGTGTGTTCCCAGGAGCTCCACTGAGGTGATCTGTAAACATTGTGAGAATGCAATGTGGTCTTGCCATTTTTGTCCGATTATTAAAAAAAAAAAACTTGTTTTTTTTTCTATCAATGGCTATGGTGTGTGTCTGTGTGTGTGTACAGCATCATTGTCCTTGTTGCTGCTTTTCAGCAAAGTCAGAGTACACATCGCAATACTGTGTGGCCTTTTCTAATTGCCCCACAGCATGTTTCTTACCCACCCTTCACACCCGAAGAAAAGAAATTGAAAAAAACAGCGGGGGGAGAGCAGAGGGGTTTTTTTTCTTTTTAAATTAGAGTTGTATTTCTGTGAGATATCCAAGGTGAGAAGTGAGCAGGAAGAAAAGCCCGAGTTGTGCTGGAACTGAAAAGGGAGACAGCACTACGGCAAAGAAGTCAGTACACAATTGCATTGAAGCACACTGGAATCACACAAAACAAAAGAGGCGGAACAGGAGCTTTTCTCTCCTCCACCTTTTATTTCGCACATCACTCCAGCGTCATTTATCTTGCATATCCTTTACTTCCATGGCGTACTGTCAACACCTGCTTTGTTTCTCTGACAAACCGCCGCTAAGTGCACAGAGGCGTCTGCTTTAAACTGAACACACATGTGATGATAATGTTTGTGCAGTGCTGTCAAGCCTCCTCATTAAGGTGGTGAGGCGAACATGCTTTCTGGGAAACATAAGACAATAAAAGCCCTGTCAGGATGTCTACACTGCCAGCTGAAGGTTGTAGTCTGTTACAGGAAAGACCTGAACACTGGCGGCTTAAGAAAGTGTGAGACTCAAGTCATTTGGTCTAACGTCATGTCAAGGGCATAAACAAATCAAGTTTAAAGTTCCCAGTAAACTATTTAAAATAAGTCTGTGAGTGAGATGTAGGCTAACAAAACATGCTAACACTCTGGCAGCTCATTTCATTGTGGACATTAAGCTAGCAGGTTCATTTCCACGACACAGACTGGCTTGGCTACAAAAAAAAACGGGGTCACCCTTTTCGTTCTCTCACCTTTCTCTATTTCCTTTTTTCAATCCCACACATTATTTTAGTAGGCACTGGCAGCATTGTTTCAGTCTGCTGTGCCGCAACTGCTGACTGACAGGCAACACGCTGCAGCTATGAAGCACGGTGAAGGTGGTAGTGGATATTGATGTGTCAACAAATCGGCTCTAAGCCGATTACTTTTTTTCTGTTAAAGGCGAATGTCATTGGTCAAGATGTGTGGCGGTGTCTCTGTGTCTGCATTAAGCAAGGGGGAGGGGCGGGGTTAACCACACGTTGTGGTGCTCTTGGAGGCGAATCGCTTGTGACCGACACATCACTTCAGTCAGTGTTGCCGGGGGGGGGGACAGGTTAAGGAAAAATCGGCCCCTCAAAGCTGAGGCACGTGTTTTTCAATAATAAACATTTAATATAATGTATTTTTTACATTAGTAATTTATTTTTCACAATATACATAATTTGGTATTAAATTAATTTAAGACAGCATAAAAATCTGAGGATCCACTTGAGAGCCGAAAGAGTGGGCTCTTTTAGTGAGCCGAGCCAATAAAACGGTTGTCTAAAAAGAGCCGAAAATTCCATCACTAGTAGTGGACCAAACCATTCCATGTAGCTATACGGGGGTGCTCAGTCAATATGGAAGTTTACTTTTAATCAATGTGGATATTTAACTGTTACTACCAAATACAAGAGATTGTTTTAATTGTTTTCTGACTATATAAAAAAAAAAATCACAACCAGATAGCAGCCATGGGCCCTTAGAATTGACCTAACTTTTCCCCCCTCTATGGCGGCCCTGCAGTAATCCCTCATTTATCACGGTTAATTGGTTCCAGACCCGAAAGTGATGACTTAATTTCCACAAAGTAGGATTCCTTATTTCTAAATGCAATATTTTTGTAGTTAGAGCATAGCAAACCTGTTTATGACCGCCCTAAATACATTGTTTAACATTACTAGAGCACTCTGGGCATGAAATAACACCCCTATAGTCACCTTTACACTTGTATTACCTAATATAGTAGACATAATCAAAGAATATAAGCCAATTAACACATATATAGATGTGTTCCCTAGGGGAACGTCGGGGTTTCAGAGATGAGTTATACTGTAGCTTGGCGTTGCTTATGGCCGCAACAGTAGCCTGGGTTTTTATTAGAGATTTTTAGTATGAATTATTATGACTGTTGTGAGAAAATTAAAACCTGCAATAAAAGCCTGTTGTTCCGCGGATGAAGTGTGTCTTACAGCAGTATTACTAACACCTAGTGACCAGTGTAGAATACTACATATCATGCATAGCGTCTTTGAATGCATCTTCCGCAATGCCTTATATTTGTATTTTACTTCATTTAGCCATTGTTATGTTTTAAAAAGCTTAGTTTAGGCAAAAAAATATGTAACATTTGCTTCAACATGCATATTCTTTGACGATAATAGGCCGTTTTCAACCACCAGACAGCATGATTTATGAATTAACATATTTTTTTAAAAACTTGATAGAGTAAAGCCACAAAGTTCAAACCCAAAATGAACGTAATAGATGCCATGTAATCACATACAACAACGTAACATTAAAAAGCGGGACAGGAGGACGCAAACGTTAGCAACCCTAGTACAGCTATGTGAGTTGCGGTACTAAAATTCCAACATCTGCAGCTGAGTTGGCAGAGATCCAGGCTTTACTTTAAGATGTGTAGCGAAAGCTTTTTTTTTTTTTTTTTTTTACAAAGCTGTCCTCCATGACGTAGTGGGTGCATACGTTGGGCGGGTCCATCAAGCTAGGTGCGGGTCAGAGGTGGTATCGTGCCGACGAGGAAGGACGTTTTTTGTCATAAAAACTCGGAACCTCAAAAGCGATGCTTTGAGTGTCTCTTCTCTCAAAAGTGGAGCAAACAAGTGAGGGAGATGATGGGTTTTTCTCCCGTTTAGTGCTCAAACAGGTTGTTGTGATACATATTACTGCAAAACATAACTAAAAAAGTCAGTTCGGGCACCTTTTAGTAACTAGAACATAAGTCAAGAAATCCTCATCAGTTCAAACTTAGAGTACACAAAAAACAGTCTTTAAAAAAAATCAACATTTGGTCCCCATCCGTAATCTTCCAGGAAACTGACATGAACACAGACGAAATGAACACAGAATACAAAGGGAGGGATGCGTAAATCCAGTAAATGAACCTTAATATTGATACTCCGAATGCAAGAATATACAATACGATACTCTGACTATTCGCTGCTGTTTATTAAATGGATCTATTTTTTTCTCCTGTTATAAGTACTCTACTCAAGGAGAGGTAATGATGTCCTTGTAATGTGTCCCATGAATAATTAGGAGACACTAAATGGTCTTTGGGATAGTCATCATGACAGATCCTTTGCCATGAATATTTCATTTTACTTTGTCAAGCTTATTAGCAAGGCTTGCTTCTTTCTGAACATCAACTGAACAAAAACTAAAACTAAAACAATTTAAGTGAAGTTTAAATAAGTGTTGCTCTCGGCCTTGAGGGGACAAAACACTGTAAATCAACTTTTAAACCATCAACGCAAAAGGCTGTATGTTCTCTTCTGGTATGACACAGTTTTGTTTTGTTTTTTTAAACGCAAGCTACAAAGCTAATTTTCCCTTCACTGTATTCGGAAGTTGTCCAGATCCACATGGGCGTCTTTCATTTCCCTGCAGCTTTCTAATAATCAAAACTCTCCAAGTAATTACCAAACCGGGCAGGGAGTCCAGGAACCAGCAACATGAACAGAGATTTGCAAACTCGATACAGTAGCAGCACTTGTTTGTTAGCCTGCGTCCACCTACGTAGTCCACTAATGGGCTGCAAACAGCAGTCATGACAGTGCATCCTCACCTTGGTTGATATTTTAGACCGAATAAGAAATGGAGGAACCAAATAATACCTCCCTGTAATTGGCTGTTAAAAAGGTAATGTGCTCATTTAAGGCGTAGTGTTACTGTACTGAACTGAAGGCTGCTTATCAGGGTACAACATCCTCACAGTTTGGTATGTACCTTGGTATTCAGTTTGGTTTTTCAGTACAGTAAGGGTACAAAATATAAACCATTTATCCAATAAATGTAATTCTTGAATAAAAAATAAATATGATATGATATACTATAGTTGTCCCTCGCCACATTGTGGTTCCAACATTGTGCGATTTTTGAAAAATGTGTTATCTCATAAATCATTGCTGTTTTGTGGTTGACTACGACCTATTATAAATAAAAAAGCATGAATATTTAAAAGGAAAACTGCACCTTTTTTAAAAAAAAATTCATCCACAATTAAAATGTGAAACATGAACACATATTTCTTTTCTTTTTCTTTCTCTTTTTGTTACTTCCTGTCCTCCAAACGTCCGGAACACATTTATTGCAACACACACAAGCACGAATCCTTTTTATGTCTTAAATGTCTTATTTTCTCCGATCATATCTACATATGGGGTAACATAAGTGTAATACGAGTGTAAAAGTGACTACACGGGTGTTATTTCATGTCTAGAGGGCTCTAATAATGCTAAAAAACATAGTTAGAAGTTTGTAAACAAGTCTAATTACAAAACGATTTGATTTATAAATAAGGAATCCTACTTCACGGAAATGCACTTATCACGGTAGGTCTGGAACCACTCAATGGCGATAAACGTCTTGCCTTTCATGGCAGTGTAATGCACACTGCCTGAGCTTGTGGAGGTGCCGTGCATGTTGATTAAGTGGAATCATGTCTTGCAGCAATTGAGTCAAAATGGAGTGCACTACTTGACTACAACCAGCAGAGGAGCTATTGATTTAGTCTCAACGAGTTTGCTGTCTGCAGGACAACCAAACATCAGCGATGGGAAGTTGAGCTACTATCGAGCTATGACACAATTCCCACTGACCTGACACTGACCTGTAAACAGGCGTTCAGAACATTTAATAATTACAATTAATCAATTTTTTTTGTTTTTTTAGTTGCAAAAAGGAAAATTAGTCCACCCATCTGTAATTTCTAGCTACCAGATTAAAATAAAGGCCAGTAAACAATTTGTGTCGAGGCAAAGCAAGCAAGTTTTGAGGTCCCACGTGACACACACAAACACAAGAGTTTGAAAAACTATGACCATTCATCATACATCAAATAAACTTTGTTTCATTGTGAGCCAGGGCTCTGTCAGCATACAAAGATAGAAAACAATAAAGACGTTATCCTCCACGCGGTATCCTGACAGCTATTGAGCTGTCATTATACGATCATAAAGTCATTTCCATGCCAACTTGAAAGCATATTATTACAAACATGAACAACAGCCAAATGTCAATCAGCTTGGTTATTATTGCCTCGGATTCTTACTCGAAAGGTTCCCGCATGTCCCTGTTTAATTTTGAATGTCCACAATGTGTTATGATGACACTACCCGTACCCGCTCTGGGAATAGTTCAGCAAACTTAAAATGTTGTTTTTAGTCTTTAAATTCTTTTGAGATTTATGTGTGTGGGTGGGCGGGGAACAAATAGTGAAATAGTGATTCAACAAGATATGATACACAGTTGCATTTACAATGTTGTTGATTATGTGCAATGTTTACATCTTTAATAAATGATTGGGTATATATTGGGTAGTTGAGTCCTCTGTGGTGGTACACATAAGTACACATAAGCTGCTAATTTAAAACGGAGAGGGTTTTAGAGGGGTAAGATATCGTCTGGCAGGTTTGTCTTCTGTTTGGTGAATTTATTTAGAACAAGTGGTGACAAGCTGCGGTAAGATGTGGTGAACTGTGATCTTTATGCTCTTTTGCTGTGCTTTGGTCTGCAACAACATGGACATAATCACTTCAATGCAAACAGTGTTACACGTAGAAGTGTAAATAATTATGAAAACAAAGGCACATGAATAATAGGCATAATACAGAAATCAATAAGGAAATGAATTCAATGAAAGGCTTTATTGCTGATCCAAATGGACATATGAGCACATATAACACGAGATTATGCACCAAGCAAAAATGCACAGCAACACAAAGCTAACATTATTAAACATCACGTCGGTGCATTTACGCACAGCATTAACATTTGCGAACAAGGACGAGGTGAAAGGAAGAATAGAAAATACACGTCTGTGCAGAAAGTCATACTCATAAGTCCCGATCTGCATCACACATGGTGTGTTCAAGGATCACCGAACAAAGTGGCCGCAGCGCCTGAAGAAGACACATTATTCGTGAAAGCATAAATTTACTGGATGACACGTGCAAAATTGGGGGCTTTCTAACAGTCAATGCATCCAGTCAACAAACATGACAGCTCAGAAATTGCACTCATTAGTCACCTTTAAGAAGACCAGCTCTCATTTAGCACACAATATAAATTATCTTGAAAAATCGTCAACACTTTTAATACACATCATCATCAAACTCACTTATTTGTTCATCTAACGCACACAGAACAATGAACAACTTCATACTGTCACCTTTCCTCAGCACTGTACTGCCTGCTGTGGTTGTTCACCTGAGGCGTTCAAGCACATTACGTATATCTCAGTGTTTGGCGGTAATGTAGTCAAGCCGTTTTTAATTATTATTCATGTACCCTCTAAGGCAATCTGCGTACCCTTAGGGGTACACGTACCCCACTTTCATTGTCTCCTCAACTCTGCTGGACTGACAGACATGGTCATTGTTGTCAACAAGAATCAGTCAAGTGTAGTTCAGATATTTTGTTAGAGTTGCTTGTTGTAGTTGAATCTAAGGGAAATTAGCTCTGAGCCTCATTTCCGCGAAGTAAGATTCCTTATTTATAAATCGAACATTTTCATATTTAGAGAATAGAAAACCTGTTTACAACCTTTTAAATATGGTTTTTAACATAATTAGAGCCCTCTTGATGATGAAAAAACACCCCTCTAGTCACCTTTACACTCCACTCGTATTCCCAATACAACAAAAGAAAATAAGACATATAAGACACGAATAAGACATAATAGACTCACACACATAAGCCTACACATACTCTTCTACAGTAATAATACACCACTACCCTTTAAAAATACGGCAACTTGTTCAATGATGATAATTATACGTTAGATATGCGTCAGTGTTGCCAGCTCTCGCGACAGAAATAAGCGACTACCTCTCTGAAAACAACTCCAAAACAACAGGGAACTTAGGAATTTGCAAGCGATTTTACAAAAAATTAAGTCCAAAGTCGCTGATAATAAGCGGACCTGGCAACACTGATACACGTATCCAGGGCTTAGTCTTTGGATGCGTGAGGGCATTCAGTATGTCTTCTGAATGCCTTATAGTTGTATTTTAGTTCGTTTAGCCATTTTTCTACATGGATATTCTTAATTTAGCCAAAAGACACGTGAAATGTGCGTAAATATAGTCAACCGCAAAGCAAATTGAAAGCAGAATGATTTTTTTAAATGAATATACAATATTTGGAAACAACGTGATATAGTAAATCCACAAAAGTCTAGTGTGGCAGGGATGACTTATGTATTTTGTATGTACAAATACATACTTTTTCTCATATCTAAACTTACCGGTGGTAATCAGTGCTTGCTGTTTCTAAATGTCCATTCCTATCTCAATGGTCCTTGCCTTGTAATGTTCCACTGTTCATGATGAGCACTATGGAGAATATCAACAACCTCTTCAGAGCTCTACACCTCATTCCCCACATTGTTTGCAGAAAGTCAAGGCACTCTTTGTTGGAAATATTTCCAATCATGTCCCCATTCCACCGTCCTGAAATGTTGGCTAAATCTTTAGTATTAGTTGTTGTCAGATTTGACAGACTGGATTACAGTGACAAGATAACACCCTACAACTGTCGGATTGGATTGTGTTGGGTTAAAGACTTTTGTCCTGATTGTGCCTGGGTCACAAGGACACCATTGGACATCACTTCCATCAAAGATAGTCCAGATGCAATCCTGCTATATTCACACGCACATTCACATGAACATCTGAATGACACACACTGCTAAAAACTGCAAAAGATAACAGAAGATGGAAATAATGTTTTCCCTAAAGAGCGGAACCACATCACTCAATATTAAGTCAAAGGCTAAATGATTCATATTACTGAAACTAAATGCTTTCATAATGTTTTCAATAATCTTTGTAGTGGTAATTTCATTGAAGAGGGCAACATTGCGGACAGCATGGGCTTTACAGTATTTTCTGACAATGTGGGAGACCTTCACACAGACTGCAGAGGCTACATTCCTTATCTGCATACTCCTGGTGCTGCATTTCCCCTGCTTTTTACATAAGCCGGCTAATTAGAGTCCCGGGGTCAGTGGTCACAGAGCTAGAAGAATGAACCACACTCCAGGGAAAGGCATGTCCAGATGTGGTTTTCCATTCGTCTGTCGCTCATTTGTCATCATACCTTCTAGTCAAGAGGATGATCTGCAAATACAGTCATCCCTCGCCTCTTCGCTCTTCGAATTCCGCGGCTTGACTCTTTCACGGTTTTTCAAAAATATGTTAATTAACGAATCATGCTGTTTTGTGGTTGAATGTGGCCTATTATTTGTCAAAATATATGCATAGAGAAGCAAATTTTACACATTTTTTCCTAAATGAAGCATTTTCAAGAATAAAATTGGCTATATGAACTGAAATACAAATATAAGACGTTCAGAAGATGCATTCAAAAATGCTGTGAATGATATGTGACAGGTGTGTCACAAGATCTCCTGTCACAAGATCTCGCCCAATTAAAACGTGACAAGATTTTTTCGTCCGTGGGCAGTATACCTGGGACGATAATAAATCAATTAACAAATCACACAATAAATCAAAATGAGCTTGCTAATTTTGCCGGCCATGCGCATGCGTGTCTGTTTTCCTCGTCTCTCGCCTCCAAAGAGGCAGGAAGAGAGTTCACTCTGTTCCATAGTGGGTGGAGGTGGGGCCGCTAGAATACACACTAAGTGCAGAAGAGTGTAACGTAGTACAAATTTAATTATTACATTGAAATATATTGTCATAGTGTTTATATTTTTTCCTTGGACTTTTCTTAAAAGTAATGTTAAAATTTCACCTCTTATTGTTCTCGTAGACCCAATCTTGTGTATCATCTTGTCTCGTGACACACCTAATACGTAGTATTCTACACTGGTCACTAGGTGTCAGTAATGTTACTGTAATATTCTGTGAGACAAACAAGAACAGCACTTCATTGCCGGAACAACAGGCTATTATTGCAGTTTTGAATTACCTCACAACAGGCACAATTATCCCGAATAAAATTGGCTACTGTTGCGGCTGTAACCCACGCCAAGCCAAAACTCAACCCTGAATCCTTCACATCACTTCCTGTACTGTCCTCTCCTAGTAGTGGAATACATTTTCAGCAAAACACACAACCACGAGACTTATTTATGTCTTAAATGGCTTATTTTGTCACATTTTGACATTATCGTGTTGTGGCATGACCCCATGCAGGATGCGAGAGATGAGAACCAAAGTGCAGGTAAAAAGTCTTTTCTTCAATTAATACGGCTGCTATGCAGCGACAGAATCCACAAGTAAGCTATACACGACAATACTCAACAAACAAAGGAGCACGAAGCAGAACTAAATACAAGCGTAACACAAATTGGTAGCAGGTGCGATTGAAACGAGAAAAGCAAAGCAGAAAAACACAGACAATGGCAAAACAGGAAGTACTCCAAAATAAAGGCATTAAACAGGAACTAAGGCATAACAACGGAACATAAATGAACTGTCACGCAGGCAACGACGCAGATATTTTATGTTGTTATGTCTACTATATTGGGTATTACAAGTGTAAAGGTGACTATAGGGGTGTTAGTTCATGTCTAGAGGGCTCCAATTATGTTAAAAATCCTATTTAGCATTGGGAAGCTGCGATTCATGAATTCCAACATGAATTCCAACATGTGCTGTCACATACTAAAGCATTAAGCTGCTGTGTGTTTATTAGAGGAGGATGGCAGGTATTGTCTCACTCTCAGCAATCTGCTCCAAATAAAATAGACCTCCCACCTGAAGTGACTGCAGATTCCCATTTTCAGCAACACTTTGAGATAAAGAGAACAATAAAATGCTTTGGTAATTGGTGCATTATGACCCTATTAATTGTTTGGATGTAGCAGCAACTATTGGCTGAGTTTTATGACCATTTTTTAGTGTCTCCCAGCGGGGTGATAGTCTGCTCCTCTCTCAACCCAGGAAGAGAGCAGTGGTCTCACCCCTGTCATTTAGTGGAGGGACGCATCAGCTGCTGCTCCATCGCCACTGGAACAGAGGGGGTGCTGTTTCCATGACAACCACATCAAAAGTGCAAGTAAAGCACCAACTTCCAGCCTTTTCGTTATCTAATTTTTTGTTTCTTATATTTTGTCCTTTAGGAACATTCTGATATGCTAATCTAAGAGTGGCAGTGGATAAAGGGTGCAGTAGAGCAGCTAGTTCGACTCAAGAGCAGAGATGAAATTGTACTAAGGGAGCTGTGAGGAAGACGGATCTTCAGGGAAGGCTTCTTTATGCAGAAATCCAATTTAAGAGATTGGCTTAGCCATTGAAGCTATTTGCATTGGTAATTATAGGTAAATCAAAGTTGAAAGCATGCAAAACAGTCACATACACAACACCTACTCTATGAGTAAGCCTGTTTCCCCATCCCCCAACACTTTAATACCATGCATCACTACTTTGTTTGGCAAACTCTAACCTCATGGCCTACTATACACTTAACTGACACATTTGGTATAATCAAAAAAAGCCTTACCTTTACAAGGATTCACTCAAATAGTATCCAGTGGCATTTAATTATTGAAGTGCAGACATTTGTAGTAGCAAGTGTAACATTGTCAATCTAAACTGAGCAATATTATGCTTCGTAGCCATGCCATAACACTGCTGCCACCATGTTTGATGTTTTGTATTATGAGCTATTGAGCATTTGGAAATTGACATTCTGCGTAAAATGTAGGAGTTCTAGATGGTAAATACCATATTTTGTGAACCCTCTTAAATTAATGCTGTTAGTCTATATACTTCAATCACATCTTGACGGTTTTATCTCAAATACAGTTTACTGTGTACTGTATTTTCCAAAGTATAAGTCACACTATTTTTCATAGTTTGGCTGTTGCTTGCTTAAGAAAAATGCCAGCATGGCGTTGAGCTCACTAGGGTGACCAGACGTCTCCAGCTCGCACCGGTCTTGGCAGTGAACAGGGACCTCCTCCGGGAACACGTCCATCGGTTGGAGGTCTTGGTCGTGAACGTTGGACCAGCAGGTATGTGGTCGGGCACAAGGTCGTCTCCAGCCAGCTGTTGTCCTGCCTGCAATTTATATATAAAAATATACATATAATTTAACATGTGCTGCCTTTAACTTAACGTGGGGTGGTGATTGGTTTTTGGCGACACCTCGTGGCTGCAATAATTCATCGAGTTCAACTTGTGATGCAGATAGACACATAAACTGAATGATACAGAGCATAGCGGATGTTATTTGTTACAGAATATTTTTCTAATATGCTTCTGCCTTTAAGAATATGTGTCTGTAAGTAATGTGTAACTATAATTATGTGATGCCGTATTTTATTGAGCGGCGTTAACTAGGACACTGATTGTGTCTATCATGAAGATTGTAGCTCCTGTATCAGCCACTGACTAACAAAATACAGACATAGTTTTCAGTGTACTTTAAATCATTTGTGAAAACAAAAATGAAGTTTTGGTGTTAAAATACGGCTGTTTGATACGTCTCTACAGACCGGGATGCGTCTAGGCGTCATGTCATGTATAAAAAGTTTGTTTGTATATACTTAAACAAAGTTGCTTTAGTTGTCTTCTTGTCGGTGTGAACAATGACCCCTCCCTCTGGCTTTGTCTTCTTCTCTTGTGAATTTAGTGTTGTAATAACGTTCGCTCTGATGATAGCTGGATCATAGATACCAGTAAATGCAACTTCAACACCCCAGCGCAGTTTACATATGTTTAATTTCCTCTTCAAGACGCATTGCTCGACTGATGCGACTTATACTCTGGAGCGACTTTTAGTCTTATACTTCATAAGACGCACGGTGCCATCATATAAAAAAAAAAGCCTCACATGCCCATCCATGTTTTTTTGGATAGTGTTGACAACCACGCCTTTTCTGATGATTCCTGTAATGAATCCAAACTTTAACAAAAAAACACTACACCTCCCGCTGGGTATGTGTCAGGTTCCCACAGTGGGAGGATGATAGGAATTGAGGGGTGACAAAAAAAAAAAGAAAACATAAACTCTTATGTTTGACACTTTGGCATTTATCTATGGATTTGACTTTTGGAATGACATTTTAGATGTAGCATTCCTGCTCTCCCATTTGTTCTGCCTGTTGAGACGCACGCGAGCAGTAATTTGTTACATTTGTGGACAGACGTCTAATAAATAGTTGTGCAAGTCATTTGTCCTGACCTTTCATTTCAGGCAAAAATCAATTTTGGGTTAATATGCTGCTAATAAGGAGACTCATTGTATTTGTTTGGTTCTCAACACATGAAATGCCTTTCAGCAGGAGGTTATGTCAAAGCATATGAGTTTTTGATTTATTGACAGACACGACCACAATGACTAAAATTGAGGTGGAGAGCACCAAGAGAAAAACACAGACAAATGGGTTTGATGCGATGTCCCTAAATGCAGCCTTGCATGGGGTTTCGCTGTATTCATGATACTGTTTTCCTGCAAATAGAACTGGAGCCTCCACTCCAATAGAGACCATGCCAGAAATATCCAGCGGGTGTGTCGTCTACTTGAATAAATAAACGCTGCACCCAACATGAATACAGTCACACCCTCACTCTATCACGGTTTTTCAAACATTAATTAATTAATAAATGATCACTGTTTTGTGGTTGGCTATGATCTTTTATTAGTCAATAGATATGCATATTTAAGCAATTTGTACATTTCTTCACATATTAAACATTTTCAAGCATAGAAATAGCTAAATCAGTGGTTCTTAACGTTGTTGGAGGTACCGAACCCCATCAATTTCATATGCCCAGTCACCGCACCCTTCTTTAGTGAAAAATAAAATATAATATTTTTAAATTCAAGACATAGGTATATGTTTGTTTACTGGTGCACAAAACGACAGAGACAGGACGCTGACTCCCATCACGGTCCGTGATACATGTGAATCCATGCTGTACATGTTTGTCCGACCACTTTCTTTTTTTGCTCAACATAGTTAGTATGGATTCAAATATTAAGAAGGAAATCACACGACGTGCTACCACATCAGTCACACGTTGACTACTTGATGGTGAGTTTCATTTGTAATCGGAACTGGGAAGTCGGAGTGAGAGTGACGTGATCTCCGAGTTAAAAGCGTTTCAGATGCCAAGTCAGAAAAACTTCAGACTATAGCAATATTTTTTATACATTATTTATTGATTATTTATCGTTTATACACGAGGCAGCCATCATTGATTGTTAACTCAGAGGTGGTGTGGATGCTCTGACTTCCAAGTTGAACATTCCGACTACGGGGGGCGTTTCAGTCGGGTGTTCCAGCTAGGAACTCGGAAATTCCTACTTCCAAGTACGAATGGAACACACCATGTGTGCGCTAAATTCTTCGCAGCACTGATTGGCCAAGGCAAGCAATGTAATGTGATTATCTGCAGCCAGTGATGGCTAAGCGGGGCGTGTCATCACGAATTGACACGATGGGTCCGGTGTGTCTTAACCTCCGTGGCGGAGCCTTCGCCGAACCCCTGGGACCGACTCACCGCACCTCTAGGGTTCAATCGAACCCAGGTTAAGAACTACTGAGCTAAATGCACTAAAATACAAACACAGTATAAATCATTCAGGCCGCAACTTGTGAATGTAGTATTCTAGATTGGTCACTAGGTGTCAGTAGTTGCTTGTTGAGACCACCACCAAAGCAACTGACTTGAACAACCGACTTTTATTGCCGATTTAAATAACAAAGGCACAATAATAATAACATAACAATAATAATCACAATAAAAACACGGGTCACTGTTGCGGCCATTGCCCACAACAAGCTAAAAGTCAACCCTGACGTCACTTTCTGTCTGCCATCGATTGTGCTCCCCCTACAAGGTAAACTGTCTTTTTCATTGTCAAATCTGATTCATTGGATTTTGTTCATAGTCGATTAATAGCATAATAAAACTTCTTCCTTCACCCACCCCACATCTCCCCTAGTAGGGTGGGGTGGCTGTTCATCTCAAGCTCAGGTCCTCTACCAGAGGCCTGGGAGCTTGAGGGTCCTGCGTAGTATCTTAGCTGTTCCTAGGACTGCGCTCTTCTGGATGGAGATGTCTGATGTTTCTCCAGGTATCTGCTGGAGCCACTTCTCCAGCGTGGGGGACACGGCTCCCAGTGCTCCAATGACCACAGGCACCACTGTTGCGTTAACCTTCCAGGCTCTCTCCAGCTCTTCCTTGAGCCCTTGGTATTTCTCTAGTTTCTCGTGTTCCTTTTTCCTGATTTTGCCATCATTGGGGATGGCTACATCGATCACAATGGCCTCTGCTGCTTATCCATGATCATGATGTCCGGTTGGTTGGCCACAACCATCTTATCGGTCCGTATTCGGAAGTCCCACAGGCCTGCTCCTATGCTGCCATGATTAGCGCCTCTGTGCTGTCCTTCAGTCCAGCCCTCTCTAGCCATTGGTAGGACTTGTTCACATGTGTGTGTGTGGGCGTGTGTGTGCATGTGTGTACATATATATTATATATACATACATATATACACAAACACGACACATAACATACCCTTGCTTGTAATAATTTTTTCATTTAGTGATTAAATGCATGCATTTTTTTCAAGTTTGTGAATCAGTTATAGGTGAATAACAATTGAAAGAATGACAACAATACAAAATTCAAGGAAATCTTCATTTCAGGGGTATTTTATTGATGGATTCCCAAAAAATGCCATGTTCAAAATTATTCCTACCCTCGTCCATTGTCTTCCTTTGATAGTCAATAGCATAGCCTTTGTTCTTTATCACTGCTTTGAGACTATTCTTGTATGTGTCCACAAGCTTCCTGCATGTCTCTTGTGAGATGTTGGCCCATTCTTCCTTGTCAAAAGCCTCAAGCTGGGTCAGGTTGGTCGGTTTCCAAGCCATCACTCTGGTCTTCAAGTAATGCCACAAGTTTTCGATGGGATTAAGGTCAGGACTTTGACTTGGCCATTCCAGGATGTTGACATCATTGTCCTTGAACCATTTCTTCACTACCTGGCGGTGTGTTTAGGGTCATTGTCTTGCTGGTACATCCAGTTGTGGCCAAGCTGGAGTTTCTCAGCAGATCGCTTCACATTTTCTACAAGGATCCTGTTGTATTCCTCCTTTTTCATGATTTCCTGTGCCACTGGAAGAAAAACATCCCCACAGCATGATGTTTCCACCACCATACTTAACAGCGGGAACAGTGTTCTTTGGCCTGTAGGCTTCTCCGTTCTTCCTCCAGACATATAAGCATCCATATGGTTAAATAACTCCAACTTTGTCTCATCAGACCACAGAATAGTTGACCAAAAACTGAGATTTTGCTTCACATGATGTCTAGAAAAGGCCAGGCGAGCTTCCAGATGTTTCTTCTTGAGCAGTGGCATCTTCCGAGGACCACGTCCGTGGAGACCTCCTCGGTGCAGGACTCGCTCGATGGTGGACCATGACACCTTTGTCCCTCCCTGGTCTAGTGTTTTAATTAGGGCCTTGGCTGTGGTCTGTGAGTTCTTGTTGATCTCTCCTGGCAAGTTTGGGGTGACACCTTATGCTTCCTACCTAGCCCACTGAGGTTATCAGCAGTGTTGAATCTCTTGTGCTTGTTGATGATGCTCTGAACGGTTGCCACAGGGACTTCATACTGCTTAGAAATGGCCTTTTCCTTGACTGTGGGCACATACAAGACCCTGATGTAGGTCCTTGCTGAGCTCCTTCTTCTTGACCATGATGACCAGAAATTGGGAATGACCTGAACACTTTTCCCCTATTTATACTCTTTGGAAAGACGTCTTATTTAGTTTTTAGATCAGTGTTTAACATTTGGTCAACAATATTAAGGATTTTTTTGTTCCATTGTGACAGCTTGAAGTAACTACTGGAAAACATTAGCACATTTGGCACATTTTTTAAAAATATTGTCAGGGGTATGAATAAATTTGAACATGGCATTTTTTGATAAAATTCCCCTGAAATAAAGATTTTCTTGACTGTTGTGTTGTTGTCATTCTTGCAATTACAGCTGACACGTAAACTTGAAAAAATGCATTCATTTCATCATCAAATGAAAAAAATCACAAGAATTAGCAAGGGTATGAATACTATTGAGCACGACTGTATATACACACACATATATACAGTATATTGTAATGACCTGTAGGTGTTATGTGTTGTGTTTGTGTTGCCAAGGAAAGATGTGTTCCGGGGTTTGGGGGAGTGCAAAGAAACACGGACAGGGTGAGTGACGGCTGGGTGCGTGGGTTGCAGCCGTGACAGTAGCCCGTCTTAGGCATTGTAGTGCTGTGTGGTGATTGTTTGACTTCAATAAAAAAAGGCTGTTTTATATATATATATATATAGCTAAAACAAGCCCTAAGAGTGTTAAAAATATACACTGTTTGCTATTTTCACCTCAACACGATTAAAGTGCTAAACTGAAATGCCTGCAAACACAAAATGGCTGCGTTTCCCTGAGAACTGATACTCTTTATTCTCGGTTTTTGGGGGTCTCAGTGACTAGATGTGCATATAATGCTGTTTAAGGTAGAGGGAATTTACATATAAATTGGGGAGCGGGGGTTTGTGAGACAGGGGCTGAAGGTGCTGACGACACAGGCTTGTTGAGCAAGGCTGGTATTTGTGATTTACTAGTGTTTTCAAAAAGGGTTTGATAGCTCATGCATGAGTTTTTGGACCCATACGCCCCAAACATTGTGTTTTTTCTCCCTGAAATAAAAACTCAGAGGCAATTGTTTGTGACATACCAGCTGTTTTTTTTTTAAATCCAATGCTGCACTTATCAAAACAATTAAAACTCTTAGCAACATGCATGACTGGTAAATTGTGCATTATGGTCGAACGTGATTGCTTTGCTGAGGTTCCACTGTATTTGAATAAAACTAGAGCACCCCGAGAGTCTTAAATAATCGTCAATTGTGAATTATTTGAGTGAACCGCTACAGTCTAGTACAGGGTTTCCCCAACGTTTTTAGCTCAGTACTTAAATTAAACTTTTGGTTTCTCTGTGCAAAGCAACATTACAGAAGTATATTAATTCAACAAACACAACAGACATATATTTTATACAAGAAGTGTGGATCAAAAAATCAATTTGGCAAGAAATTGTAGGCCTTCTTTGACCTAAACTGTCATCCAAATACAGTGTTTGTAACTTGGAATCAAGGGAAGAAGTACAGCGGGACCTTAGTTTTGGAACGCCCCTATTTTCATATGATTCAGTTTGGAAATGTCAAAATATTGATCATTCTTGGATATAACAATGTTGAGAAGTTGGTGGTGGTGGTGTGGATGCCACCCGTCTCATCCTCTTTGCCACATTCGTCTTCAAAAAATGGTATCATTTATAATTATTTCACATTGTTTTCCGCTTGTAGAACTATGATTATTCTGCAATAACATTTTAGTGAAACAAGATTACAAGGTTTTTACACCGAGAATTCTCAAAGAAGTCACAAAGAATAGGATGATGCACGGGCCAGAGTTAATCTCACGTCTCACACACACACAAAAGTGTGCCCATGCAGGTGCATACTGTGCAGCTAGCTTATGGTCATTGTGACAATCCTGCTGCGAGTGGGCTTCCCGCTGCTTTTCACTCTGCTTTTCCACCAACTGTGACCTGCATCAGTCCTCATCATCTTAGCCTTGTTCCCACTGTGCGTCCCTTTTCTCTGCGCCCCCAACAGTAAGGTGACACAATGGCTCCATTTTAGCCATGCACCCGCCTCGTCACAGAATGGGCATGCACTTAAAGGGGAGAGTAGCCATCATGCATGTTGTAGCGTTTGGCAGATCCAAATTTTCTTTAGAATTTATTCTTCACTCTTTAAGTCACATGACTTTTATTGTATCCCCTTGGGAGAGGGATACTCTGGATTCATAGTAACCCATTCACCACAAAGGCCATGCCTAGTTGTTCTAAAATCATTATTCCACACATTTGTAACGACCATTCAGGGAATTTGTACATACAGTACAAAGTACATATTAATATTATATAGTAATTGATTGATTTTATTAGAGCCATTCAAATTGACCAATGTTTGCATTTATATTGTGGATTAATTAATGTCCATTATACAGAGTACTTACATGATAGTGGCACGATTTGTTTTTTTTTTGTTTGAGGAGGAGGAAAAGGGAGATTACAGTAATCCCTCGTTTATCGCGTTTAATTGGTACCAAACTCAACCGTGATAAGTGAATTTGAAGTAGAATTTCTTCTTTATAAGTGGAATATTTTGTAGTTATGGCATATAGACATGAAATAACACTCATGTACTCACTTTTACACTTGTCCCTCATTTATCACAGGGGTTAAAACAACCCGCAATAGGCGAAATCCGTGAAGTAGTCAGCCTTTTTTTTTTTTTTACAATTGTTTTAAGGCTGTAAAACCCATCACCACACACTTTATACTGTACACTTTTCTCAGACGGGCATTAACATTTTCTCACATTTCTCTCTTGTTTAAAGACTCTCGAAGTTCAAACCTTTGTAGATTTGTACAGTAACCTGTTTTCAGACCCTAACATTTGTTTGAGAAATAAAAATGTTAACATTTTCCTGTAAAGAAATATGATAGCTTTTAGAAATAACAAACAGAATTTTAATGATCAACCTACGAGGTTGGACACAAGAAATAATTAATAGTGATTCGCTCGTATTTCACAGTTCCTCTGACCGTGCCTCTTCGTCCTGGCGCCTCTCCGCTGTAGCGTTTCCACTGAAGGCCTTGCCCCTGTTTTTTTCTGGATAGTTGTTGGCGCCAATTTTTCTTCTGGGCGAGAAGATTCTTATAAACAGACATGCCACCTTCGATTACACATTATTCCGTAATGGCGCCGTACAGCCGCGTAACTTCTACCTTCCTTCAGCATGTCCAGAAGTCCAAGTTTTTGTGCGATGGTTAGCATCTTCCTCCACCTTTTGGGTGCGACCGCAGGTGCCTTTGTCGGGGCAGAACGTTTCGTCGACATTGTGGGTTTTGTCGGGGAGAAAACTTGCAAACATACAGCACTTAAGAGTGACACCGCTAGCGATCGAATATTCACGCACATTTTTGCCAAGTCGAACGCATTATGTACTGGAGATTGATTGACAGTGGTCTACAGTCCCTTAGCCAATAAGGACGCAGAACACAATGCGCGTTCATACGCTGTAAAAAAAAAAAAAAGTATGCAAATGCACACAAAAAAACTCGCAAAACAGCGAGGCCGCGAAAAGTGAACCATGTTATAGTGACGAACCACATTCTTACTACGCAATATAGTAGATATAATCAGTAGGGATGTCTTAGAATAGTTGACTAATCAACAATTCTATTCGGAGGATTGTGATTCAACTATCCGTCTTGCTGTCGAATCATTTGAAAATGTCATGTGATCAAGATTACACCATTCTGATCACATGGGGACACCCATGACTGCTGCTGAGCGTACATTTTTACATCGAATGCTTTTGTTTTTGTTATAAATAGCCTATTTTGATACAAATTCAGCCTCATTTGTGTTATTAAAGAAATGAAAATGACGTGTGTGTTTAACACAAGACCTATACTTACGCAAGATGACGGCACATACACACAAAGCTCAGCGTCTCTTCCAGATTTGCAGTTTTGTAGTTATTATTTTGTTCATGTCGGGTCTGGTTTAACACCTTACACTTGACAAGAGCTTATGGATATTGGATTTTGCAGCGCCAACGTTTTATCACCGATCTTCGACTCTTCTCTGAGTCTCTGTCTACACACTCAATATCATAATTTTCACACAGACATGACTAAACAGCAGAGTACCGGACAATGCTACTGATCTAGCCGACCGCCACACACTTCAGGCTGAAACAGGCAAGATGAGAGGCAGAGGACTGTGCATGTGCACTACTTTCTCTTTTCTGTGTCACTAAGTAAATAAGGTACTGTACACCTACACCTACACCAAGGTACACCTACCATGTTAAGTTGTTTATCCGAGTGTATTACACTTTTTATTTGAAGTGGAAAAAGTGGCAAATGAGATCTGTTCTAGAGATTGTCATTAGCGGTGCTTATACTGTATACACACATATACACATGTATGTATGCTGTATACATGTATGCTGTCAAAAACAGCGCGGTAACGGCGGTAACTGATTTATTTAATTAATTACGTTGAATTTTTTTGAACGTAATTAACGCATAAGTTTATGGCAAGCCGCATCTCACTGTTATGATGACAGAGGGCAGCACAGTGTAATTCCCCAAAGAGTCTGACGCTCTTTTAGAACTTTAATCTTTTAATCTAACCTGAACACATCAACAGCGGTGCAATTCCAACAACATATATGTATTTCCAACTCACAACCGGGTCTTTTGTCCCTTCGTCCTCGGAACAACACTTCCTCATTGTTACTACACGACCACGAGATGCATTCATGGACACTGCGAACATCACCAGAACGTCTTTATTGTGTATCTAAATAAATCAGAAAGACAAAGAAAAACAATATATCACTCACTTTGTCACTCTAAATGCGGAAGTACACTTTGCTGCATTTCAGTATGCTCGGAGATCCCAGAAAATACACCCAAAATGTGAACTCACCTTTTATGACGTGGTGTGCTTGAACGCAACTCCTCATTGCTCATAATCACGCGGTTAAAGTGCGATTCAAATGTTCTGCTACAATTAAAGAAACTAGTGTTAGGTAAATCGATTTTTCAAGACGTGTGGATTTTCAGTTCATTTGGAGCTGTCAATACATGCAAATATATATAATCCATTTATCTTTCTTTCAATACTACAGTAAAAATGGGCATATTTCAGACATCATTTCGAATGATTAATTTATTTAAAACCCATGATTCATCTCATTACAAATTGTAACTGTAATTGTAATTGTATCTCATTACATTTGCCAGCACTAATCTATCTATCTATCTATCTATCTATCTATCTATCTATCTATCTATCTATCTATCTATCCATCCATCCATCCATCCATCCATCCATCCATCCATCCATCCATCCATCCATCCATCCATCCATCCATCCATCCATCCATCCATCCATCCATCTATCTATCTATCAGGACTTTCAAAGTTAAAAGGAACTTTCTTTTAACGGCACTATTTTTTGGGACGTGCAGAAATGGACAAAGAAAAGGAAGCGTGGATTTGGTTTTTCAGAGAGGTGCACCAACAAATATGCACATTAGCACTCAATAACGTCATCAAATATTACCTTTATGCATTCCCACATAATATCAGCATTTGCAACCAAAGGAGGTGAAAGAAAAATGTAGTCTAAAGCCAAAGTCTAGATAGTCATCTATCTGTGCAGCATGAGAGAAAGTTAGATGGTGTGTTGAATGACCATCGAACAAAGTGGGACAAGTCGCCGCTTGCATTAAACATGCAAAAACTATAGAATTTCTAACTGTATATTATTTTTTGAATAAAATAATGGCCCATATTTCCAAAATTGAAATGTTAAAATTTGATGTAGTAATTTACAAACGTTTTTTTTTAAATCACTGAGCCTGAATGTTGCCTGCGCCCCGGTGGTTGGGGACCCCTGTCTTACAGCGTGCTTGGGGATGTGATGTGCTCTTTTACACATTTGAAAATACTGTAAGAATGCCACTTTTATAGAATTGGCTTTTTTATGTTATAATGTAAAATAAATGTCTACATCAACAAATATAACTATCGAATCGTATCAAGTCATATTGTCTGTACGCTGTATCGAATCGTACTGAATCGTTCTGTTTTGAAAATCTATCGTTTTTGAATTGTATCTTAACCCGTTTATGCGTATCAAATTGTTTACCACAAGGAGATTTACATCCCTACTTATTATAGATAAAAACGTCTTTCTATCTGCAATGAATTATGAGTTAACTATGAAAAATGTGATTAATCGCAAGTAAACATTTTAATCAATTCATTAAAATATATATATTTTTAAAGTAATAGAGGTAATAAAAGTAATAGAGGTAATAGAAGTAATAAAAACTGCAGGTTGGCAGTTCAAACATGTTGAGGTAAAACACCGTCTATTATACCTTAAAAAAAATAGTCTGAATAGGAGAAACTAAACATATACAAGTATTCAATAAGAAGACAAAATGAACCTATTCAAGCTCATACAAAAGCTGTTCTTTCCCCCAAGGAGACCTCTACCCTACAATCATTTATTGATACATTAAATTAACATTTATCAACAGAGACTCATTGCCATTTGTTAATGATTCATGAGCCAAATCAATGCGTATTTCATTATCTAATCACATCACACTCTATTGCAGTTAGGTAAATATTGAACCTCTACAATGAGCAACACATTTGCTTCTAAGCAGTTGGATTTTGTGGGAAAACATGCGTGACTGTCCAAAAATATGATTTATCTGCAAGATTACTCAATTGTGTGCATGGGGCCTTTAAGAAAATAACAGAACGAGAAACAGATTTAGATGTAAGCGTTTTTTATCATTTCGCTTCAAATAACCCGGAGCTCTGTAAATATTTTCACATCTTAGCAAGCAGGGACTTTCCACTGAAAACGTTACCTAGTAGAGATCCCTCATTTAAATGTGTTGTTCTAATCATGAGTTATTGGGGTCCTTTAGGTGTGGAGGATATGCTCCTTGCTGTCCAAGGCTCCACTATTCAGACACAAGTAATAACCACCAAAAATGAATCTGCTGCCGACTTACATCTCAGGTCACAACTCCTATTTCCCACTTTCAATAGAGCAACAGCAGCATCCCAGCTTCATCTCATCTACATTTGCCTTTTTGCCATTGTCCATTATTAAAAGCAGATGGAGAATGCGGCTCAGATGATGAAAGGCGGCGTGAATAGAGAATGCAGACCGAGGCGTCAGAATCAGAGAAGGGATTTAACACAGGAGAAATTCACGGCGTTGTGAAAAATGTGGTAGAGATTGGTGACAGGGTTGATGTTCTAGGAGAAAGAACAAGATGGGAAGTCAGAGTAACCTTGCAAATATGACTTTGTAAGATGATAAATCAATGTCTCTAAATTCATCAGATTTATCAGAACAGAAATGAAACACTTCAGTGCTTAAAGAGGAGCTGATATTTTGGGAGCAACCCATTGTAAAGTACACCTTCTTAAGGTTGACCTCAGATTTGTTTGACCTTAGTAAAAAATTAAACCCGCCCAGTGTACACGCCAACCGCTTTGCAAAAAAGCAGGCTTCACTACACAGCTTAAAATAAACCCTGCATCTCTGCCAACTATCCGTCAGTCAGTTACAGCTACAGTAGCTGTATATTTGATAATTTCGCTTTTCTTAAGCGAAGAAGCTAACCTAGCACGATGTTGTTGTTAAAATGTGTAATGTTAGCACTGCAGCTCACATAGCTAAGCTAGTGATGCTAACGTTTGTGACTTCTAGTACATTGGATAAGTGCAGAGTTACAGTGTATATGTAAAACGTGGACAAAGTGGACAATAACAATTCTTGGAGACACACACTCTGTAGGAGACAGGTGCGGACAAACACAGCTCATTAGCATTAAAGCTAAAGACACACCAAATGCTGTGTTCCCAGCAGGGCTTACTGAAAGCACTTTTAAAATGTCTTAATGTAACCCGCCCTGCCTGCACTGCCCGCACCGGGCCTCGACCACAAGACCTTCGCAATGGGAGACGAGAGCGCTGACCACACGGCCAAAAGCCCGGACTGTCGACTGCGTGATCAGCGCAGCTCTCAAGGCAGAGGGAGTGAGGTTTTTACCAACGTACACTTGCACAGCCTCACAGGCTGGCATCCGTTACATTAATTCCATCATCGAGGCTAGATTTTGGCAAACATGTTTTTAATACATTATTGTGGGATCATAAAATAGTTAAAAAACAGTATAATATGGGACTGTTGCTATTAGGACATACAACCAATTAATCATACAGTGTTTACTTCAGCAAACAAGGTGTAAACCTTGACTTGGTACAACATCTTTGGCTACATTTACACTACAGCCTAGGTTGAGGCTTTATCGTTGGTTGTATGTATTTTTGTACTTTGGATACTGCTTTATCATGTTTGTTAAACTTTCCCTTTCAATTTGGTATCAAATTAATATGCACACTTAAATCACAGCGATTGCAAGTGGACATAAGAGATTTGTCGGACGAATACTTATTTATTTTTACTTGCAACCAGAATTACCTACTTACTTTGAAATTAATTAACCAATTAATCGTGTTCAATATTTCAAGTTAATGAAAATTTAAAAAAGGTTTGTGTTTTTTAAGTGTACAGGAGTAGGGGGTACATGGCTTCAAGTCAAATGTCTGAAGGGGTACGCGACTGTGAAAAGTTTGGGAACCACTACACGACAATAATCCTGTGCTGATCGCGGTTAATTGGTTTCAGACCCGACCGTGATGAGTGAAGTAGGATTCTTTATTTATAAATTAAATATTTTTATAGTTAGAGCATAGAAAACCTGTTTACAACCTTCTTCTTCTAACATTATAAAAGTCATCTAGAAATCACACCCCTCGTTATCGGTCTACATACATTACCCAATTCAGTTGGCATAATAGTAGAAAATAAGACCCAAATATTGACTCACACATGTTCCGGTTTCTGGACAGTTCTACCTGTGGTGGCTATTGTCTCGTCAATGTAACTTTACTGACAGTTAGTGACAAGTGTAGAATACTACGTGTGAAAAACATGTCTGTCAGTGTGTTTTATGAATATCTTATATTTAATTTTTAGTTCATTTAGCCATTTTTATGCTTGAAAATGCCTTTTGTAGGCCAAAAATATATAAAATTTGCTTGAACATGCATATTTTTGACTAATAATGGACCGCAGTGAATCATCAAACAACGATTTATTCATTAATTTATTTTGAAAAACCGTGAGAGAGTGAAGCTGCAAAATTCCATACGTAATGTGGTGAGGGATGGCTCTGTATGGTTCAAGAGACACATTTCTGATTTTCTAACTTATATGGCCCAATTTGTAAGGGCCATGGCGGTGTAAAGAGAAAAAAACTGCATGAATTATCGTCAGATAGGAATTTAAATTTCTATAAAAATCCAGGATGTGAGGTAGACACCATCAAGATACAGGGAATTATAATGCCAGCGCTGGAGAGAGCAATTAAGGGCCAACAAAGGTTTACTGAGGTCGTTCTTCGAACAGGAACCCTGTTCCGCTTTCATTTACAACTTCTTTTTTTTATTGTTGTTTTAAGATGTTAGGCACCAGCGCGTCTTACTAATCACTTCTCAGACAGAGATGAAAAAAAATGTCGTATGTAGAAACTGTTTGTGTGTGTGTGTGTGTGTGTAAAAACAACAGGGTGCATCTTTTCCAAGTGAGATTAATGCTTCAGTCACAACTTTGTACATCTAGAGCCCTTCATGCCCTTACGTAGTCCTGCTCTGGAGAGTTGGCGCTGTCCACAAGTGGGGTTAAGGCAAACCAATTTGACCTTGCGTTCTCTGAACAAACCAAGATTAACTGGAAGCACTCCGAAAACAAGCATGTGAAAGTATTTTTCCAATACAACATCACGTCTGTTTGGCAAGTAGGTGTCAAGTCAATAAAAGAGGAGAAAGTCATACATCTACCAAGCAAACACAACAAAAGAAGTTTTTGTAAAGCATGCACGTCAACAAAAAGGTCAGCTATTTTAGAGAGTAAACGCCTACTCAGAAAGAAAGAAGTGCTGGCTGGAGAAGTGCTGCTGTGGGCGTGGTTGCAGCGGCGGTAGGGGTCTCAGCCTGTAAAACATTTGCATTGCAGTTAATACAAGGTTCAAATCAGCTATTATTTTGTCTTCTGGACACTATATTTGCTTTTGCAGCTGCAGCACAAGTTCCTCCGAATCTTGACGTGCTAAACTAAAATTAAGAAAAATTCACATCATAATTCAGTGGGCATTTTGGGTAATTGAGGCAATGAATGTTGTCATGTCACACCAGCCACAATCCACATATGCATGTTCTCACTTGGCTGAATAAAGACATTTTGCTGTAATGTCCGTCATGGACATTTATCTACCTTTATTCAACACAATCAGAGATCAGAAATGCCAAATTGCATGTTGCATAACCATAATTAATTTGGGATACTGTGCACTTTATTTACATACCCTCGGCCTTTACATCCAAAGGAACTCAAACAATTATTTTTTTTTAATACATTTGCTCTTGTATTGCTTTTAATTTTGGGTCTAATTCATTGTAAATGAATTAAAACAAATAACGAAAGAAACTTCAGCAAGCTCAGCTTTATTAATAAGATATACATTTTCATATTGCTTAATTAACACAATACATTGATACAGCACACATTCTCATATTACATAATAAATATGATACATTTTCATACTGTTAGATATATTCATCTACAGCTCACTGTTTGTGAAAAGCTTATGAATACATTAACTGGCAACAGCAAAAAGTATTGTGAAAAGTTGAATAATACTCACCACTTATTTGCTGCACAAATCCATCCATCCATTTTCTATGTCGCTTCTCCTCATTAGGGTCGCGGGGGCATGCTGGAGCCTATCCCAGCTGACTTCGGGCAAGAGGAGGGGTACACCCTGGACTGGTCGCCAGCCAATCGCAGGGCACATATAGACAAACAACCATTCACACTCACATTCATACCTATGGACAATTTAGTCGCCAATTAATCTAACATGCATGTTTTTGGAATGTGGGAGGAAACCGGAGTACCCAGAGGACATACTCGGGCGGTGGAAGGAATACTCGGAGGCCTTGGTTTCTTGGTGTTCTGGGCTTCCCTTATACTTAGACTGCTGTTTCCGCCACCCGGACCCAGATAAGCGGAAGAAAATGGATGAATGGATGGACTGGCCATAAACCCAAAATAAATGTAGAACAACAACAACTTTGTTTGTAATTATTGAGTCTTGTGTCAAGAAATGGCGTGAGCCGGTGTTTGGAACCCAACCCAAATGGTGGTGAACAAAAGATTTAATACAAAAAAAATATCCGAGTAAAAAGAGTAAAAAGTCATACAAAGTCATACAAAGCAGTACAAAATGTCCAGATTCCAAAAAAAACACAAAAACAACGTGCTAGGCCACAAAAACGAAAACACAAAAGACTGCTAGAAAAAGTAATAGCAGGAAAAATATACAAAACGGTAAGTAACTAAAAGGCACTGCTGAAAACCAAGCAGGAAAAATAAAGCGCTGCTGAGAACCAAGTAGGTAAGGATACTCGCAAGGAATGCCACAAAAATAACCACTGGAGCTGCCAAGCAGGGAATGGTACACGAGGTAACAGGTAGGTAAAAAGACCAGAAAGCTAACAGACAACATGGTGACCACGAGGCAGGGAAGCATAGGGAACAACGACCAATCTGGCAACAAGGGAGTCCAACAGCCATGCCATCAGCTCTCAGGTGGCAGCATACAGCTGCTCACAGAGGAAGTAGTGCATGGACAGTATGAGCGCTTCTCTGTGAGACTGAATTGTATCATTGTTTGATGACCCCTTGCATAGTATGGTCTAAATAATATATAATATGTGATAGAACTCACATCTCCTGCTTGTGTGACCTCAGGCATGACGTTTCCTTGGACTTTGTACTTGGAGACATATTTTTCCTGCAAATCTTGGTCCTTTTCCAAAACGTACTGTATTCAGAGTTCCCACTGCACATGCACGAGAAAGGTGATGTTTAAAATATCATATAATTCACTCCATTTCCAACACCACCCTCTGCTTTGACCCCAATAATAACCATTAAGTAGAGTTATTACCTTTCAGAGCAGGTATATGACTTGAGCCATAACATGTCCCCAGCTAGCAATTCATGCAATTCTTGTGCTTCCACCAAGTTCTGCTTGAGACAATAATTTACATTTCTTAAAGCTTGAACGTTATTTTTGGGGACAAAAGAAAACAATTAGGTTTTATTGCATGTCAGAGTGTGCAATTATTAACCATGCCGCTCACTGAGTAAAACACAGGCCTAGTGTCCTGTATATAGTACATGACCGTACACTTAAAGGCTGAATCATATACTGGCAAGGACAGAAAAGGCAATATTTGGCTGCGAGAATCTTTCATGTCAGATCAGCTTTGGATTGTTTTGATTGAGGTTTTCACAGTGGCTTTCTTTGAAATACATTCCAGCTGGAAAAACAGTGGTCCAGATCACACCATAAAATATTTTATTGTTGAGGAGTGCAGTTATTCTTCAATGCTGTAGATTGCAATACATGCTTTTGTTTGCCAATCGGCCTCATGTTTGAATTTCAGTTGAAGAACACCAGTTTCCACTCTAGTGCTTCTGTTTGTAGTTGTGCAGTTGTTCACAAAAGCCCCTATAGGATTTTCAAAGTGGGAGGCAGGCAGGGGAGGTGCAGCAGCTTGAGAAAAATAAAGCTGACATTTTTTTTTCAAATCTGCAAATGCTGCGTTCCATTTACCTCGGGAATAACATCACAGTCGTATTATCAGCGTTCCAGTTCCGAAGTCGGACACCAAGATGGCCACCTTCACGATAGCTGTTCTCGTGCTTGCCGTGTCCGAATATAGACAACAAATATGTGGTACTTGTGCAGCCTTCAAACACAGAATGGGATGAAGAGGAGTCATAGTGCGAGAATACGAAGCCAACAGAGGTACTACATGGCTACATGGAAATGTAGTTCATACATGCCCACATCACCAACCCACACCTGATGTGTATCAGCAGACCCAAAGGTCAGTTAATCTTTCTTTCTAATAAAACAAAGACCAATGTACATTTGCTTTAACTGTACATCCTTTTGAAATGTGAACAACAGCAATCACCTGCCTTCTCCATTCAGCCGTGTCAAAGCAGTGATCTGCATGGCTTTCATGCTTTGATCCTTCTTCGGCGTTTTCTCAGCATCAGCCCCATTTGCAGAGCTGCACATTAGCTAACAAAAGAGAGCACGGGTGAGCGTAGACGCGACGCACGCATCTCCACCCAGCGACTTCAAAGTGGGCTTTGAAGTCGGCCTGGAGACACCCACAAAAAAGGGAGATGCTTCCATCGGTGCAGCACTTGACTGCTATTTCATGTACTTTGCAATTCTACATGTTGCACCTCCTTTTCCACCTCCAGACTGGACAAGAAACTCCATGTGGGCAAAAGTATTGGGACATCTGATCATTACACTTCCAGGAATTGAAAACGAAACAATATGAAGCTGTAATGGCTATTTCTTTTCTTTCGTCTTCCTTTCTGGTTTCAATGATCACACAACTTAAAAAGTGTTCTAATTGTATTAAAAAATAAGAGCAATATATTTGATTACAGCGGTGGACTCTCATCGTCATTGTGGAAGATCGAAAGAAGAGCCCAGAAGTACACAGTACAAGAAGTACAAGTACACAGACCATATATAGCAGTTGCCGTGGCCCTCTAGAAAGTGAAACTTAAGCTTGTGTGCCTGGAAAGTGAAAGTGAGAGTTAAGTTGGTGTGAGTGAGAGCAATGCATCTATTGTGTGTGTCTCCCAGTAATTTTCCATCAGTCATATCTACATGTTGTGCAACTCTGATTGTGCTATGTGAGTGTGTGTGCGTGTGTGTATCGTGGAGGGTGAGTGTGTGTGTGTCCTGAAGGATCCTATGAGAAGTTATCAGACTGACAATGCACTGACCTATTAGACTGTATACTATCTAACAACTCTCTTCTCCATTTGCAGTCATAATTCCAAGATGTCGTAGTGTGTCTGTGGGGATTTTCGTCCATCCACAAGAAACATCCTAAAGGTGTTTGATTGGGCTTTTCGATACCAAACTCATCCAACAATGTCTTTATGGATCTTGTTTTGTGCACTGAGAAGTTCCCCAGCCTATCCCCCAAAAATTGTAGGCATTGTCCAAAATGTTTTGGTAAGACAAATATTTACAATTAAGTGACTAAAAGACTGAATTTTCTTACATTTCTTACATTTTCACAAAAGGCTCCATGTACAAAATTATTCATATAGCTAACATTGTAAATGCATAGTTGATTAGAACAGAGATTCTGATTCTGAACTGGTCTTGACTTAGACACTGCTATTCCCATGGTCATTAAGTTTTGACCCACTATTATTTAAGTCAAACGAAGCAAATGTCATCTTTTTAAACATAAATACACAGAACTACACATGCAAAGCGCATTCTGTAGCAAATTAATAAGGTAATGAGTAGGAACGTGATACCTGAATGTCGGACATGTCCACGTCATAAAATGGCATATTGTGGCACGCATGAGTTCGTTAGGACCAGGCAGCTCTTTATTTGACAGGAGCCGATCATGAGCTATGAAAAAACTCATGACAAACTTGTTAACCCATTGGAAATTGCAAGAGGTCATTACTCAATATAACAGTCTGACTCACGGTGTCATCTTACAAAGAACTAAACTCATCACACAGCAACTTAACACTCAAAAGGTATACCTAGTAAATACACAAACAATATGAGTATAATATACAAACCAACATGAGTTTAAATTTTTTTAAAAATTTGGTTTTCCCATAATGCATTTCGTCTGAACAAAGAATTTAATTGGAGGACAAGCAGCATAGAAAATGGAAGGATGGTGCTGCAATACTGCCTCTGTCCACCAGAAGGAGCCAGAGGAACCCGGAGCCCAGAGGGAAGCTGACATCACTGCAGCGCCCCAATGAATGAGTTTCTCAGACACAATGCATTATAGGAATACTTCAAAAGAGTTGGTTTTTTTCATTTTAAACACATATTGACTGATATTTCTATATCTCTCAGTTATACCTTTTGAGTGAAGTTGATGTGTGATGAGTTTAGTGTTTTTTGTAAGATGACACCGTGAGACAGACTGTTATATTGTTATTCTGTTATATATTATGACCTCCTGCGATTCCCAATGGGTTGACAAGCTCGTTGTGAGTGCACTGATAGCTTGTGATTGGCTCCTGTCAAAGAAAGAGCTACCGGAGGAGGAGTTTTTCGACTATATCAGATACCTTAGCCACGGTGGTGGACCTGTCCGAGTTCGTGTCCTCAGGCTCTGCACAACCACGAAACAGCATGACTTATTAATGAATATATTTCTGAGAAACCCTGATAAGAGTGAAGCCGCGAAATTCAAACTGCATATTGGCGAGAGATGACTCTTTATTTTTTGGTTTTCAATTGGATCTCAGTCATCAACACGCAGCAAGCCTGCTTCCCATTTCCATGTTTAGCCATGGAGGGATGGAGCCACTCCCTTAATTGCTTCATTTGCATACAAAAAAGCTGTTTGCAACACAGGTTATTAGAAATAATGAAAAGCAGATGATGAATAGAAGAGATGCAATTTCACCTTAATATATGACTTTCATCTGCGGAAAGGAAAAAAGGACATTTGTTTATTTAGTGGCCCCCATGTCTTCAATCACAAAGTGGAGAAAACCAGCAGTGATGGTGGTGGTAGATTAAAAATTTGGATCTGTTCTCAGAGCTGTGATTCATTTGTTGTGTTTACCTGTTTTTAGAATGGCAGGTTGGTAAATCTGATCTACCGCTTTTCAACGTTAGTGATTGTCTTTTTCCTTGACACCCAAAAGAAAAATCTTTCTGATCTAACCTTTGGACCACCTAAAAACAGATCCCATTCCGCTGGGTTTTGAACAACCGTTGCTGTTGCTCTACAAGCTTGATGGTAGTTCAGGTGTCTCCATAAACTAACCCCAGGGACCGCTTATGATTCCAGTTCTAGTTTTCCACCTTTTCCTCTCAGTGTTAAAGCTATTGATTACCTCTAAATGTGCTCTATACCTTGCAGTCAAAGGCATCCCAGCATCTTCTATCTGCGTTACCACACATCCCAATTTTTTCTGTATCCCTGAAGGCAGTACATCTCATGCAGAGAGGTTTGTCTCTACATAAACAGAATCATTATTGAGATTCTGTCTGTTGCACTGAACACCAGTGTAAATGTTGGCGAAAACAAGCTAACAAAACAGAAATCCGATAGCCTCAAGGCACATCTTGCACTAATATCAATACGACTCTGTAAGGACATGTGGGGTGTGCGGATTAAGATTACATTTTAAATGCTAATGCTGAAGCAACATTTTAAGCTTATCTGGAGATCCCCCTCATATGTAGACATACTACTAGACTACAAAATAGTCTAGTATTATAGCAACAACTTCAGTGGGAGCTCTTCAGCCGAACACCCGTACAAGTCACAATTTTTGTCCTACAATATGCTTTTACAGAATGCATACAGAGCAGCTGTGTTTCCCCTTTAACAAGCCAAAAGGTATTAGTCAAGATTTGCTGACTTGTCACTTGAAAATCTAATTCTTAGTCTGGCTAGAGAAATGCTTGTCTTCACCTAGCTTTTGACGAACCATGTCGTCCCCAATTGCCCCTGCACCAAAAAGCAATATGTTTTAAATTGCGAGCTAGGATTGAAGGCAAAGCAAGGAAGGGTTGATAAGGACAGACCTGATAAACAGACCTCTAACCAGCTGCCAGCTGTGGATCTATGTTGAAAAGGGCAATTTTTAAATGTAAAAATACTTTCTCAAAATACTATCAATAGAAAATAAAGCATACATGCAGTAATAATATATATAAACAAACTAATTCCGAAGTTTGTGCACAAGCAGGTTTAGTTTTGCCTGTCTTGGTATAATCCCTGATTTGGAACGTTATAATGTTGAATGCCTAATGTTCAAACTAATACAGTTTGTCTATTTTAGGTAATATTTGAACATTCTCAACAGTCTTATAAGTGTAAGAATAAGTAAAACATAATACATGAATCCCTCGTTTATAGCGGTTAATTGGTTCCAGACCTGACCATGAGTGAATTTCCACAAAGTAGGATTCCGTATTAATAAATGGAACATTTACAATGTTACATGTTACATGTTACATGTTACAATACGGTGGCATGGTGGTGTGTTGGCGATGACCTCGGGATGCAGACACGGGACCCAAGTGCAGGTAAAAATATTTGCTACGCAGCAGAGCAGCAAAAAAGGAACTTTGCAGAAGGTATGTGTAACAAATATGCAAAGCAGGTAACAGATGTAAAGCAAGAAAGGACCAAACTAACACATTCAATGCGCCGACAAACAGAAGATCCACCAGCTGAACAAAATACTCAAAATACAAATTAACAGCAGGTGCAAATGATTAAGAAAGTAAAGTTGGCTAAAGACAATACTGGTCAAGCATGTAGCAGTATAAATATGGAGTTACTACAGGGCAAAATACATGAAAATATAGACCAGTCAGCTTGCGTTCGTATCTCTGAATGTTCGCAAGTCGGATGTTCGTAAGTTGGGGACCTAGTGTATTTTTCAAAAAACGTGATATAGTAAAGTTGTGAAATTCGAAACACAAAGTGGTGAGGGATGGTGAAGTTTTTTTGCAAATTCTAAAGATTATTATTATTGGTTTTTTTTGTCACATCCGACTGTTGTTGTCACGGTCTTAAAAGTCTGGGGGGGCAAATAAGGGAACTCGTAACTAGAGGTCATGTAAAATCAGAGAAAATGCTGCATACATACATGGTTCTCACATGTGGAAATAGTTCAAAAATGAATTTCGGAAAACGTTAATACTAAGATAATCCATCATGAAGGAAGAAGTTCAAGAAACAACAAAAAAATGGAGAGAGGGGTGGTTAATAAAGTTTTTATTAGCGCCGAGTTTCAAACACGCTCCAGTCTGCATTGAGCAACAAGCAAAATTCATACTAAAATATTGTTGGAACTCAAAAATGCTCACGAAAATGTACAATGTAGAAAGAATTGCTTCATAACAAAAAACTCTAGATTCTTCATGTCCTCAGACTGTTTTGTCTAAATGTTCCAACTGAATAAGTCCCCAATTATTCAATAAACACCATAAATACACCACCAAAATTACAAACCCTGGGCTGTTGCAAGAAAACAAAATGGCCAATGTCTGTAACACCAATTGTGATCGTGTTGCTGTTGACACATCCACATCCACTCCGCGCACCTTGGCCTGCATCCCTGTCCCTGCCGCTCCATGACGGCTCAAAGGTGGACAGGCGAGGTGTCCCTGGCCTGTCTCCACCCTGGTTCTCCTGACCTCCAGAGCAGCATCCCAGCTAAAACCGTGAGGTGTTCCGCCTGGAAGCATGCCCAGCGATGCCCCACAGTAGGCGGAGAAGTGCGTGAAATCCGGTTAAAATGGCAAGCGACACCATCACCCTGGGAGCCCGGGAGCTTGGCTATGGAGCTCACCCTTTGCCAAACAGTTCAGCCAAACGACGGAGGACACATGCTGTACAAGAATATATTCATGCAGATTGATTTGGTGCAAGAACGCAAATAGACATGTTAGAAGCATTACTTTCATTACGTTTGACGTGGAAGATAAGCCGTCAGTGCTGTTTGATCATCTTGTTTTCAACTATTTTATGTCTTCATACATCACACCATGTACACACACACAACTGGAGCAAATCATTTCAACGGCGTTGCACTGTGAGTTGAGTTCATCTGCTCACCCGAAGTGACGCAAACTGCCTGTAGGTCACGTGGTTGGAACCCAGCAATACCACATTGACCTGACTATAACACATGAATATGTGACAACTCATCTTTTTGAAAAAAACAATTAAATGGATTTTGTCTGAGTCATGTGTTCAATATCAGCAAGTTGTACATCGCAATAAAAACGGACAGACTTCTTAGCTGCTTGACAGCTTTATTGATTACCGTTATCTTAAAATGAGCATCATGGCAGTTATAGCTTCACGCCCTCCACCCAGTCACTGTTGTTGTGTCCTTGGGCGCCTTGCCTCCAGTGCACCCCACACTGGTGTATGGCTGTTTGGTGGCGGTCGGAGAGGTCGTAGGAGCGAATTGGCAGCCATGTTTCCGTCAGTCAACCCCAGGGCAGCTATTGATAGAGATGCAGATTACCACCACCATTGTGTGACTGAGGAGTGAATCAACAATGTGTTCATTTCATTGTGAAGCGCTCTGAGTACCTTGAAAAGTGCTATATAAAATTCTCCCTATCGTTTGGTAACGTGCTTAACCTTTGAGATACCTTCCCCGAGCAGGTCTTTGTGTATCAGGTGCATGTCTCCAGGTCAGTGGGATGTGAGTGACAGGAAAAAAAGCTCTGACTTGCTTGGGGAGAAGTAATTTGGAATCACTAGAGACCAAATATGAGACAACCCTTTTTGTTTAGACGTTTGTCTAGCTTTATTATCGTACTTTGCTCAACTCCAAATTGAACAATGCAATGTTTTTTCACCTTTCACCTTCACCTGAAACTATTTCAATGAAATACAAGATGGAAATAATTTTTACCTGCATGCTAGAGTTTTTGTTTTTCATTCATATTTACATCCGCAAGCCAACTTGTCTGGATTTGATGCATGTTTTTAGTTTAGCAAGTTGGAGCATCCTTGTGTTTCCTATTTGACCTTGGTCTTAAGATCCAAACACAGAAGCAGAGCAGATGGGGACTCAAAGAAGTTAAAAAAAGAGCCATTTCCAGTTTGGCCTTGACTAAAGCTTCCAAAGATGATAAACCTCCAGAGGAAGACAAAAGATGCACTCACCGTATGCATGGAAATTAATTACTTACCCTGGATGGTTGCCACTGCACTTCCATGAGTGCCTTTCCTTAATTTTTTCTGACCTCCTGGCAGAGCAGAATAACAAACAGAGGAATTTGCATTCACAGATTTGCACCCAGTCATAATTGTGCATATGAATACGACAAAGGACAGATTCAAACAGTGGAGCAATGGAGCAATATGTTGGTATAGCAAACTAACATGCCCAAATATGTCGTTATTTGTATCAATATAGCAAGTTTGCTTTAATCTCAGTTGTCATAGTATTGTTGATACAGAAAATGCTGTGCTAGCTTTATCACTACCTCACTGAATGCTTTACACAAAGAATCAATACTGTAGATGCGGCCTGGTTTTGCATCCGATTGACATTTCTGCAGCACCCAAAGGAACCTCAGAGAGCCGCCACCTTGAATATGCAATCTCACTGTAAACACAGAAGCACTTATTGTCAAAGCCGAAGCCTCAACAACACTTGTCACCTTTCTTTTAGACCCAGCAATCAGTCTGTTCTGGGATGATACAGCAGCCTTTTGAAAATGCCTCAGGTGTCACATTTTTCTGGACAGTTTTAGCTCATATTTTGGCTTTCTATGAATAAATAATGCAGGGCTTTTATGACTGTGACAGCACCGAGTCAAGTCACAGTCTAGGGGAGAATGGAAAGGGTATATGCATGTGTGCTGAGTGTGATGCAGTCTCTCGATGTTTGTGTAAGTGTGTCTGCAGTTCCGATGGATGCAGCTGGACTGAATGTATTATTGATGTGCTGTTAGCACTCCTAGGGAGTTGCAGTCTCATCACAGTTTGCCAAGGGATTAACAGACTCAAAAAAGCAAACCAGGGAAATGGCGGAAAGGCACGGAGCACATCCCTCATCCAAATCCCGCTGCCTTCCTCGGCTCTTACCCAGAAATGAGCCTTCATTTCATGGGGGGGGGGGAATCATATGAGACATTTAAGATGGGCCACAGTAGACTTATTGAACGCTTTGCTACTGTGCTGCACTTTACAAATGAAGCACATTTGTAATGACATTCCGCATGATTACACGGGTTGCGAGATGGTCTACCATTACTGCTTGTACGAGTCTGTCTTTCCTGTTCATTGACTCTGCTGTCCCTTCGTCATACAGCACACACACAAACAATGAACTCCAGGTTGAGTTGGTGTGTCTATCAAGGACGTCTCGCAATCCTGTCATCCTCTATTAGCCCTTAAAGACGCACAGCCAAGGACAAGACAGATGTCGAAGTAGTATTGGTTTTGTCACTCGATGGACTCATACATCCAGACTTTTTTTTTATTCTCTCCATCTTTGCTCATTTGTCTTCTGTGCAGTGTCTCAATTGTTGCAGTGGAACACATTGTTTGGGTTTCTTTGCACTTATGTTGCGGAAAATGCACACAAACAAGAGACGTTCATACAAGTGTATACAATGTTTGCAAGCAGAATGGTACTTTAGCACAGACCTCCACCAAGGCTGTACAAAAAGTAACTACATAAACACGTCTGCCTCCTTGGCTGTCACGCTGGGTTTCCTTTTTCATGGGAAACAACACACGGGCTGACCACGTACTGTGTAAACTCGCTATGAAAGACAGCACGTGTCTAAAACCCTTGTACAGCTTAATATGATTTGCTTTATACTGCAACAGGCTTATATAGTGCACAGAACATTATATTAGGATTACGGTGACTAGGGATGTGGGCTTCTAAGGTCCCAAACTGTGTGGAGACCTACTGTATGTTAGCTGTCAGGCAGTGAAAAAAGCGGGGTCAAGGACTTGTAAGCATCACAGGCACTATCCAGGAGAAAACAACAGGCCTACAAGAATACATCAAGAAGATGACCCCCAGGGACGACCTGCTAAGTGAATGCCTCAGGCAACAGAAGGCCTGGAAGGAGGAAGAGCCAGATGAGCTGCCATGGAAAGACCACACCGTGCATGGTATGTGCCACCGACAAAGTGAAGAGGTGGCTAACATAGAAAAAACATCAGTGGCAGGAAAAGGCTGGACCGAAAGACAGCACGGAATCACGGCAGCACTATTGAACACACGATCAATACTGACGGGTCACCAGGTGCAGGCTGTGCAAAAAAGCACCAGAGACATTGCAGCACATCACAGCAGGGTGTAAGATGTTGGCTGGGAGGGCATACACTGTATATGGAGCATCATGTCTAGGTAGCAGGCATAGTGTATCAAAACATCTCTATTAAATGTGGACTGGAGGTCCCAGAATCAAGATGGCAGACACCACCAAAGGTGGTTCAAAACAACCAGGCTAAGCTCCTGTGGGACTTCCAGATCCAGACTGAAAAACTGGTGACGACCATGTTCGCACCATCCTTTTTACCCGGGCGAAGTCTACCCGTGTTCTTTTATTCTAACAGCTGTGGAAAAGTAAGTTTTAACATTCTATTTGGAGTGAATACAATCAGTTGCAGTGCCATCGCTGTACAGAACGGTCAGCCCCCCTTCAAGGTCTGGGGTCCAAGCGCTCTCTAGAATGAAACTATGTGAAACTAGTGAAATATTGACGTGTGCATGCATGTTTGTTTTCCTCCTCTCTTTCTACCAAACAGGCTGGATGACAAGAGGGTTCACTCTGAATGACTGACTGTGAGTGAACCCTCCTGTCAGCCATTCTGTGTCTTTGTCCCAGTGGGCGGGGCTGCTAGCGAGTGCACACACACAGAGTGCTGCAGCCAGCAAGTGAGCAAACGCAAATATGATTGAAGGCACAAAAGCGATAGTTTCTAAGGCGAATGCCACAGCCCCAGTTTGGGAATATTTGAGTTTTACACAGAATTAACAAGGTGAGGCCATGAACACAGACGAGCCGATATGTCGCATTTGTTGGAAAGTAGTGGCGAGGAATAAGGAGAAAACGACCAATCTGCATGCACACCTCAAACACAAGCATCCTGTCCAGTTTTCCCAACTGGGAAAATAACCACTGCTCGAGGTGCAGCGGAGCCTTCGTCCCGACAGTCAACGCTTACTGAGGCATTTGATAGGCAAAGTAAATATAAACAAAACAGCGCAAAATGGTGCACGCTCACAGACGGTGTCACTCGCTACATGTTAAGCGTTTCTGTTACAGAATAATATTGTGTTCATTATTAATGTTCATTATTAATTAAGTGCAATTTTCTTTACAGAGATTTGATACTCCATTGTATTTATTGTTTTTAAAGTTGTGCGTGCTTTTTGTTGGAGGTTTTTTTTCCTTAACAGAGACAGGGTCTATTTTTGGTTAGGCTTTTTGTTTAAGTGAAAATTTTGCTAAATTTGTTTGTCTTTTTTTTGTTTTGTTAATTTATTGTGTTGTTTGTTTCATTTATTTTATTTAAAAACTCCCGACTGTCCAATTATAAGGTTAAATATAAGGAGAAATTCAAATTTATTGCTTTTGATATGGACTACTCGCATTATTAAGCCATATATTATCATTACATTCATGGAACAATGGTCTCAAAATAATGTTGACAATAATATCGTTTATCGGCAATAATTTGTAGGACAATTATCGTCCAGCAAAATTTGTTATCGTGACAGGCCTAATGTTGGACCAACACCCAACATTATTTATGGAACTAACTATCAAGTAACAGTCATCCAAACACCTCAAGTGTTTCTGTTTGGTGGAAGTACTGTAATTAACACGTTCAAATACTCAATAAGCACCCTGGTGGTGACCTTGAGGCGAGATTTGTGCCTAAGTGGCTACAAATATGGACACAATACTTCTAAGGCGTTCAGATTCCTCCCCCCCCGGGTATTAAGTGCTAATCAGCAGTTTTTCGCTTTCTTCATCTTCTTCAGATGAATTCAAACACATTAACAAGCAAAAACAAGCTTTCTGTACGTAGGTGTGTTTGGGAGTAAAGCCTAGCGGTGTCCCGGCACAGCGGGAGAAATACGTTCGGTGCGGGGGCACCTTCAGAGGCTCTCAGCCTCCTGCCAGGCGTGACCCACGTGTGCTGGGAAAACTTTAGATGATGGGATTGAGTCCAGAGAATCCAGGCTGAACCCCACATTAAAGACTGAAGATACCAGGATGCACCAGCCTTGAAGATCAAACAAAGCCAAGATGCAAGCTCTGAAGTCAAGATGGGTTTTTTGCCATGCTAGTGTTTAATTATTGACTTCACCGTTGTTGTAAGTCAGTTCTGTCAACTCAGCAAGGGGAAGCACACTTGTGTTTTAGTTTTAAACTAATTTGTTTAATCAGACCATGTGGATCTGTGCTGCTGGGAGGAGGAGGCCAAAGTCCATTGCTCCCACATAAAAGACAATACATGTGTACATTGCGACTGTGAAAGAAATGCATTAATTTCTGTCATCAAGACTGAATTTACCCTACTATGCTCACGTGACACACTGTTTTCCTGCATCGTAGAAATGTGAGCGAAAAACCAATGTCAAAAGCTGACACACAAAAGATACATTACAATATCTTACTTCATCTGCTTGACAGCGAACAGGTTTCCTCACAGTCTGGGGTCTTAGAAGCCCACATCCCTGGTCCCCATAATCTCCATGTAACGTTCAGTGCCCTATTAATGCCCGTTCCAGTATAAAGCAAATCATATTAAGCAGCAAAAGGGTTTTAGACACGTGCCGTCTTTCATGTGAAGTTTGCACAGTATGTGGTCAGCTCGTGTGTCATTTCCCGTGAAAAAAAGAAACAGGGTGTGACAGGCAAGTACATGTTAGGGCCTGTCCATGTTAGGGAAAATGAAGCATCACCCAAAATTACATAGCTTGCAGCAATGGAGAGAACAGGTGGATTATCCCTCATAAATACATAATATACCGCTAATTGGATAGTAAAGAAAAAGGGAAGCATGATATAATCTAAACATAAAGGTGCATTCAAAACTGTGCAAATATATATGGTTCAGGGATCTTTGGCCATATTGTCATAAAACGAAACGGCTGGCTGTACAACTGTTAGCAGTTAGGAGATTTAAGATGAAAGGAACAAACAGTAAGAAGCAACACACATGCCGAGTGGATGGAAAACTACAATATATCAATAGGAGAGTGCGTCTAAACTCATCAAATTCGACTTCCTCATTAATATGCTGAATAACCCTATAAATTTGTCCATCCATCAATTTCCTACATCTTCTTCATTTCAGCAGTCAATCCCATGTAATTTTGGACAAAAGGTGGACAACACTGTGTTGTATCATTTTGTAATTCTTGTAAATTCTATCTATTTAGTCTTGTTTGTGCCCGTTCCCTAATTTATTCAATGTTAAATAAAGTCAGTCTGTCTATGTTTACTGAAGGTTATCACACCATTTTCACTGATAAAACAATAGACATTTTGTCCAGGTACTCGGGCTGGACTCGGGACCAGTCCACCGTGTACCCTGAAATGAATGAACACTGCGAACAAGTAAACTCACGGCACTGCTACGCATACATGTATGTTCCTTTTTACTCCCCTATTTTTGTTCATCTTTGATTAAAGAACCTTACTGGTTAGCAGACCTGAGTGACCTCTGTCCATACCAAACTGTTTCTACTGCATCTGCATCAGCTTAACCTTGTCAGTGCCCAGCCCTACTCCAAATTCTGTTTATTCCATACCTTAGCGGTGCATGCAGATGGAGAATGTTTAGCAAACTCAGCCAGGCATAACTAATCACTCATGCAGATTGGTTCCTGATTTTGACAGGTAGCTCTGGTGACTTCACTTTATGATTATGTGCATAATATCAGGGTGTCCAAAGGTTGCCATTGTCCTTTTTGGTTCTTTAAAAACACACTCAGAGGCAAGGTCATGTTTTTTTTTTCTACACCCTACTGGACATCTGGTTTAAATTTCTAAAAAAAAAAACGATTTCCTATTTGAAAAACTATCAGCGAGCGATAAAATGTCTACTCCGCTACAGATAATTCAGCTATAATGCAACCTTCCAAGAGTAGAAAAAGGGAATCATTGTTTTTTTCTGCAAAGAAAATTTGATTTCTTTCTCAAAGTGATTGTTGGCAGAGTATTTACTTGAGACTGTAAGATAGCGGAGGGGGGTTGTCATCGGTGCCCATAGATAGAACGTACAGACTGTTACTATCTTTTTCTTTGACAGACAAGGCGCCAAGGGCAACATTAGCACTTTTTTCACTGCAGAGGTTCATTTTAATGCACAATAGCAAAAGCCCATTTGAATGCATGAATAGTTCTCAGAAGCTCAGACTGTAAATGATCCCCCAGCGCTGTTTTGGATCCCATAAAGAACAATGCTTGCAAAGTCACACTTGTCTATTATTAAAATGTTCAGCCAATTTTGGAGGGTTTATACTGCACTTACTGCACTGCACTGTACTTTATGTGCACATTTAATTGTAGGACAGGCCGGACCCACTGAAATATATGCGTTGAAAATTGTATTTCATTCATTTGCTTTCCTCCGTAATTCCCTTTTTTTTAAATAAATAAATCAATCAAATCTTGAAAAAGAACATGGCAAAATATCACAACATTAAATAATATTTGGTTCAGCTTTCATGCCTCTTCAAAATGACAAGAACTTGTGATGTCCTTAACTGTATTCTTTTCTTTTCTTCTTCAAAATTCAAAGTTATATTAATCCGATTTAGATTGCAACAAACAACCAATTTAAGTGTCGCTACCAACACACACCAATGACTGCCTGTCCATATGTGAACTCAACCTCTTTTATGAATACACAGCAACAGTGGAGTAAAAAAAAAGAAAAAGAAAAAGAAATTGTTTAATTAATAAAACAAAAATAAATAAAAGTCAATGTAGGACAATGGTCCTGATATCAAATAGCCTATAATTCACATAATTGAATCTAGAAAACAAGAACAATAGAAGTGTTTGCCCACTTCCTGATTTATTATTTTTTTTTGCATGTTTGTCACGCTTAAGTTTCAGATCATCAAACAAATGTAAATACAGTATTAATAAATGACAACACAACTGAACACAAAATGCAGTTTTTAAATGAAACTTTTTATTATTAACGGAGAAAAAAAATCCAGTGTGAAAAAGTGATTGCCTCCTAAACCTAATCACTAATAACTGCTAGGGGCCACCGTGAGCAGCAACAACTGCAATCAAGCGTTTGCTATAACTTGCAATGAGTCTCTTACAGCGCTGTGGAAGAATTTTGGCCCGCTCATCTTTGCAGAATTGTTGTAATTCAGCCACATTGGAGGGTTTTCCAGGATGAACCACCTTGTTAACATCATGCCACAGCATTGTATTTTTTTTTTGTTTGTTTCGTAGGTGCTCCTCAGGAGCTTTGGAGAAGTTTGAAATGTCTTACTGCAGCCACTCCATTCCAACTCCACTCCACTCCAACCTCAGCATCAATGGTGCACTGTGAGAAGCCTTGCTTATGCAGCCCAACAATCCGACCACGCTCCAAGAGAGAAAGTTTTTTTTGTCTTTACCATCAAGAACTCTTGGCAGTGTGAATACCTGACAGAAAATGACACTGAATCCACATTAGTATATAAATTACACTAGGTCCCCAACTTAAGAACACAATTGGTTCCAGACGACCGTTCTTAAGTCAAATTGTTCTTAAGTCGGGGAAAAGGTAATATTACCAATGATATAGGTACTACATGTACGTGTATACATATACAGTATATGCGTATGTATGTAAATATGAGTTTGGATGCAGTAGTAATATTAAACAAGGATAATTAATGAAAAAAACAATAATAAAAATAATAATACGTAATGATAAATGTTATTTACCTTTGAAGAGGAGTGGTCGAGCATAGCCATTGCTTGTGGTGGAGTTGGAGGAGGAGATATTGAAAAAAAGGACAAATGGTCGTCGCCGTTAGACTCTTCTAAAAGAGGTAGTGTTCTGTGGGTGGTGTAGAATTAAGCAGGCCTATTAACTCTTCATAAACTTTAATCACACGCCCTGTCCGGGTTGTATCATTTAGCTTTCCATTTAGCTTTACACTGTATCTCCCCAGCATCTAACTCTTCCTCTGTTGGTCCCATTAGCAGTGTCACAGTGCCCTCTACTGGTCAAGCATGTACAGTAGCAGTATAAATACTGATTGAGCGACTACAAGGCAAAATAAAATAAAATATAGACCAGTCGGCTTGTGTTCGTATCCGTGAATGTTCGCTAGTCGGGTCTTCGTAAGTTGGGGACCTAGTGTATTTTGTTTTTTAAAGGCTGTGGTCTTAAACTTTTGATCAAATCATGAACAGCCTATTTCACTTTAAATGCTTGCTTGCAATAAATTGCTTACTTAAAAAAATGTTGTCTAACCCTCATTAAGTAAATTCTGGCAATTTTTCAGCCGGTCTTAAAATTTTCATCAGGAGTGTATTTGGATCACAATGCATTGCAATGCAGTGCAACATAAATATTGGTTTCCCTGCTGTGGCCATACATTTCTATTTCAGTTTTTTCCCATTTAAAAATAACAATGGGCCTGAGAGCAAGCAAATCCTACTTCTTTGCATGTTTTAAGATTTTGATTACCGGTATATTACACTATTGTGTTTGACCTTGCAGTGCATACGCATTAGTGTGGCTTTTGAATACAAATGAGCATGAATGCATTAGTGATTTAGCATGCAGTGACATATACTGTTCATTCAAACTCAGCAGTCTGGTTCCTTTATCCTCTTTTAGCCACTGTTACAACAACTAGCTTGACTTTTTCAATTGCTAAACTTAATGGAGTTGTACAAGAATCTAGGGTATTTACTAGCAGAAAGATCCACCTAGCTGAAGTGACATCGTGTGGCGTATTTGATCTAGTAACACTTGAAAGCACCTCATCTCTTGATAGATTTATTTCAGTCATAGGTCACTAATAGAGAGCCAAAAAGTAGCCCTTCAACAACGTAGCTTTTCCAAGGACACTATGTCTTTGGAGTGAGTTGGCTTACATAAGACATGACCATATAAAATACTCAATGATTATTTCACACAGAGAAAGGCCTCTCCTTCATTCGTTTTAAATCAGGGTTTATTGATGAATCATCCTTTGATTATTTGGCAGCTTAGGTAGACTATTAGTTTTGAGCCGTGTGTCTTTTGAGCAATGTGCCCACATAAACCCGTGTCTTAAGCCTTAACTTCAAACATTCATGGTTTTTTAAAATCAATCTGTTCTTCTGTGGTTGTTAAACCAGTCCTGGATACACACAGCATAACAATGGAGACATTTGTGTCTTCTCTTTTCAACTACTGTGTTATTATAAAAAAATTCAAACAAAAACATCCACATTGACAGGAGATTGATAATCGAAATCCCTCACAAGTTTGTCACTCACTCCAAAGATTCTTTCCAATCCAATTACTGCTGACGACGGTAATCACTCCTTGGTTCATGACAGTCAATATGAATTAACATTTAAAAACATGTTAAATTATATACGATCATCCCTCGTTTATCGCGGTTAAGTGGCTCCAGACCCGACCGCCATCAGTGAATTTCCGCAAAGTGGGATTCAGTATTAATAAACAGAATATTTCCGTAGTTACAGCATAGAAAACCGGTTTATGACTTTCTAAATTTGACTTTTTAACATGAAATAACACCCCTATAGTCACCTTTACATTTCAGTTATTCCTTGTTTACACCAGTCTACCGGGTCACTGGATGGACGTAAAAGATGGCCGCCGGTGGCTTAACCCTCCGGGATAAGCTATCGAGCTACCTTGTTAGACTCGCTAATTTATTTATTCTGTGGGGAAGAAAGTAAGTAAGCAAAGTAAGAAGCCAAAACTTCCCACTTCCACACGGGGTGCGAGGAGATCTTTTTTAAGTCTATCATGTCGAACATGCCATGATTGACTCCATTCAGTATTATGGTATCTAATCATCAGTGTAACATTAGTGATGCCCAGTGACCAGAATACTCCATATAACTTGTATTTCAATATTTCTGACTAATAAGAGGCCATAGTCAACCACGACTCATCGATAATGAATGAATGAATTCGTTTTTGAAAAATCGTAATAGAGTGAGGGAGCGATGTTCAAACTGCGATCTAGCAAGGGACGACTTTACAGTGAAACCTTGGTTAGTGTATGTCCCAGTTTGTGTGTTTTAAGTTAAAAATTGACATCAAAATTATGCCTCAATTTGCGTACATTTTCCGGTTGGCATACTTAGCATACAATATGTTGCATATCTTGTGATGTTATCACTACACTGCGTGAGTCCAACTGCGTTCTTCATGTATTTTGATCGCAAACATCCTTGTTAGCAGGGATAGGTTAACTTTATTTGTCCCATAAAAATACTCAGGTTCAAAGAAGGGTAGCTCAAAACTGCTTTCCTTTGAAGGACATTGAAGATGAGGAAAAAATACAGTATCTTCATCAAAATAGGACAAAGAAATACAATTTTTGGCCCATGCTGGGATTTCATGTTTGTGTTACAAACTCACAAAATTTGTGTGTGATTCAAATAAAACTGTGACCTATATGAATCCCAATGTAATACCAGTATGGTGGACCAGCAAGCCATAATTTAATGCTAAAATGATCAAACAATGTTCATTTTAATATATGAAATTGCAACGCAGACCAGTTTCAGAAGTGTAGGGGAAGTCCATCATACCTACTGGTGCTTTAATCAGGAAGGATTTCGAGCTCTTTATTTAGTGGTACCCTCTGCAAAGTTTTCCTGCTAATCTGCTGCATGAAAAACATTTTGGAAGGACCAATTTTTAGTGAACACGGTGATGACGTGTTACACAAATACAGTACACACAAAGAAATACACACTGAAGTGTTTGCCGTTGCAAAGACCTACTTGACGCAGTGTTGCTCGCTTCTTTTGTCAAACTGCCAATATTCAGGGTTTCAAAGCAAAGTTGTAAATTCAACTTTGGGTAGTTTGGGCACCTGCACACAAGAGAATCTTTCGCAAAACACGTTGAAGGAGAAATTGAATTCAATGTGAAACTTTTTAGAATGAGTCAAGTGCACACATTCGATTACTTTTTTACACAGGCAGCCAGCCAAGACTATTTTGAAGAAAACAAAACCTACCTGATATACATGTATATCTTACTGCACGTACTAATGTGATAAATAAACTTACATTTTCTACGCAAGCTAGAAAATGAATGCAGAAAGAAATGTTTTGTGATATCATTAGCTTTAATAAGAGCTATTGTATTGTACTACCTATTTAAGTAAAGCACATTGAATGGCATTTATTTATTAAATAGTGGTGTAGAAATTAACTAACTTTGCTTTTTAGCTACAATATAACCTCCAAACCTCCAGGTTGTTCATATTCACGTAATTACTTTGCACATATTGCACTGAGCAGCCAGAACATCTCCTATGTGTTCCAAAAAGTTCAATTTCTGGTTCTATGGTTATCATTACACGTTTGCCCTTCTGTGGTGGTATCGCAAAAAAGTCACAGCAGAGATGGAATATGAAGATGAATTGGGCGTGTCCGTTTATGAGCGTTAAGCCAAAGTTAAGTGAGATGGAGTGAGGCGGCAAAGGCGAGAAAAGTTGCAGCGCGGGGAATTTGCAGTAACCTAATGAGCAAACCAAGGGGCACATTAGTTATTTATTTCCTGTGCTTATTTCGTTCAGAGAAGGGCACAGCAATTAGCTTTGAGGAGATGACATCCCTAAGCGCCCTTGTGCTCGACTGCGAGGCAACACAAGAGTCTGAAATGCTAAACAACCTGTACTGTCTGCATGGTGAGAGGGGGAATGGAAGAGGCGTCGCGCGTGTGACCCGGCATGACATCGCTTAAGCAGCTTGGCTGACTGCAGCTGCATTATGTGGGTAAGAGAAGGGAAAAAGTAGTGAAATACCCCTTCTGAAGTAATGCAATCATAATGTGCAGTGGTGTTTTCTTGTAGGAATGAAGGGATCGAAGTACCAGGACAACTGCACTACTTTCTCTTCAAGGAAAATGCCCTTTTTTTGGAATTTTGCCCATCATCCACGATCCTTATCTGAACCATGACCACACGTCTTTCTGTTTTGTACACGTTCCAATAAGAGAAAAACTGCTAAAACAGCTAGCATGTGAGAGCTAACAATGCATGTAACAAGACATACCTACGTTGGCTAGAAAGCCCTTAAAACAACTCCCAAAATGCCAACAACGTTCTATTTACATAACTGACCTGTATATAAACCAGGCTATAGTGACATTGATATCGTAGCAGCTAACAGTGAGGCAGCGCCTCACGTTCCTGAAACAAGAGCAAGCATACGAACAACTACGATTAGACAACCAAATTATCTGTAAAGTATTAGCCTCCATTCCGTGTGTTTTGCTCATACACGGCTAGATGGAGTGTGGTGTGTAATCACGTGAAATTTGACGTGACGATTTGGAAGTCGCGTCATTGGTTGAGGTCAGTGAGTGCAAACAACGTGGGTTGTCAACGCCGTGTCAAATAGGAGTGTTTCGTGCTCCGTGTGTCACAATCAATATCACGGTGGCTTGCTCGAAAGACAGTCGTCCGTTTGGTCCAGCTGTTTGGAGGGGTCTTTTGCAGTTTATTTGGAGGAGGGGGTGGAAAAAAGTTTCTATCACTGCAGAGTTTGTTGCCGCTAAAATTCTTTGTATCCTCGCCATATACAAGAGGCCTTTCCATCGATGGTAACACTGTATGCCACTCAGTGCAGCAGAAACACTCGATTTGTGTCGGCATGGCTTGGAAAGCGCCACATTTACACCACCAAGTCATGCCGGTGTAACGACTCGCACCCCAGCTGCCACAAAGTTTCACACTCTCTTCTTGCAGGCTCAACTTCAAAAACCTGTAGCTCAGCCTCCTTATATTCAGGCTAAAAAAGATAAGGTTCCGGACCCTCATGTGTAAAGTAGTCTGCGGCGGAGGCTCTCACAAAGCCTGCCATGATTCGTAGTTGCTTTCTATGCCGCCATTTTTGACGGAAGTAGTGTTAGTTCCCATCAATGTGAAATTATGCATCCAGGAAAGTACTACTACTGTAAGTATTGTGTATCATCATGCATGTACCTGTTACTGCATGATCACAGCATGCATACAAAACGATAAAACGATGTTGGAGGTTTTTTTCAAGTGCTTTATATTCGGAATAGGTGTGTCCCATGACGTGCTTTGTTTTTTTCTCTAGAACGCACAGAAAAAGGAAAGACGTGTGCTTAGGTTTCACATAAGGATGGTGGATGATGGTCAACATTGATGGGCAAACAGGTTTTCTATACTCTAAGTACAAAAAGATTCCATTTATTAATGTTGGACTTTACTTTGTGGAAATTCACACGCCGTCAGGTCTGGAATCAGTTAACTGCAATAAACGAGGGACGACTGTACGTCATTTGTGCAACGGCTTGTTGCTAGGCAGAATTCCTAGTATATAGTAGTGAAATAGTAAAAAAAAAAAAGAACAGTAACGCAGGGAAGGAAATTAGTCCAAAAACAGGCCATAAATTATTAAGTTAAGTTTATTTGTGTACATTATTTCCGCAATTCCGAAATTGCAATTGCAGTTGAAAGCTGATGTGTGCGAATATCTTGTTTTACCTAAAATCCAAAGATAATAGGTCTGCTTTCATGGATGGCAAAGGAAATAACACAACGTAACATTTGAGAGGCTGAAGTCAGAGGATATTGAATCGAATTCCAAAATAGCTGTTGATTAATTGGATCATCGATTAATCGTCAATTGTTGCATCTCCACAATACAACATTCAATAAATTAAAAAATAATAAGGAAGTGTGTAAATACAATGAACCTCCCAAATTAAATACAAATAACATTATAGGTCACAGTTATAATTATGTTTATGAATCATTTGGATAAATATGCTTAAAAAAGAAATCTAAAGATTAAAGAGTCAATCATTGAATTTTGACATTTTTGGCCATGTTTCATATGAACATCAGACACCGCATGATTTTGATCCAAAGACTCAAAGTACCATCGCCTAAACTGAGATGTGTTTTTTTGAAGCAAGCCCTGGATCATTAAAGCGAAATCTGGTGCCTGCACACATCAGCAGCGCCCACACAAGTCATCTCTTTGAATACACAAGCATGATGTCAGCCTTATGAATCATTTAAACCCATACAGTATGTAGTATATGTACACACTGTCCCCGTATTACATTTTTAATCAACACCATCATCATTTTATGATGGAAACACAGCCACTGATTCACATAGAAGAACCTTAAATTAAATTTTCTGCACCCTTATGAAAATGAGGCAACAAGGACGGAGGCTTGTGGAAAATGTCAGCCGTCTAAGATATTATATGAGCACAGGCCTTCCAATCAAGGCAGCAAAACAGTGGGCCCATGGGCCCACAGAGGTGAGTGGTAATGAGCTACAATCTGCATGTGTGAGTGCGTGTGTGTGTGTGTGTTTGCGTGTGTGTTGAGGGGGCTGACTTTGTCTGATTGAAATTACACACCAGTCCACAATCATAGTAATTTAGTCCATAGTAATTGTAGCCTCCTCCTACAATATTTTCTGTACATTCTATGGTTTCAAGATAGTTTGATTGAACAGTCACAAGCAGGGGCCTTTCTATACAGTATAGGGGAACAATGGTGGGGGTACGAATGCAGGGATAGGATCACTTTCCTGACGTATTGGTCTATGCAGCACTAATGTATTAGATTTGATTTAACTACGCTTTTGCTGTACGTGTAGATTTGATTTGCCACAGGTGTTTTTATTCATTATGGGTGTAGTGTTTGTGGATACATCATCGATTGGCAGATTTTGATGCTCCTATTGACAGAGCGTATCCAATCTATATATCCGATACACAGTATACAGTGGAACCTCCGCCCGTTAGTATCCGCCCCGGTTAGCGTCTTTTTCGGTTAACGTTGAAAATGTACGCCTGAATAGTTCCTCGGCTTGCGTACATTTTACAGTTAGCATACAATATGGAAAGCAACTTGTGTTATTACTGCACTGCGGGAGTCCAACTGCGTTCGTCTTTGCTAGCATCCTTAGCTTTCTAACAAAATGGCAACCGGAACCGGACATCAGCTCCAGTACGTCGCTCATCGAGATGTCATCAGTGGGTTGACCCTCAAAAATGTTAACATAAAACATGTTTTTTATAGTTTCACAATGATAGTTACATGCAGAAAACAACTGGAAATGCATAGAAATGATGGATGAAAGAGATAAATGAACATTTAAATGGATAGGTCGGATTTTTTGACATTCCCATCAGCAGTGTAGGACATTAACAGTGAATTACCCCCACCCCAATTTAAGTAAAGAGTTTGGCTTCTCAAAACAATATACGTTCAAGAGAGTAAATACATTTGCATCATAAAAATGCCTACTCGAAAAAATCAGACCTCACAAATCGCTCTGCGTTATATTTGTCTCCATCTTCTTCTGCGATGGAGCGCCACAGCCATCTTGTTTACATGTGTGTTCCACATGTAAACATGGAATAAATGGAAGATTTTTTTGTCATTAGAACATACAAAACCTGTTTATGACTTTCCAAATATGTTTTTTGACCATTGTTAGACCCTTGTGGACATGAAATAACACCCCGTAGTCACCTTTACAGACTGATTACAACACATTGTTGAACTGGAATGCGCAGACAACGGTATCACTGCAGAGACATAAGAGATGGCCGTCGCTTTAAAATTAGCATGCTAGCGAGCTAACTAGTTATTCTAAACCTAAAAAGAGGTTTCAAATGGAGTGGGGAAGAAGGACAAAGTAAGAAGCCGAAACCTTACCACTTCCACACGGAATTTTTCACTATGTCATGTTAGACATGCCATGGCTGGCTCCATAGAGTGTGAAGGTCATGTGATCTAATGTCATGTCTAATTAATGTAGCGTTACTGACAGCTAGTGGCCAGAACACTCCATATAACTTGGCTTTCAATATTTTTCACTAATAGTCCATAGTCAACTACGAAACAGCAGTCATCCATTAATTCATTCAACTGCGATAGAGTGAGGGAGCGATGTTCGAACCGCGATGTAACGCGATGTCCGTAACCTTCACTATAAAAAGATTTCATGTATTTTCATGTATTCCCCATTTGTGAACGGCTTCCCCCTCCTGATCTCATATGCAGCCCAGTGTTGCCAACTTTTCTCACAAAATCTGGCGACTTTCCAAACTTAATCTTCTCCAAAGCAACGAGCGATAAATCTAAGGACTTTTCCTGACGTCTTTGGGAGACTTTTCTGGTATTTGGAGACGAAAAAGTGTATTGGTCCGCGGTTTTTGCCGAGAGGTCTGCCCTGCCTCACAGCAGTCACAATCGGTGAGTGCACAGTCAGCCCCCGCGGCATAATACCTGCCTCTCCCGGAGTCACCACCGCCGCAATTAGCGTGTCACGGGCTCTGAGCACATAGCCACAGCTGTCATTATAAAACATACTGCTACGCTCTCGCAGTAACTTGCTTCAAACTCAACTCCAAGCTTCCCCTTCCCTCCAATCAGCAGAAACGCAGTCTTGATGCGTTGACTGACTTGCAGTGAGTTCGGTATTTCGCATTCTTTTTGAAAATGCACATTTCCCCTGTTTGGTGGCCGCAAGAAGGACGCTAAAGATCTGCATGTGGCTCCGGAGGCGCGGGTTGCCGACCCCACATATAGAGTATTGACACATGCATGCTTGGATAGGTGTACTCATGTCATTGCTATGGAAATAGCCTATTTTGTAAAGACTGCATGATATCCTGCTCACTGACTCATGAAGAACCGACACAAACGTTGGACCCAAAATTTGCACAGATTTGCAGACGATATGCTGATGTCACGTGATCAGCGTTGCTATGTTCACCTGTGGTAATAAGCTGAGTGAGGGAGCGATGTACGAATCGCAATGTAGCGAGGGAAGATTGGATTCACCATTATAGTTGTGCCTTTTACAGTAATTGCTTTCTTCATGGATCTAATTGGCTAAAATGTTCTTATGAGGGGTTACAGTTCCACCTGTTGCTTTGGCATGCCCTTGAAAGCTTACAAGTGGGCAAGATATGCATCATTTAAAATATCCTTTGAGCCCAGGATAGAAAAAAAGAGCAAGCAAAGTATTGGCGTGAAGGGTAAGGAGCACCAAAATAATTTTTCTTTCATCACTTTCCTTCCTTTGACAAGCAAAATGTTGTTGAAAACAACAGTCACAGAGCGTGACTCTTCAAGAAGTTGCGTGGCATTTTGTGTGCGCCTTACCAGCAGTTGCACCATATATGCCTGAAGGGCTTGATTGCAATAGCACTTAGTCATCAAGTATACCGCTCTTCATGTCATTAACCTCTAGATGTTAGAAACGCTGCTAATTCCTATTCCGTGGGGGATTTCAGATGCTCTTTATTACTATGCACAAGGAAAATGAATAATAATTGGATTCAGTTCAGCTGGCTGGTTATTTTGATGTTCAGCCTATTATTTGTGGTAATTCATTTACTTTTGTCCTTTGCATGAAATACTTGGATTGATATTCCAATTTCATATCAAAACAAAATGGTTCTCAAACGCTCCTCTTATCGCAGAACACAGATTATCGTCCTCTGTGTGAATCAATTATACACAAAGTCTTTGGTAAATTTACACAGGGAGGAATTAGCTTTGATGATGCAGCCGCATATCCAAATCATTCACCTCTGTAATGTTTACCCTATCGGTTTATCCCTTCAGTGCATCACCATTTTTACCCTCACTGTGCCTAATTCTTCATCTAAAAGGAATGTTCCGCTGTATATATATTTCCATTAAAATAGACCATTCCTTTACAAAATGCACATGTATTTACATGAAGAGGCAGTCGGCCAAACTAAAGCTTTCATTTCAGTTTCTTAAGACCTCTTCTTATTCCATCTCGACACATTCCCTATCCTCAAGGGAATGAGGGGGTATTTGGATGATTCCCGAGGAGGACCTCACCCCCTCAGAAGAGGCTATACTACTAAGCAACTCCATCTTTGTGCATGAAAGGAGGGAAAGGAATGCTTACATTTGTATACATTTGCATGCAGCATGAAGCCAAGGTCAAGCAATGTCGGCATTCACATAGGATGACTACAAATTCAGGAGATGGTGGTCATACATATTTAAATTATGTGGATTTGTCATCCAAAGGTGTCATTTTCCTTGACCACCAAACTGCCATATACTTCAACACTATACTTTAAGCACGTCAATTTCCAACATATTTTAAGTCTAGGAATTCCCTTCTGATTTACATAAGAGAAGTAGCACTATCAAGCCATTAATCACAGTCCAGTGTGGCATTCTTATCTCCCTCTTTGCCTATCGGGTTAGTGAAGAGGAACTAAGAAGACCTATCAATCAACCACTTTTTTATATGACTTTTTGAATTAAAGCCAAGCATTGGACATCAATTTCAAGCTTGTCTAATCTCACAAACAACGTGACAAACAAACAAGAAAAGTTGTTTTCATGGCGTTTGATAACACTGTCCTAAGTCCATCCAGCAAAGATGTAAATAAACAATGCCTTGTGGGTTATGATGCACACATGAACAGTCAAATCAATGTGTGTTGTTTTCATTTTGTTCAATAAGTGAGTCTGTATCACAACAGAAATAGCACATTAGCCTTTTAGCAGTGATACAGCACGTGATCTTCTACAGTTACAGTGTTTCCAATGATATGATCATTCTAATAACAGCAAATAAATGAAAACACATCGCATGAAATACCACTGTATCATCACATTGCAGCATAAAGACTGCGTTCACAGTAATCAGGACAAAATAACTTGAAAGGCATATTTTCTGTGTTAGAGGTGTGTTTAAATGTGACATAATTAGCTTTTCTCTAACTTACATTTTTCACCACTGAAAACGTGGAGGAAGTCACATCACTTCACGAACCGTCCCTACAACAACTACATATGCAATATAGTATTTTCATACTGTAGATTTTCTGTTGTTGTTGTATATTTTTTCACATTATGCCCATTCACTGTTTTCAAACAGACTGAGTAAGCCTGTTCACATTTTCAAAAGACGGCGTTCGCCGTGGCAATTCTTCGATATTATATTGGGCACATTTCGAGGACAGTTGTTTTGATACTGTGCCTTAGGTAAAGGAAAATTTGGGACTAAATGTGTGTTACCGGAGGGTGCTTCTATAAGTACCATCAGCTGTCCCGACTATCTTTCCTCGACCCAGACTACAAGCAGTGACGCAGAGAGAAGTAAACAAGAAGTCAAAAACCCAGAAAACATTCAACCGTGGAAAAGCATGCCAAATTTCAAGGCTAGCTAAACAGGGAATTCTGCTCACCAGCCTTGTATCTTGCAGTCACTGCATAGATCTGTCAGTGTCAATCACTGCCAGTCAAACAACCTACCTGTTGTGGCGGATTTTTTTACTTGTGTTATATCAAATGCTCAATGAACTGCAGAGACTGTTCAGGCTTCAGACACTGAAATAGTAACAACCGACAGTGCTCGTTCTGTAAATGTTGAAAAACCAACAACGTGTGTGGATAAACGGCCAGCTTTCGCACCCTAAACATCACTGATGCCACTCAACTCTAAATCAATGCACAATCAACTCTCTGTATGCTCACCTGTAACACAACAGAAATAGCACATTAGCCTTTTAGCATTTTGTCACACTTGCTTCTCGCCAACGTGATACCACAGCACAGGATGTGATTTTGTACTGTGACGTGATGCACATTTGGCCAGATACTCCCCCTCGTGGCAAACTAGTGCTATTATACCCTCTTTGCTTTTACGTGTATGTAGAATTATGGAGAACAGTACATATTTTACTTGCAAAAAAATCTTAAATTAACATCAAAACCAAAAAATATACAGGAAGGACTTCCCTTATCCTTACAATTAGCTTGACATGAGATTAAACGGTGCAGTATATTTTTGTCAACTGTTTCAAAAAGACAGGGTCCATTGATTTTCACAAGCAAAACAACAAGTGGCGCTAAACAGTGACAAACAACAAGAGAGTCAGAGCTTATCTTCCTGTCACTCACACACTCCAGTGACCTAAAGATGCAGACGCGACACCGAGACCTGCTGAAAAAATGCATCTCAAAGGTCGGGCAAGTTAGCAAACATCAGAGGAAGGGTTACAATGCTAATTTTAAGATAATTGTGATCAATGAATGAATGCCAGTTTGAGTCATCTGACTTCATCGGGTCATGATCTCCAGCTCTCACTGGATCGGTCCGCAGCCGAGTGTGAAGCGGGTCCATGGAGCCCATGGTTCCCTCCCTGAAAAAGGTAGCGTGTCATCTCCGGGTGGAGGAGTTTAAGTGCCATGAGTTCTTGTTCACGAGTGAGGGAAGGATGAAACGCGAGATCGACAGGCGGATTGGTGTGGCGTCTCCAGTGATGTGGACTCTGCATCGGTTCGTTGTTGTGAAGAGGGAGCTGAGCTGAAAGGTGTCCAGGAGACACCCATAATAGAGCTACTGCTCCTCCGCATCAAGAGGAGCTAGATGAGTTGGCTCGGGCATCTACCCTGGGCATGTCTGACCGGTTGGAGGCCTCAGGGAAGACCCAGGACACGTTGGAGAGACTTCCTATCAGCTGGCCTGTGAACACATCAAGATCCACCAGAGGAGTTGGATGAAACAGCCGGAGAGAGGGAAGCAAGCCTGGGATTCTCATCTTCGGCTGTTGCCCCCGCGACCCGACCTCGGATAAGCGGAAGAAGATGAATGAATGAATGGATTGATACAGAACTTTGATTGATTACAAGAAAATAATATAGCTTTATTTAGAAATTTATTTCAGAAAATTCAAGACCAAGAACATTTAATCTGGTAAGGCAAGTTCTTCAGCTACACAACAGCATCAATTACATACCTGGGAGGCTGAGTAGGTCAAATTAACATAGCAATCCAGCGAGTCCAACAAGCAAGTTACTGGCAAGCAAGTTCACCAAGCTCCCGATCTCATTCCCCATCAATGAATGGCAGGAGCAGCATACATTATAGTTATCACGAGAGTGCCCTCTCGCGGCTGTCGACAGTAACAGCCACCGATAATTATCGGACGATTTCCATGAAAAATCACAACATCAGCATATGCCGAGAAATGCCTTCAACGTCAATCAGAAAAGCTGATACCTGTGGCTAGCACTATTGCAGGCCCCAGTGATCCTTTCGTGCACTGGAGTGTCTTGACCTACCTAACGTCTTTGGCAGCGTCGTCCTCCCACTTTTCCCAAAATAACAATCAAGGCTGGCGTGTGGAACTTAACTACCAACACATGCCACGGAAGCGATCTTGCGGTGGTAGCACATTAAAAAACTTTATTACACCATTTAAAGAACAAACAATTGACGAAGTATGGTAAGTTGGCAGGCAAGGGACCTTGGAATTGTCCTGACTTTGTCCCCCTTTATACGGCACCCCTGGACAATAGCACTATTAACGATTATTAGCATTATTAGTATTACATTATTAGACAGTAGCATTATAAATAAATTGAAGAATATGATCAGTATCGGTATCAGCCGGAAAAAGGAACACTAAAATAACACATCCTAGATTTGAATGAATGAAATGTTCTTATTTTTTACTTTGTTGTTTACATAGCTGAATGTGCTGACAACAAAATCACACAATTTTTAAAATTAATGTATTATTTTTTATTTATTTATTTATTGGTGGTCCACCTGTTGTCTATTCCATGTGCTTGTCTTGTTTAAGACTCCCCTTTATGAGCAGATATACACAGTATATTAGGGATGCTCCGACCAGGGTTTCATGATGCCGATAAGTCGCAGAACCAGCCAAACTATGAGCAAACGAGCGACTTATAGTCTGGAAAATACGGCATATAGTGTTTGGTTGTGGACATTTGCTGTACATTATTTTTCATGATGGATTGTGGGATGTTTTCAGTCCCCAACAACCACAGGTATAATAATTCTCATATTGTACTTTGACATCAGTGCAAAATGACTTTTGGAAATGGAGGCGAAATTGTTTGGAGTTTAGAAGTGATGAGTGCCTCTCGGACCAGCCTTTCTATTTGTACCACAATACAACAGATGAGGGGAAAAATGGAAAGAAATTGCTTTTTCTTTCTGGCTTTTTTTCCTTCAACGCAAACTGCCCCTTCTGCTTCATTGTTCAGCATATCTCAATGTGTGGCAGGAATAAATATGTGGAAGACAGTACAGAAATATGAGTTTTTTTTTAAATGCCAAACTATTCTTTAGAGCTGAGGTCACAGCTTAACGAAGAAACTTAAGTGGAATCGTTTTTCCCTTCCAGCTTCCATTTGACGAGATAGAAGGTCAGCATTTAATGCCACTTCTGGCTTTCAAGCAAAGTTAACTTGAGGTCAATTAAGACTTCTATCAGCATAGAGTAAGCAGGCAAGGCTCTCTTTATCACCCCAGTTAATACTATCTCTCAACGGACCTCTACCACTGTTTGGGAACGTGCAGCCATAACACGTTACATCCCAATCATAACATTTGTGGACAGAAGCATATGGGAAAGCTCTTATTATGAACACTAATAACAGCTGAGGCCTTGAGCTGCAGAGGAAGGCAGCCTCGGTGGGGCTGTAATATGAACATTATGATTTTTATTTCTTTTTGCTGCTCATCTCAGCTGTTGGGAATTTTAGAGGTTTGATTGTGCTGAAATAAATCTGTCGCCCCAGCGGGCAGCTGTTGGCTGCTGCCTCTTCTGAGTTTCTGCAAGGTCGTGTGAGAGCTAAATGGCAGGGTTGGGAACGTGGCTCTCGCTTTAAAGCTTACTTGTGCCTGAAAAGCTGACGTGTAGACACACAATGGTAATGGGAGGGGAGTTTGTCCTCATTGTGGAAAGTCTGTGGAGCCAGCTCAGCATCTGTCCATTTCACTACAACAGTGGGATTAACCCACTAAAATGCAGGTTCACTCGACCTCTCGTGGCTTTAAATTTTTAACAGCAGCCCTGCACATCTATTATAAATACAAGAGCACTTGGAAAATGCAAACGTCTGCCAAGGCTTAACATTTTGTCATCTGTAAAAACAATACGTGAATGGTTAGGAACTAGGATCTGGAACAGGGGTCGGCAACCTTTAACATCAAAAGAACCATTTTGCCTCCTCTTGCAGTAAAAAAAAAAAACAACAAAAAAAATAGTCTAGAGCCGCAAAACATTACACAGCTTATAAACTTTTAAAAGTTTTAATCTTTTCAAAATTTGACCTGTTCTACCAACAGAATTCAACAAACGGAAGTGCAGAGTGCATGTGTAGGGCTACTTTGAAATAATAAAAAACTGAACTTTGTAGGCTTTTTTTAGTCTTTCCAGCATTTCGGTGAAACTAAAACAACACGTAGCCAACTTTAACATAAAAAAAGCCCACCAGGGTTCACATATGCGCATACCAGTGCTTTCTGGCTCACTTGGCTAATCACAGGCAATTCAATATGCTTGTGCTGAATTAATGTCATTATTTTGCCTACTGGTGATGTTTGTTGCCATTCAATTAGTCTTGTCCTTGATTATCTTTGCAGAGACAGGCATTTCTTTCATTTTTGGAATAATTCCCTGTTCATATTTTTAATTTGGAGAATAGAGGCGCTGACATTTTTATGAACGATTCTTTTGTGTATTATCCATCTGTGAACGTCTTTCCACTCTTTACGATCTCCGGTGCGTCCAGTACAACGCTAGCAGCTGTACAGTCATTAGCTTTAGAGCGTTCATCCACTTTTTGAAAGCATGTTTGCTCTGCTCAAACGTCCGTAGTAGTTCCATAAACATAGAATAAAGTCAAATAAAAACGATATAAAGGGGAAGAGTATCTTACACTTTTCCCAGGCAGAGCAAATCTGTTTAGCATGTTAGGGTATTTAGATCAACAATATTATCTGCCCCAATGGCTGGACGAAAAAACAGAAGGTCATAAACAGGTTTTCTATGCTGTAACTACAAAAATGTTTTGTTTATTAATATTGAATCCTGCTTCGCGGAAATTCACTTATCGCGGTCGGGCCTGGAATCAATAAACAAGGGACGACCGTGCATCAAAATGTAATCAATACAAAGAGGTAAAATACGACCTCAAATTGTCCTCCTTGAACCGCAGAGATTTAAAGTTGCTCTAAAGTTGCATGAGACTGTCAACTCAACATCCAGCGACACTCTTAAGTTTCACGGAGCGAGGTGTACTAACGTACTTATCGCACAGCTGGCATCCGTTACACCTACAGTCAAGCATGGTGGTGGCCATGGTCTGCATGACTACTGCTGGCATTGGGGAGCTGCGGTTCATTGAGGGAAACATGAATTATGTGACATTCAGAAGCAGAGCATGAGCCCCTCCCTTGGGAAACTGGGCCGCATGGCAGTTTTGCAACATGATAACAAGGTCAAAAACACACCCATCATGTCATTTTCAGTGGATAGTAAATCTATACTGCTAGACAAGCTGTACACTCACCTCGTAGTAGTCAGTGTACAGTATTGTTCCTTGAGGCAATATGATAACATTTGAGTGCATGTTTCCACTGAAACCCTCAGGTTAGTATGAGGGCCCAACGTCTACCGGTGTGCACAAACCAAATGTCAATGCATTCTTTGGGGAGGTTATATAAACTTGTGATTGCTTCTAATGAAAAAGCTCTGTTAGTACTAAGTTTCAGTGATGTAATCCTTCATTTAATCAGGAGCTCAAATCTCCAAGGACCTGACTTGGGGACTAGAGGGTTGAAGGTTTGAGACCCATCGTGGATGGCAACAGTTCCCTGTTCCCTCAGGCAAGACAGCAACCCCCCAGTGGCTCTCCATCTGACATTCTTCCAAGAGGATAACATACATTTAAATGTTTTGGTCCAGCCCTGCCATGGTCCACTGACACAGAGTTGGCTCTAAGCATCCAGAGATGCTAATGTTACATTTAAATACAGATTAATCACAAGTACCTAATTCATTACCATGACAGCTGTGAAAACATCCTGCCAAGCCTGCAGTCCACTCCTTCCCTCCTCTTCATTCCCTCCGGTCTTTCCAATTACCCACACCCTCCAACCCTTCTCTTATAATCTCAACACATATATAGCTATGAGTATATTCATATGCAAATAGCTGTGGAGGTAAGAGGGGAAAAGTAACCAAGCTTGACAGACACCCCTATGACCCCCACCAAAGATGTCTGAAGGCGAGGGAAAACATCGATCATGTGACACCAGCACAGCCAGGGCCGGGTCAAGATGAATGCTCCTGGGAGGAGGTTGAAGGATATTCAAATTACAGACAAATTAGAACAAATAACTATCGTGTCAGCCAAGAGTAAGGAAAGAGCTTGAGCTAGTGGACATCCAACTTGTGACCAACATTCTGTAAATCAGAAGACAACCAAAGTGACTAATCGTTGTAACCTGTCTAAACTGCAGATGCTTGTCTGAGAGGCACAACTTAAAGCAGTGGAAGCATACGTAAATGGCAAATAGCCCCCCTTATAGCATCACCTGGTACTAAAAACCCTTCATTGGTGTGAGTGCAACATTCACAAGCATAAAAGTGATGCATTAGTCTCTTAGCATCTTTGAAAAAGCTCTATCGAGTCATCACACTCCAACTGAAGTGCTATGCATTCGCTCTCTGAACATATTACTTTCATAGAAATGAAGACTTAAGTCTGTTTTGTCTTGTGAGACGTGGTAGGCAATGATGCAATGAACTTTTACTAAACTATTAAGCACTCAGGCTAGACATGACTGCAATTATTTTGTAATCATCATTCAAGGACTCCTGTTCCATGGCAACAGTGTTTTTCATTTGAAACAAAGCCTTCATTGCGCATTTCTTTTTAATATTCTGCTGCAGTGGTAAACAACTAATCAACACTGATTGTGTATAATAGCTACACAGTACATACTTTTGATTGTGTCTTATGCTCAATGTGGACAAAATGGCCTGCCACACATTCCAGAACCACAAATAACTGACTTGTGACTAGCATTTATTTTATCATCGTGCTGCTCCAACAATAATGATATCCATAAAGTCACTAACTGTTTGGACCGCATTTGTGATGTATTGTCCAACTATCCATTCATTTTCTATGCCGCTTATCCTAATTAGGGTCGCAGGGGTAGCTGGCATCAGGCGTGAGACGGGGTACACCCTGGACTGGTCGCCAGCCAATCGTAGGGCACATATAGACAAACAAGCAGATTCATACCATAAAACTTTTGTCTCAGATTTGTAACTATTGTGAGACTGTGGAATGAATCAATACAGTCATCCCTCGCTACATCGAGGTTCGACCATTACGCCCTCACGGGTTTTCCGAAATTAATTAATTAATAAATGATCACTGTTTCGTGGTTGAGTACGGCCAATTTTTAGGAAAAAAATATGCATATTTAAGCAAACTGTACGTATCCTTGGCCTAAATTAAGCATTTTCAATCCAAAAATGGCTAAGTGAACAAAAATAGAAATATAAGGCATTCAGAATAAGTGATACTGTATGTAGTGTAATTTGTGACTTGTTGTGTGTACCTTTAAAAGGCGGGGCCTGAGATGTGACCAGCTAGCTAGAGTTGAGTTGCTAGAGTTGTTTAGCTGATTGATAGCACGGTTAGCAGCAAGGTTAGCAGTGTGGAGAATGTGAGTGACTGGCGTGAGTTGTGGCCAACAGCTCCTGTGTTAATGTTCACTGCATATGCGTTATCTGCTTGTTAATAAAGTACAGCGAGCCCCTCCTTAACCACAAGCAGCGGTATTACACTAGTATTAAGAAGTATTTACATAGTGATATACGGGATTCTTTGATAATAGACAAGTGAGGGGAGGATTGTTGTTATTACAGTAGTATTCTACAATGGTCACTAGGTGTCAGTAACGTTCAACTGATGAGACAGTACACCACAGGAAGTATGCTGTCAATGCTAATGTGTGAGTCTATGCTATGTCTTAATTATGCCCATTGGGTAAGTGGTATGGGGTGAGTGTAAAAGTGACCATAGAGTGTTATTTCATGTCTAGAGGACTCTAATAATGCTAAAAACCCTATTTAGAAGGTCGTAAACAGGTTTTCTATGCTGCAAATGTGAAAATATTCCATTTACAAATAAGGAATCCTACTTTGCAGAATTTCACTTATCACAGACGGGTCTGGAACCACTTAACCGCGATAAATGAGGGATTACTGTAGTTCACCATAGGCATAATGGCTTTTTTGTCCTACTACTTGTGCCCATATGTGAAATGCAACACTTTTTGAAATGAGATATATTGTAGAAAAAAACTTGTATCCAGAATACTACTTGTTAGTTCATCTGCCATGCAGATATTGAGTTGATTTGACTCAAAATAAGATAAATATACTTGGCAAGACTTGCGACTTTTGCCGTATTGACTTCTCCATACTGGATGTCCATTTTTTTCCTGTTCATTCCAGAGTTCACTTCTCAAAAATATTGGCTGTTTGAGCATTCCATACACTCACCCACCCAGCCTCTGTGCACAGTGTTGTTGTTGTGTGTGTGTGTGCCTTGTAAACACACACACACACACACACACACACACACACACACACTGGCATAGCTTCATGCATATCTATACATAAAATAGTAAGTCTGACATAGCAAAAAAACATCTGTCTCTGGATGCATCAGCAGATTGTAGACCCCCCAGGCTGAATTCATCAGGGTTCATCAGCAGCACAAATGCATCAGGCTCATTTTTATTGATCTTATCATACAAACATTTGGCAGTCTTTAAAGAGTTTGTGTTTGATATGACGTGTGTTCATATTCGCACATGTATGCACACCAAGGACAAACATAGACATTTGCCACAGCTCACAAACTCGATGTTTTATTGTCTTGTTTGCAGCAGTTGGGAAATAATCTTGATATGGCTGCTCAGGTACAAGCTTCCCTGATCTAATTTCAGCACAGACGGCAGCAACAAATTTAAGGACACATCAAAAGTCTCCTGAGACACTATGTGGGCAAAAGTATTGGAACACCTGGCCATTGCACCTAAAGGAACTGTTGGACATTATTATTACACCTTTGGATGCTGTGTAATTAAGTATACAGTCGTGCCTCGCTACATCCTATCCGACGCAACATAGTTGTCCTCCCATTCAGTGTGGAAATGGTAAGGTTTTGGCTTTTTACAGTCTTTGTTCCCCACTCTGTTTGAAACACTTCCTTTAGTTCAGAATAAGTAATTTGCAGAGTCTAACTAGTTACCTCGGTAGCTTGCTATGCTAGTGACGGCAGTCTATTTTGTCCCTGTAGTGATCTCGTAGCCTGCACAATGTGGTGTAAACAAAGAATAATAGAAGTGTAAAGGTGACTATGGGGTATTATTTCATGTCTACAGGGCTCTAATAATGGTAAAAAATCACATTTATAAAGTCATAAACAGGTTTTCTATGCTCAATGAAAATATATTAATAAAGAATCCTACTTCGAAATCCATGTATGGTGGTCGGATCTGGAACCAGTCATCCTCAATAAACGAGGGACGACTCATTTTCAGTCTAATAGCTTCTCATAGAAGGCCTTCTTGACACACACTCACATAGCACAATCAGAGTTGTGCAACACATACATATGACTGCTGGATAAATACTGGGAGACACACAGCAGACGCATTGTTCTCACTCACACAAGCTTAACTTGCTTCTCCATAAACTTAAAGGGTCACTGACATGATTTATCAAGTTTGCTAAAAATATGTTCTATATTATTTGTAATTATGTTCTACGTTGTTAGTTTTTTTTTAAAGCGAACGGTAAATTTATTTTAAAAAATGACATTTATAGTATGATGGACCGAATGCCTTAGAAAATGGGTGTTCCCCAAATGACGTCGGCGAAGGCGCAGCTCTCAGCTCAAGAGTAACATACATGAGAGGATGGGCGAGACAGAGGATGTTTACAGTGGTTATAGCAAAGATTTGAGCGACGTTTCAATAGTTTTCGAGGAGGAAGAAACATCTGGAGATGAAACAAAGAACTTGCAGAACAGGGAATTACTGTAAGCCTGATTTAGTCGAACCACCGGCGATTAAACTAGAATGTCTGATGCAGAGGTGTCGGATGGCAAGACATGGAGATGAAAATTTGTGTTTAGAATACAATATGTAAATAAGACATCTGTTCTGTGACAACTTTGACACCGTATTCCTCCTGCTATTCCTGATGCATGCGAGGATGGTATAGCATGCTATAGCTATAGATGCTATAGATGCATCCTCGCATCCAAACTGCGTTTATACCGTACTTTTAAGCCAAATGCTTCTTGTAAAGGTGTTCCCCCATAGCAGTCTTCAGTGAAATGAACATTGCAAAGAACAGAACACGAGGCGGGGGTCCATTTGTCTCTTGTTCACTGTACTTGATTCGTTCACTGTAGTCTTAAACCTTTGTCTTTTGGAAAAGATAACAAGCTTACAGTATCACTCGGACACTGTGAACAGCCAGCGGCAGCACAACATTTTGGCATGACTACTATTTTGATGAAAAATATACAGAACGAAGTCGACGAGCTACCTCTAGAAGCGCTTGTTTACTACATGTTAGCTGAGAGCTGCGCCTTCACTGACGTCACTTGGGAAACGGCCCTTTTCTAAGGCGTTCAGTCCATCATGGCTCCCGCAATGTAACATTTAAAATTTCCAGTACATACGGTCATACATGTTCATACATGCTGTGGTCCTGCCACACATAACCTATTGTCTTACAATCTGGTCAAACACAACACCAATAAAAACTATGGAATCGCTATAACAAAAAATCATACTGGATGAAAAAAACTGTTAAGACATGATCACTGCACCATCTTACAAAAGTATAAACTTTTAATTTGGGATAGTATCATCAAGTGAACATAAGGAACACTTCACAGAGCGTAACAGGAGGGGCAGCCTGAGGAGACTGTATTGTTCCTCTACATCGCTTTCAGTCAGACTGTCTTTTCAGTGACAGCTGCACAGGAGTGGAACTTTGTCCCCCCCAGAGCAGAAAACTGATTTAGTATAAATGTAACCCGCCCTGTTTCGCACTACGGGCACCGGGACTCGAACAAAGGACCTTCGTAATGGGAGGCGAGAGTGCTGACCACACGGCTAAAAGCCCAGACTGTCGACTGCGTGTTCAGCGCAGCTCTCAAGGCAGAGGGTGTGAGGTTTACCAACGCACACTTGCACAGCCTCACCCACTGGCATCTGTTACATAATCTGTTCAAAAACATATAAAAAAATGGGTTCCTAACACATCAAACATGTTATCACCAAAACTAATATTAATAATCCAGTACATTTTTGGGTGCCTGAAACGGCTTAATTTGATTTACATTGTTTCCTATGTGAAAAATAGTTTTAGTTTTCCTACATTTCGGCTTCAGATAGATCCTTTGGAGCTGATTATTGACGAATCCCAAAGTTCCACTGTGTGACAATGTAACTTTTTAACTTGAATTAGTGGTATGCCGTCAGTGCAAGCAAAGCTGTCCCTGCGGGCATAAACACTGTCTAGTCCAGGGGTCACCAATGGGGTGCCCGCGGGCACCAGGTAGCCCCCCACGACCACATGAGGCGCCCGCAGGCCTGCTTTTCATTCAGGTTTTCAGTTAATAATGTGAGAACACTAGAAAGAGAATTATTCTGAAACATAAAATGTGAGTTGTGGAAACCAGCATTTTGTGAATGTTTTGGTAAAACAAGCATATTTGATTTGTTTGGGTTGAAATAAGGTATGAAAATCATTTCTACAAAAATGAGTAGCTCGTGGCCATTTTCATTTTCTGCGATTGAACGCATCATCACATGAACAGCGCAGCACTTAACTGATCCTGTTCGACACAAAGCAAGGAGACAGACACTGAGTTGTTCATTGTTCTGTGAGTGTTATATGAACAAATAAGTGAGTTTATATATATATTTTCAGACTGTCAGCCTGGGAAAGTGTTTGTTCGCCACAGACCACTGTGTGATAACATGCTAGGCCGCGGTTCCTTTTACAACATTATCCTACATTTAGGAAGTGGTGAAGGTTATCTATCATGTCTTTCAAAATACGATAGTCACGTACTGCTGTTGTACTCTTACGGTTATATACTGTAAATCTTCCGTACTGTGCTAGAGGTTCTGAGTTGGAGAGGAAGAGGAGTGACATGTTTTTGAGAACACACCAGATGCAGTCTTTTTAAAAATCAATACCCTCACCTTGGGCATGTTTTGTGCTGCTTCTTTTCTCCCAAGACCACACTTGCCCGTTGGCTAGAACTGTCTCAAACTGACTAGGTAGACTTCAAACAAGCCTTCGACAGAAAGGTTTGCATAAAAGAGCTGCCGTGTGCATTATAAACACCAAAAAAGCAATCCCTTTACGCACACCCTTCCTGTCGAGAAGCATCAAGTGACAAATGAATACATCACATTAATAACTGTGTGACAATTGGCTGCTTTAATATCTACTAGGTTTGTGCCTGCGTGACAGAATATGGCATCAATAAAACAACTTTACAGCCCAAATATGATGAATCTCTATCAGTTCCATGCCAGAAGCAATGATGCAGAGACACTTTTGGTAAAGACAGATTCAACTGCAATATTAAAGCACAGACCTTCAGCTATAATTTCATGGTGTTTACACTGACATCCAATGAGTTCATATGATATTAGAGATGTGCTGATTATGTGTGTGCATCCACACTGGGTATTCATTCATCATTCGCCCTCGAGTCTGTCCCTTTGCCATTAAAAAGTGAGCATTACCTTTGTAAAAGTAGATACGTCACTGAAAGTCTACCTAATTGAGTGGCCAGTGAGTTGTACTGCAGTCTCTGCATAGTTTCCAAAAATGAACGGGGGGTCACAGTGCATCACCATTTTGAACCAAGTAAGTAATTGATGTAAACAGGAGCATTAAGCCGCGCTTTAGAGCAAGCCTCTTTCTACCTTTCCATTGCAGTGCCTGCCGCACAGTCTGCTCAGTATTTATTGAGACACCTCTAAAGCAATTTGGGATGGCAGGCGCAGATGGCTCCTCTAATCCAGGTAAATTATCTTTGAACCATTCAGAGTAAACAGACGTGCCTTTCTGTAAAAGTCTGGACTCTGACAGACATGAAAGGAATGGTGAGTGTGTGTGTGTGCGCATAACACAAGACACTCTATACGCAAATACTGACTGTGCTTCTGCACTGTGTATATACCACAGTTATTAATGTAAAACATTTTCATTGCTTTGTCCAACTGTTGAGAGAGGTTGAAAAGCACATTGGAGACATTCAAAAAAAACTCGAGCTGAATCAAATTCAACTTTTAGAACCTTATCTAGTAAAAGGCAATTTAAAATCTCTTTGAACATCCAAATCATTTCAATGGTACAATTCAGAACATGATGCTGTTCACTAAAAATCTCCAAATGTTTTTTTTTCCTTTCAATTTCTATTAGTTTGATTTTGTTAAAAAGCATAAATCATACTTAATATGAAACACAAAAGCAAGGGGAAAACTAATAATAATAAAAAGAAAGAAAGAAAAATAAAATCTGGAAGTGTAATCAGCTAGAAATACAGCCCTTGTTATGACCTTTAACTATATTGCAACATTGGTTCTGTTGCTAATGTGTTGTGCAATATACTTGATAATAAATGATCATGGTCAAAGAGAGCTTTGTTTTCCTTTCCACTTTCTCATTCATTATTAAAGTATTTTTTTCCTTTGTGTTATATGTAAAATTAGTTTTCAAATGACAGAAATAACAGCCTCTCTCCAATTATAGCCTACTTCCAATTAACGTCCAATCCTCTTTACCGTTTAGGTAAATGCATGTGCCTGCTATAATTAGATCATTTACGGTATCGTTGAAAATATTCCCATTTGCTTTACTGTAAACAGTGATGGAAAAACCGTGATTGCACTTGACTTGAGTTTCTGTGTCAATAATTCCTTCATGAGCTTTTAGACATGAATCATTATAGCAGTTTTAGATTGTCACTCAATAGGTGTACCATATGTTTCCAGACTATAAATTGCACTTCTGTCATGGATTAGCTGGTCCTGGTACTCAGATGTGATTGATCGATCGATCGATATGTGCTGTCTTTAAGTTAAAGTCCAGGATACGTCTTTATAATACGCTTCTGCCATGGAGGCTATGTGTCTGTAAGTAATGTGCAATCATAGATTGAGGATGTTGTATTTTAGACGACAGTGTTTAATTATTATTTTGTATTAATTATGTCTAGCTTGGGGATTGCAGCTGCTGTGTCAGCTACTGACTAAATACACACACGCCATTTTTAGTCTATTTTAATTTATTTGTGAATACAACTAATAAGTTTTGGTGTTAAAATACAGCCGTTTGATACACTTCTACACACCGGGACGCGTCAACGTGTCACGTCATATATTAAAAATGTCTTATTCAAAAACATTCTGAAATTTATATAATGGGTACATTTTTATTGTATCCATATACTTAAAAAATAAATTATTATTTGTTGCTTTAGTTTGTCTCCTTGTTGGTGTAAGCATTGCCCCCTCCCTCTGGTTTCCTCTGGTAATGTTGTTAGCAGCAGCACAATGACACTCACTCTGATCATAGTTCGATCATAAATATTATTTTCCTCTTCATGCCACATTTTTTGACTGTTGCAACTTATACTCCCGAGTGACTTATACTTCAGAAAATAAGGTACATGCTCAGCTCGTAACATCTAGCAAATACCCTATTGACACTAATATAAGACGAGAAAACAGAAAACAGTCTGAAAAAGAAAGCCATTTTACATTCAAAGTCTGGAGCCTTATAGAGTACATGCAAACCAACAGGTGACGCCAAATCTCCCCAATCAAGTCAGAGCTTTTCTTTCAGTCGCTCACACACACACCAGTGACCTGTAGAGATGCTGCTGCAATACAGGGGTTCAAAAAAGTGTCTAAAAATTTTGGAAAGTCAGCTAACAAAAGTTCTAACAAGAGTTCTAACAACAGCTAACAACAGTTTTTTTTAACTTGTTCAAGCACAACACTGATTCGGCCGATAGTATCGGCTCGATATTGGCATAAAAATGTAATATCGGTGAATATCAGTATTGGGATTTTTCCCTATAATGAAGGTCGATAATAAACATAATATAGGCCTATGGACTCTTGTATTTTCCAGCGCGCAAATGATGACCTCTTCAAGCTTATAAACAACCGTCAGTGGCTAGTAGCAAGCTAGCTCACTCATTCCATTCAATCCATCCATTTTTTATGCTGCTTATCCTCACTAGTAGGAATGTTAGTGTGTGTGCGCGCTCGATTGGGAGAGTACGCGGGGGAGGTCCATGAAACTGCTGCTTTTTCATATATCGGGTGTATTTTCATTCGTATACTGTACATGTTTGTTAGGTACTGTAGATTACTTCTTCTTCTTCGACTTTGTAGTGTTGGACCACATCGAGTCATACGATGGCTTGGAATGTTTGAATGTTAAGGCTTTCAAACTCATGGATTGGAACTTCAGGACAAGATAAAAGGTATGTAGGATATGAATTCACTTTAATATCTATCTGCAGATCAAATTTAATTAAAATTTGATAGTGCGAAATATGTTAATTTTGGCCCGGAATTACTGTGTGCGTGCAATTTGTAGTGTAGCGTGGAAATGAATACAGCATACTGCTGCACACATGAAAATTAAGACTTTTTCATGATCAAAAAAATGTAAATGGGTACTCTGATGACATTTAAAACAAATGTTACAGCCTCAGCCTAATGGCAAGTATTTCTCTGATGTTCTACAATGTTGTTTACAGCCACATTGAGAAGCTAATTGCTGACGCAGTATCCATTAGCTTCACAACAAATATGTGTTAATTCCACAACAGGAGATACTGTATGTGATTTTACACATACCGGTATCGGCTGATATCGGTTTCGTAAATTGAGAGTTTGGCAATATCGGCACATTGGATATCGCTAAAAAAGCCAATATCGGACATCCCTGGTATATATAGGGTTTTTTTTTGTTTGTTTTTAGTTTATTTGGGCAGATGCTGAGGCAATGTTGTCTTGTTTAAGGCCCTCAATGGCTAAAAGGTAATCCTGTACCCTGCAGAGAGGCTCTAATCTATACTCTAATATTTAATATGGTGCTCATTGTGAATATGCAAGTAATACATGTATATAATAATATATAATAATAAGCTAATGATGTCTGCAGGCACCTCATTCAAGTTTGGAAAAACTAGCAATGAATGAAGCCTTTCTGCTCTAACATTTTGGAAAGAGCAATACAAATAAATTGCATAGCATTCAGAGGCGTCTTGTAAATTCTGAATATTTCAGAAGATCTGCCCTGTAGGAGTATGGGGTAATAAAAGAATATAAAAATAATAGCTGAACGGGGACACGCGTAAAAGATGTCTACGGGCAGAACATTATAGGTGTTCTTCGGAACGATAATATATGGATGAAGAGAGGACATAAAACAAAAATGTAGCATATTGTTTTGTGTGGAGAAAAAAAGAATGTAGCGGAAAACATCCAGAGGGCAGACAACACAATATTTATAGAATACTTCAGAGATTTCTGAGAGCAGGACATGGCAGATTATTAAGCGAGCACACATAGAACTGTGTGGCTTCTTGCTTTGGCTCTCAACAAGGCAGGCAGGGCAAGATCTATATGAACTGCGGTAAGGAAAAAAATATCTTTGTTGTACCTTAGAGAGATGAAGCTGATGACTCTCTGTAGCAGCGCTACAGGGAGACAAGTTTTATCAGCGAGAATTCAGTTTAGTCCTCCTTCCACGTGCTCTGGCCTCCGGGGTGCTGAGACACGGTCCTGCAACAAAGACCACTTCGTTTTGTATCGTCTTCATACCCGACATAACGTTTTCTCTTCTAATGTGTGTGCAAGATAGCATGACTTTATTCTGACTGTCATTGGGTTTTAGCAGGAGCATACAATAAATACACGTTAGACTCACTGCCTATTTCAATTGTCATCTTTTAAGGACTCAATAATTGCCGACTTTAAAAATCTGATTCGTTCTAGTTCGTAGGTACGGTTTTCAGAACAATTTTTTTTTCCATCAGTGGCTCGAAATGGAATAAGATCCTTGGAAAATTACCTGCTTTCTGTGTTTTATTGACTCTGCTGAATGACTGAAGGACACCAGTTGCCATCAATGGCTTGATTTTTTTTCTTTCCAGAGAGTAGTTTAGAGGTCCTACTTTTTTGACAAAAAAAAGCCAAAATAAGGTGCCTTTCATTTTTAGAAAGAAAAAGAATTAAAGTAATATTTTTGTAAAGAAAATGTCATAGTCTTATGAGAAAAGAGGTCCTATTTTTCATGAAAAAGTTGAAAATGTCAGATAATTAAGTCATAAAAATAAATGCCACAAAATTAACTCACAAAAAAATCATAATCTTACCAAACTAGCCAGATTTTCCTAAGAAAAAAGTCGTAATTTTATGACAAAAGAGATCCTATTTTTTGAGAAATAACTCATAAAAATAAAGTCGGAAAAAAATTAATCTCACCAAGAAAAAAGTTATAATCATCTAAAGTGGTAGGAATACTTGCCACCACAGATAACTGGATTTTTTTAACGAATGTTACGTGGAAAACCAAAATTTGCCTTGGTTTGTGTACATTTTCCGGTTAGTGTACAGTATGGTGTGCGTCAGGTTGTGTTATTAGTACACTGTGTGAGTGTAACTGTGTTCTTAATGTATTTTTATCACGAAATGTCCTTGTTAGCAGCTTGCTAATATGTGGAACCGGCAGTCAGCTCGCCCCATAGTCACCTTTACATTCGTATTATTCTTTACTTACAACACATTGATCGACTGTAATGCGCAGGCTACGGGATCACTTTAGGGACACAGAAAGACGGCTGCCGCTTTAAACACAGCATGTTACTGCGCTAGCTAGTTAGCCTTGAATTGATTTATTCTAAACTTAAGAAAGGGTTCCAAATTTACCATTTCCACACAGAATAGGAGGAGAACAGTGTTACACTATGTCATGTTGGACATGCCAATGCTAACAGGATACAGCTAAAGCTACAGTTGGTTGTGTTCGTGTAGACGACGCGAGTTCAACAATGGTATTTATTCTTTCCATATTGTTATTGACAGAAGAAATCGACCATAAGGACTCATGTGACTGTATAAAACTCAGAACACTTTGTTTTGTTTTTTAAATCATCTTGTTTTGTGTCTTTTTTCTTTGTAATTTAGCTCCTGATACTTTAATTTAAAAAATATAATAATCTCTTTTGTTTTGTTGCATCAGTGTACAAATATATCTCTGCCCCATCAGCCTGGTTTGAGCTACCTTGAACTTAAAATATGGTGGAAACGCATACCACACAGAGCCACAGGAACCTTTTAGTTCCAGCATCTAAAGTTACCAAGAACTAAAAGTTCCTGAACTTTTGGTGGAAAAGGGGCTTATGATGTCATCAGGGGTTGACTCTGTAGTTCTTTCTAACTAAAACAGTTACGCCACAAGTCCTAAAGCGATAGTTCGGATTTTCTGACATGAATGGATTATTTTGCAGTCGTCACTTTATTCCTTAGTTGGACCTTCTGGAACTAATTAATAACTCTAACCAAGGTTCCACTGACAATAAAGATGTAATGTTAGTAGAAAAATGGCTTCATATGCTGCAAGACAGCTTAATCTTGCAAGAAAAAGATCATAATCTAATCCAAAAAACACTTGAGGATCTTGTCAAGTTAGCATATTTGGTTATTTTTTACATTTCTGTCCATGTGTCCTCAAACGTTCCAATACAAAATGGTTTGCGCCTCGCATGGTAATGACCCAGCACGTTTGAATGGGTACTAGAAGTAGTACTTTGTAATTCCCAGTTTTGCCAATAAAAAAAACGCCAGCTGTAAAGGTGCGGTGCAATCATAATGGGCACAATGTGACTCTTGTGCGCAGACAATACTGAGGAGCAAAGAAAAGTGTTTGCTCTTGCTGCCTGTCAGCCTCCAGATCATGCTTAGGAGGCACATGGGAGGTGCAATTTTAGTGCTCCAGGGCCAAAGTTAATTGTCTGTAACTTCAGGGTTGAACTTCTTTCTGTCCTCTGAGGTGCAGGCAGCAAGCTGACGCAGGAGCCCACTGGATTTTTAGGACAGTGATCTTTTATTTGGTCCACTTGATCTTGTTTTACAGCACTAACTGGGAACTCTTCACTCTCCACTCACTCTGTCAAAGGGGCAACAAACCCACAAGGATGAACTATTTTCTCTTTAATAACGCAAATGTATTTATCAGATTAATCAGTTGAATTATAGATTAGATAATCCATTACTTAGTCATTGTTGTACAACAATAGAATCTTTTGCTGTGTGCATGTACCTGGAAGACAGTTCCTTGGCAGTGCACCTGCACCCAGCGTACAAGTGCAGTGTGTTTACTTTGGATGACAGATGCAATCTGCCCCTGTATCAGCTTCTCAGGTCAATCTATATCTCATTACTCTATCCAAACAATGTCATCTCGCTTGGGATGCACACACACACACGCACATACACACAGTTTTTAGTAGAACACCCCCCTTGTTAAACTGTAGCTGCAGATATAACAAATATCTGTTTTTGCCTGTAGTACAGGGACTTCAAAAGACATGATTCCATTTCACACCCTTATACATTTACTCCTCATTTTCCTGCAGACATTTTCTCTCTCTTTGCTATTATTCGCTTTGCTCGTATGATTTACTTTCTATTAGGGGATTAAAAATCAATTATGCAGGAAGCCATGCGTAGGCGTGATTATAGCCGCGCATGACGGCGCCATTCATCACAGGACCGCTCGTCTCTACGGCCGCTGGTTACACAACAGACATCGGGAAAGTCCTCTCTGAGTGTGAACTTTTTGCAAATATTAAACGTCCATATGATAGGAAGGATGACGAAGCTCATTTTTGTTTGAATAAAACTTTGATGCAGGGTGAAGTAGGCATTAGATCCACTGCACACACGGAATTTCTTGGCATTTTGTTGATTAAAACTACGGATGTGCAATTTTTTTGTTGTTTTAAGTATCTGTCAAGTCAGAGGTGAATCCCTCAGTTATCCAGCTGAGTTAATAAAACTCACAACTCACATACAGGCAATTTCAAATATCTCATTACACATTTGAGAGCCACTGGAAAAACAAAATTAATTCAATTATTAAAGGTCCCCTATTATGCAAAATTGACTTTTTAACAGTGGTGTGCCACCAGGGTCAGCAAAGCCTTCTCTGCTGGCCTAACCACGATGAGAAGCACTGACCTACATTTACAACTTCAATTCTAGTTTTTTTGCCATGAAATTGTATTAACTCATTCCCAGCAGTCTATTATCTTCATTTTATAGCACATTTCTTGGCCGCACTGCTTCCAGTAGCGTATGTGTATATTGTATTTCTTATGTCCAATCAGATTTCAGCTTCATTGTGTTGCTATGTCAATGTAATCTGCCCAGGGCCTTCAGAATCAGTTGTGCTGACCCATGCATAAACAAAATTAGCAATGGGGCTGTATTTTTAACTAGTAAGAGTTACGATTTGCCTCAAAGGGCCAACTAGCTGGCCCACAATACCATCAGTACTTTTCCTTCCTCTGATTGGTTAGTCACTGACTACGGTAAATGGTCGCATTTTGCGACTAAAATATGACACATCGTGATACATTTTTTATCTACTCCTCGTGCATGTGCGACCAGATAAAAGTATGTCTGTTGACAAGGAACGCACTTTGTCCCCTATTATTGTGAAAATGAAAAATAGTCCGTAAAATGTGGTTTCAATTGACGACAGCTTGTCGCAGTCGAAGTCTATTAAGCATTCGATTTACTTTTCGACCATCTTTTTTTTTTGTCCTGTCCAGCCATTGGAGCAGATAATATTGTTGATCTAAAGATACTCTTCCCCTGTTATATCGATTTTATTTGACTTTATTTGATGTTTGTTACGTTGTTGTGCAAAGTTGGAGCAGCCGGACCGGAGCAAGAGGGGATAGAAAAAAAGAGACAAGAAAACAAGGGTGGGAGTGCGTGGGCAATACAGCGAGAGAGACAAGAACAACAGGAACAACAATTGTTGCAACAAACGACAATAACAAAACAACAACGACAAACATCAGCAAATGTCTATGACTGCCATAAAGACCATATTGGAGATGACAAAATAAAATCAACAGCCACAGTGATAATACTGAATTGAAACAGTCGTACTTATTAGTGGAAATAATAGTAATGAAAATACTGTATTAACTATGATAGCGAACAGAATGACAATAACTGTAATACACACAATTGTAATAACTATAATGTTATTGCCGACATCACCATCACTGCAATAAAAGCAACAACATGATAACACCTTGGATAAATCAGTGAGTTATGTGGGGAAGTACGTATGTACTGTGAGTGTGTATATGTATGCGTTTACAGGTATCTCAGCCTTGTTTATTAATTGTTACCGATAAGACTTAACTATCAGTCCACCAAAGAATCAATAGCAACAGAACCGAAGCAGAAAATGCATTTAATGTTACATTCTTAATAAGGTGTGGGAAGAATGATAACTCACGAGTTACAGGTAACATTGAATTTCCCCTCGATGAATATTAAAGGATTATTCTTAGATGTGTGGAATTTTTACAGTATTCTCAGTATGCTTCCGTTCACTCTCCCAACAGACATGCACACACACACACACACACACACACTGTCCTTGCTGCATTCTCTATAATGACATTCTGACCTTGGTGGCAAAACTCTGCTTAGCTGCTATGAACTGTTTGACATTCTGCATAATGACTGCTGACTGACTGCTTCACCATTTAGTCTCAGCATGTCTTCAACCTTATAGGCAGAAAAAACACAGAAGCTTTGACCTTAGAATAATTACAATTCTATTATAGTCATCCTTTGTTTATAGCAGTTAATTGGTACCGACCAATGAATTTCCGCAATCTTGGATTCAATGTTTAATAAATGAAGTATTTTTGGAGTTAGAGCATAGAAAAAACATGTTCTGACTAATACAGCTTTTAACATTATTAGAGCACTGTAAACATGAAATAACACCAATGTCGTCATCTTTACAATCCTATTTGTCTTTGTTACAATACATTGCTCAACTCTTATGCCGCAGGGCTCGAGACGGGCGTTAGCTAGCAAGCTAACCAGTTAGCCTCAAATTTATTTCTTCTGAACAAAAGAAGCCAAAACCTTACCACTTCCACACGGAATGGGAGGAGAACCTTTTTTTTACTCTACCATGTCGTGCATGCCATGGTTGACTTCATGCAGTGTTAAGGTAATGTAATGTCTCAATGTTTTGTGTCATTACTGCTGCCTAGTGACCAGAATACTACATATCGCTTGTATTTCAATAATAGACCATAGTCTACCATGGAACAGCAGTCATTTAATATTGAATTAATTTCTGAAAAACCACGATATAGTGAGGGAGCAATAATGGAACTGCAATATTGCGAGGGATTACTGTATTGGACTAATTCATATTCATTTTTTGATTGTCCCTTACCACGTTGGTTGATGATCACTTGATGGCATTGCTTAAACAGATAAACACCAGAAACATTACATTGTTGAAACGTGAGATGTTTTTTTTCATCGGCGTTCAACAGCTGCTGCCATGCAAACAGAAGCTGTAGTAATTCTACACTTGAGCAAACTTAAGATTTCTCAGATCAAAACACGATCGCTACATACGACTTCAAAATGTGATATTAGGGTGAGATTAGTTGATTAGATAGGGTGAGGAGGTCGTCATCCGGGAAGGGCTCGGAGTAGAGCCGCTGCTCCTTCACATACAGAGGAGCCAGTTGAGGTGGCTCAGGCATCTAGTCCGGAGGCCTCCTGGACACCTCCCTGGTGAGGTGTTCCGGGCATGCCCAGCAGACCTAGGACACGCTGGAGGGATTATGTCTCACAGCTGGCCTGGGAACGCCTTGGTGTCCTCCTGGTGGAGCTGGAGGAGGCGGCAGAGGCCGGGAAGTCTGGCCTTCCCTACAGAGACTGCTGCCCCCGCTACGTAAAATAGATAGATGGTCTGTAATATAATTTTATTTTATTTTTAAAATATGCCTGGTGTTCCTGAGTACCGCTGGATGAAGCCCATGTCCCACCAGCTGGTACTCGTACCACAGTTTGAGAATCAGTGCTCTTCATCATGATTTTTCTAGCATGCATACAAACTGGGTTATTCAAGGTAACATCCAGTAAAGAAGTGACACTGAGAGACTGTAGTTTGGCATTCTACTACTGACGCTATTATGAATAACACTATTAATTCTCTGATCCAAGTGTAGTCTAGCTGCTGATTGAGTGATTGTATGCTTGTTTAATATTTTTGTCAAGCCTGCTTGACTCATCAACACTCTTACTTTGAAGTTCTTACCCTGCCCCTGAAATATGAATAAAAATGTTTTAAATTTGTTAAAGGTTGTGTCAGTGGCCTTCTCTTTCTGTCAGTTTTGTTCTAGTCCCTGCCTTCTCCTGGCCTGTGTTTTCTTTTGCAGATACCCTTGAGCGGGCTGGAGGCGGGAAAGGTGGGCACACCTGTGGCTGATTGCTCGTTCCCCATTTAAGCTGACTGCTTGCAGCTGGATGCTGCTGGTTCTTTGTTCAGACTCCTGCCGTCTGCCCACACGTGGATTCCTACTCTGTTCTCTGATAGCTACTCCTAGTTTCTTGTTTTTAGCCAGGTTAGCCCGGCTGCTTCCCAGCTATCCAGCCAGCTTTTTCCTTTGTTTAAACTGCTTCATGGTGTTCCCTATTTTTGGTTTTTGCTTAACACCATCGCTTTATGTTTTTGAACCATTTGTTTGCACACTGCCCTATTAAAAGTCCTGAGGTGCTCCACGACCTCTCTGCCTCTGCATTTGGGGTCCGATCCCTCTCAAGATCATCACAGGTTGTCAAGGATTTTTCTCATTTTTTAAACTGCTGCAAGCTCAATTATTCTAACATAAGAAAAGAAAAAAACTAAAATAATACACACCAATAAACTAAAATAATGACTTTTTTTCTTCCATTCAAATAGAATGCATGCTTTTTCCCCATCTCGGGTCTCAGGAGTGTACTGCTGATTGACTCAAACTACATTTTAGAGTTGAGACTATCACTTGTCAGGACAGTGTTAAAAAGGTGAAACCATTCTTGCATTTTGCTTTGTATTAAAAGTGACATAAAGCCAATGGAACGGAGCCTCAAGTGGGTTCCTCCCGACGACTGCTTCGCCGGGTTATTCATGCATGTATTTGGAACGGAATAGAATGCAATCACCTGCTCTTTTATAATGGAGCTGTCAGCATGTTGAGCAACCTGAGGGTGTATGAAGAGGCACTAAGCCAGCCAATGAGCCCTGCAGGCCTGATCACTTTGCTTATAAATTTGGCATGCATTATATGTGGCGACATGCGAATCTGAGAGCGTGTTTGTGCATGAATGTGCACGCTCAGATGTGTGCATTCAAGAGCCCTCACTCGTGTTTGTTTTGAAAGTATATGAACTCCAGTGATTGTGTATCCATACACACATGCGTATTACGAGACATACAGATGACAACATGAAAAGGACTGCCATTGAAATCCTTGTCAAAATAACACTGACTACTTACTTATGAAGGTGTGGCAGTTGAGTGGCTGAAGGGGAATCCAATCTTCGAGGGAGAGGAGAGCAACATCCCCACATTTCACCTTTCAAGAGGAAGGGGTCTGTGTTGAGCTGATGGAAATTAGATTGGGAACATGAGAGGCAGGTCATGACACAACTGATAGGAGCTGGCATTAATGGACAGCATGCTTAAGCGCACCTCACACACACGCAGACACCTCCAAACAACATGGATAAAAAGTGGTTGCATAGTGCAAAACATGCATTTGTTCATCAGATTAATGACTCTTTATATTATGTGTGGGTTTTCATCGCTGTTTGTGGTCAATTAGATTGCACTGATAAAGGTGTGGCTACAATGGAAGGTCACACACAATCTGTTTCAGGACAGTGGACGATTTGTTTCAATTTTGAAATGATTTTTCCACATAGGAAATGGAATGCATTACAGTTATCCTTCATTCACCCAACCGTGATAAGTGAGTTTCCACAAAGTAGGATTCCTCATTTATAAATTGAATATTTTCATAGTTGGAGCACGGAAAACCTGTTTTTGACGTTCTAAATATGGTTTTAACACCATTAGAGCCCTGTAGAGATAAAATAACACCCCTATAGTCACCTTCACACTTGTATTACCCAATATAGTAGACATAATAATAGAAAATAAGACATAATATAGACTTACACATGTTAGCATTGGGAGAGTTTCTTGCTGTTTCTTTTTTATTTTACATCCTGGACGTCTTGCAGTGGCTAATGTAAAATGACTGACACCCAGCGACCAGTGTAGACTACTACATATCAACGTGTTTTTCAATACGTTTTCTGAATGTCTTATTTTTGTATTTTAGTTCTTTTACCATTTTTTATGCTTAATTAAGGCAAAACATTTGTAAAATTTTGCTTAAACATGCAGATATTTTGACTAATAACAGGCCATAGTCAACCACGAAACAGCAATGACTTATTAATTAATATATTTTGAAAAACCATGATAGAGTGAAGCCGCAAAATTTGAAGTGCAATGTGGCGAGGGACCGTTCCATCCAAAAATCTAAGTTTTTATGAACTGTAAAGCGTAAAAAAAAAAAAAAAATTACCCACTGTTGATAGGAAAATGTGAAAACGCTTAACTGATTAATGCGTAATACAAAGGATAGTCTCATTGCATCAAGTTCTAAAAAAAAGGTAACAGTCAAACATAAAACAATAAAATGCACTGCCTTACCAAAACAAGTGCTGGATTATATACTGACACTGGAGTCGTATTACTTTAGATAATGTGTCCCATTACTGCAGGGGTGTCCAAGCTTTTTCCACCAAGGGCCACATTCAGAAAAAAAAACGTAAAGGCGTAAAAAAAAACTCGGGTACTGCCAGGAGCCGGAGAAGCACAGCTTCCGGTCTGCTCGGCCTCGCCAACAGACTCAATCATCGACGTAAACCACATCCCCCAGCAGATAAAAAGACAGGCCTTCAAAATAAAAGAACGGTGCGAACATGGAAGTATTGCTGTCAGGTATAGTGGAGTGGCGCCACACAGTTTTTTTTTTTTTTTACCTCTGTCTCTCTCTCTCGTTATACAGTATATATCGCTCTTTTATCTTTCCATCAAGGTGCGTTTTGGAGGGTTTGGGGTTTTCTTTTGCTGCTGCAAGCAGAGAAAAACGAAGGAAGAATAGGAGTGTCAGGCTAAGGCTTTGCTAAAAAGGAACCTACACTTATTTTCCTGTGAAATTTCACATATTTTCAAATGCAAATGAAGTATGACACGGGGGCTGCTTTTTTTGATATTCTTTAGTTTTCGTTACTTACTTACATGCTAACACCAACACAATGTCAAGCCAAAATGTGCTATGTAGGGGAAAATATTGAACTCAGCTTTGTGTTACAGGAGACAAGTGTTTTGATGTGAGGCCATGTGCCACATGTAACTTCCGACAAAGAGAGAAGACAAAGAAAAAGCAAAACAATGTGCATTCTTTGAGACACTTGTCTTCCTCTAGCTCTCCAGGTGACTGGTGTGTGTGGGAGTGACAAGAGGAAAGCTCTGACTCCCTTAAAGAGTCAGTTATCTGGCACCTCCTGTTGGTTTGCCTGTGTAAATATCTAAGCCTGAATATAGGATGACTGGCCCATTTTAGACTTTTTCTCTCGGGGAAAAATGTGATCAGTTAATTACAGTTAATTACTGTAATTTCCGGTGTATAAGACTCACCGGTGTTGAAGCCGCACCCACTAAATTTAGAGAGAAACAGATTTCAACATACGGTACAGTATATAAGCCGCATTGGACTGTAAACCGCACACGTCCACATCATATTGTGGCATATTGTGGCGCGTACGAGTCCGTGAGGAACAGGTAGCTCCTTATTAGGTAGGAGCCAATCAGGAGTTACAAGGGAACGCACACCGAGCTTGTTAACTCATCGAAAATCGGAACAGTCTGACTCACGGCGTCATCTAAGAAAGAACGCTAAAATCATCACACAGCAACTTAATACGTGAAAAATAGATAAGAAATATACCAATATGAGTGTAGAGTAAAAAAACAACTATTTTAACTTCTTCCCATCATGCATTGCTTCCCATCACAGCAGTTCATTCAGTTGCAATGACGACTTGCATCCACCGGTGGGAGCCCCTGCTCCCTCTACGGCCATTGCCGTCATTGCAACTGAATGAACTGCTTTGATGGGAAGCACTGCATGATGGGAAGTTAAAAGTGGCTTATACACTGGAATTTACGGTAATAAACCAAATGTTTGAGGTGATCTGGTGATTAGATAGAAAACAAAACCCATTTTGTTGAGTGGGAAGATGGATGGATAACGCTATTATTGATGACTGGCTCAGAATGTTTTGTCTGATTAATGCTATTGATTGCTGAGTGAGGTCATTTTGCTTTTCTCAGAAAGATAAGTCTTGTTTTCCAGTTTGAGCCAGTATTGATGTGAAACACATAAATGGCACATATGTAAATAGTTATTATTTCCTTTGTTTTTCTAAGAAAAAGTCTTCCGGACATATTCGTCTCCAAGGAATGAACAAATTGTACACAGCAAATTAGTATGCAATAAAATAAAAAGAAACATAGCCATTAAGTGAAAATGTTTGTGGGTATGTGACACATCCTTGTATGCTTTTAGTCAGTGCAAAAAGTCAACATGCATTTTCATAAACGCCCTCTGTTGGCACATAGCACTGTGAGGCGCCGCACGGCCAACGACTGGCTGATCTGAATATCAAAGGATAGTTTTTTATTCAGCATGTGTTGTTGTTTCCCAGCGTCGCTCCGACCCCACAGTCGCAGTCTTCTGTCAGGATTCACACAATCCCATCGTGAAATCTAAAATGATGCTGCCCATGGGGACCGATATCAAAGGCTTCACTTTCTGTAACCACAATACATCTCAGCTGCTCCCTGCCCTCTAAACTGAGCATCTGCATTTGTCTGATGGATGCCACAATTCCTTCTAATTGACAAATTAAATATAATATGACTGCAAAAGGTTAGCCTTACATTTTTTATGCTTTTATCTCAACAATCCCCTTGATGGTAACCAGCCAGGGATTGCATAAAATCCTTTATCTATTCCAGTGTATTTCCATTAACATCACCATGGAGCAGGCTGTCCTTTACTTAAACCATTTGCATCATTTGCATTCCATAGTGAGCCTCGAATGATTCTGGATCACAGCTCAAAGGGAAGAGAGAATACTTTTACTTCACACACAATTGTACTAGGGTATAATTGTATAGTATGTTTTATTTCATTTCAACCTTACACATGCCAAAGTATTGCATTTACACAAGTCATTAAGACAGCCAGGTGCGGTCAGGGAAGGCGCCCGTCATGATGAAAAATGTAAGAAAAAGAATTGTCACAACACAAATTAAAATACTGTATTATCCTTTGTCCATTCAACTGCACTATAAATGTATTTTCTGTATTATTCCAACCGTTTTTAGTAAGTAAAAATAGCTGATTTTGCACATTTCCTGATCAAATACAGGACAGGAACCTAGGATGAGGGTGCCACCAGCGTCTCCTCTCGACATAGTGCACAAGCCCAGCCTACCGTTTGAGTGCACTGAGTTGGATCATGGCCCCGTGCCCGTTTCTGTTTGTCAGCATGTTGCCAAAAACACAATATTGCAGAAACATTTATTATACACAATGAATTTCTACAGCCCATGTTTTTAATGTAAGTGTGACATTATTATTCTTGCTAATCCGACAATATAATACAAAGTAATGTCGTACCCTGAGGCACTGCAGTACACTCCTCTTCCTGAAAGGGGTGGGCATGAGCTGTAAGGTGCTTGTCATTGCCATCCTTCCATAGAGAGGAAAAGCCAGCAAGTCAAATCCATCCAAAATATTTTTATGCTCTGTTGAATGAATGAATGCATGAATTTGACTGTCAAGATGGAGAAGTATTAGTCCAGAAGGTGATCTGGACTTTTACAACAAAATATCAGATTTTTTTTCCTAAATAAATAGATAGAAAAAATAGAAAACATTTTTTACAAGCTCACACACACACACTGCAGAAAAACTACTTAACATTTTTGTTCATTTTATATACTTTCTTGCGATATAGTTTCCGTCTGCATGTTGTTGGAAACAGATTTTTCTTTATGTGTAGCTTTACACAGGAAATCTAAAAGAACAGCGCATTTAAGTTTGATGATGGGGATCATGTGAAAATTGTGCCTTTTAGTTTGTTAGTCCTTTTTGATTCCTCCTTCCACAGACTGCCAATATCCCTTTCTGACTTTTTTCTTATGCCGTATTTTATTTTCACACAGACATAAATCAATACTCCGGATGGATCCATCATCCCATTGTTTTTTAATTTAGTTTTAAGACAATCTATCTGTCCATCTCATATCCATGCTGAGCTGCACTTCATTTTCCTGACAGCTGTGAGCTTGATTTGTACTGGCAGCCATGTCATTGATTCCTTGGCACAGGCAGAACTATGGCATCTGTCTAGGCTGCGATATCTTCACCTGTAATGAGACAGCAATGCCTTTACGCTTTTCACTTGCCTGTCATTCAGTGGTGAATGGGTGAATTATTAATTAGAAAATCAATTAAATATTAAAGCAGGACACAGTACCACCCCCGGAGTGAATTTATACAAAACTTATATAGGAACAGCATAAATGAATTGAACCTACAGCTATATTTTATTCATTGCTGCAAGCAGAATTCAAATACTCTCTTGCAATTTATCTGCGTTAAGGGTACACCTTCACTATGCACTCGACTGGAAGAAAATTGGATTCCAGGTGAAATTGCCTGAGATATTCGAGCACTGTGAATGGTTTGGGTGTTTTTTTTTTTCTTGGATGACTTTGTGAAATTACAGACATGCCATACAGACTGTATTTGAGAAAAAAAATATTCAGTTTATTAATTGAATATATCTGTTGGTCGAGATTCTTTTGTGCCCTCTGAATCTCAGTTTGAACTTTTCGGGGCAATTCTATGCTTTACACTATGTCTGTCAAATGGTTAGAATTTTCAATCAGATTAATCACAGTTTTTTAATTAATGACCAGTAATTATGATAAATCACCATTTGGAACGATGCCTATTTTTACTGTATTTTATTAACAGAAACAGGACAGGACAGGATTATATACAGTGGTGTGAAAAAGTGTTTTCCCCTTTCCTGATTTGTTATTTGTTTGCATGTTTGTCACACCTACGTGTTTCAGATCATCAAACAAATTTAAAAATTTGTCAATGGCAACACATCTGAACAAAAAATGCAGTTTTTAAATGAAAAAAATAATTTAACTGAGATTGAGATCGATCACTCTGGAAAAGGTTATAAGCCATTTCAAAATTTTGGGACTCCAGCGAACCACAGTGAGAGCCATTATCCACAAATAGCAAAAACATGGAACAATGCTGAACCTTCCCAGGAGTGGCTGGCCAACCAAAATTACCCCAACAGCGCAGCGACGACTCATCCAAGAGGTCACAAAATACACCACAACAACATCCAAAGAACTGCAGGCTTCACTTACCTCAGATAAGGCAAGTGTTCATGACTCCATCATAAGAAAGAACCGACCTGCATGGCAGAGTTCCAGGACAAAAACCACCGCTGAACAAAAAGAACATTAAAACACCTTGATGATCCCCAGGACCTTGAGGAAAATACTCTGTGGTCTGATGAGACAAACGTCAAACTTTTTGAAAAGTGAGTGTCCCATTACATCTGGCGTAAAAGTAACGCCGCATTTCAGAAAAAGAATATCATACCAACAGTAAAATAAGGTGGTGGTAGTGTGATGGTCTGGGGCTGTTTTGCTGCTTCTGGACCTGGAAGACTTGCTGTGATAAATGTAACCATGAATTCTGCTGTCTAACAAAAAAACCTGAAGGAGAATGTCCGGCCATCTGTTCGTGACCTCAAGCTGAAACGAACTTGGGTTCTGCAGCAGGACAATGATCCAAAACACACCAGCAAGTCCACCTCTGAATGGCTGAAGAAAAACAAAATGAAGACTTTGGAGTGACCTAGTTAAAGTCCTGAGCTGAATCCTACTGAGATGCTGTGGCATGACCTTAGAAAGTGGTTCATGCTGGAAAACCCTCCAATGTGGCTGAATTACAACAATTCTGCAAAGATGAGTGGGCCAAAAGTCACAGCGCTGTAAGAGACTCATTACAAGTTATCGCAAATGCTTGATTGCAGTTGTTGCTACTAAGGGTGGCCCAACCAGTTATTAGGTTTGTCAGGTGGATTTTCTTCTCCCTTAATAACAAAAAGTTTCATTTTCGGTTCAGTTGTGTTGTCATTGACTAATAATTAAAATGTGTTTGATGATCTCAAACATTTAAGTGTGACAAGCATGCAAAAAAATAGGAAATAAGGACGGGGGCAAGGACAAACAAGTGCAGTTTTCCTTTAAGTTTAGACAAGGGCTGTCAATCAGGTAAAATATTTAATCGGGATTAATCACATTTTGTCCATAGTTAACTTGTAATTAATAGCAGATAGAAAGAAGTTTGTTTCTATAATAAGGAGGGATGTAAATGTCTTTGTTATAAACACATCTAGATACACGAGTTAAGACACGATTCAAAAACTATATATTTTAAAAACAGAGCAATATAAACAGGGTACAAACGATACAAATCTATTCAATATGATTCAACCGTTACGTTTGTTGATGTAGACGTTAATCTTACATTATAAAATAAAAAAGCCAATTGTATAAAAGTGTCATTCTTAAAATGTGCAATGATTTAAAAAAAAAAAACACACAAAAATTAGAAATGAAATAACTAGTAAATATCTACATCTTTTTATGTAAAGGGATACAAATTTTGGAAACATGGGCCATAAATAGTTGGAAATCCCACAATTTTTGCATGTTCAATGTGAGCGGCGACTTGTTCCAGTTTATCCACGGTCCTTGAATGCACCATTTAACTTTGCAATGCACCTTCTCCCACAATGCACAGATAAGACTACTTACTGTATTTTCTGAGGGGGGGTTTCACCTCGTATTTGGTCTCAGATGCTGATACTATGTGGGAATGCACAAAGGTAAGGTTTGATGACCTTATTGTGTGCTAATGTGCACATTTGTTAGTGCACCTCGCTGAAAAAACAAAGTCCTGCAGACTCGTACTGGCGGATGGTGGCTCTGTATTCAATTAGTGCTTTTAATTTTGTTCCTGTCATAGTTTTGCACAATACATAATAAATAAGATGAATCTGATCTCTATAGTGTACATATGTTACGTACTTCGTGACAACTAGACACGAATAACTTTGGTCTTGAGCCATCTGCCAGGGCAGTGAAGCCACACTTACCATTCAAAACACCCTTTTCTTTGCCCATTACTACTCAATGTTTGATCCTGCTTCTGGCTTCACATCAGCCGCCACGCCGCTGCGTTTCCTCAAACTACGGTGTGGGCCAAGGGTCAAACAGGACGTGCGCACGTTAATTGCGCGTCAAAAAAATGTGTGCTGTTAAAGGAAACTTGCGTTAATGCGTTAACGGGTTAACTTTGACAGCACTAGTTTAGACTAAATAAATTGAAGGCTAATTACAACTCGGTAGCATGCTATATTTAAAGCAGCGGCCGTCTCTTGTGTCCCTGCAGTGATCCCGTAGCCTGCGCCATGCAGTTGAGCAATGTGTTGTAAACAAATAATATAATAGGGGTGCAAAGGTACTACAGGGGTCTTATTTCATCTCGACAGGGCTCTAATAATAGTAAAAACCATATTTAGAAAGACATAAAGAACTTTTACTTTGCGGAAATTCAGTTATTGCCGTCAGGTCTGTAACCAATTAACCGCGATAAATGAGGGACATCAGTACAGTGGTTAATTTGCATGACAATGTTAAAATGTTACTTAAAACATCACCTGTAGTGTTAATAAATGTTTTATTGTTTAACTGATTGATCCTGGAACATATTGATGGGCAACTTGTCTGAATATACAAAGTACCTGTCTCACATGACACTACTAACCAACAATACTGACCCAAGGCTGGATGGATGAGCCGAATAATCCGCTTTTCCATACAAATGTGCTGACTTTGCCCGGCTTGCCACGTCAGCTCAGCCCTTCTAGGGGAATGATGGAATTTGCATTTCTATTACAACACAGCAATCCTTCAGAATGTGCGTCTGACTGGCGGCGAGCTGACGCCTGCTGTCATAGAGCAGCTATAAAGTCATTTTAAAAAAATCACCATGTATGAAACATAATGAGGGAGCATAAAAGTGATTTTTATATGCAGTAAATAAGCTTGCTTTTGAATCAGTAATGAAACTGATGGGGGGGCATGTGGAATTAAATTTCATTCCCACTCAACAGGGAAAAATGTCAGTGTCTATGGAAATAAAATAGATTAAGTGTTTTTTTTTAATTTTAGAAAAGAAAGCCAGTGAAATAACACAGGCCTGAACTGTGTGCCCACTTCAGCTCCCTTTGTAATTATTAATTCCATATCTGTTAATTAGTAGCTGCACTTGTTAAATGACCTCTGAATCCTCCCGCTCTCTCCCTGCAGCTCCCGCTGCCTGGCGACACAGTGGCAGAGAGGATCAGAGCGACACAGAGAAAGATAGGGATTAGAAGAAGGGCGATGAGAGAGGACAAGGTGGACGGGTTTATAAAAAGTCAGATAAAGTGTACGACTGAGGAAAAAACACACAAGCTCTGCTTTCTCTGCAGCCAATCCCTGGTTTATGAAGGTAAAGAGAGAGTTTGGAATGGGTTTTTGCCGTTGTTGTAGCCAAACATATGTGAAAGTGAAGATAACTCTCACATGGTGCCTTACACAAAAGATTCATATAATCGATGAATGGAGAGCAGACTTGGGTATCGCATGCAGAAGGCAGCCTAATAAATTGCCAGGATGGTACAAGGGAGGATCACTGTGAGGTGGAGGGAGGATTGGCAGTACAAGTCCACTCACAGATTATTTATTGATCGCATATTCACAGCCAGAGTGAGCCGGTATGTGTCTTAAACCTCTAAGGACATTGGATGAATTCCTAGCAAACTTCAGTATGGCCTCCCTATTTAACATACAACTCTATCACATCTTTCTGTCTTTGACCGTCTAATTGGGCTGCAGCTATCAATTATTTTAGTAATCGAGTAATCTATCAAATAATTTGTTCCACTAATCAAGTGATCGGATAAAATACACTTTGTAGCCTCAATGCGTACTTTAGGGAAACTACAGTGGAACCTCAGTTAGCGTCCACCCCGGTTAGCGTGTTTTTCAGTTTGCATACATTATCCAGTTAGCGCCTCTGGCGCGCCTCTTGTATGTATGTATTTTTTATCACAAAACCTGTTAGCATCCTAAGATTGCTAACAAAATGGCAACTGGAACCAGAAGTCAGCTATGTCCCCTGACTATGATGCCATTAGCGGTTGACTCTCAATAATGTTAACAAAAAACATGTTTTTATAGTTTTACAATTATTGTTTTACATGCATAAAACAATTCTAAATGCATAAAAATTACAAGTGAAAGGGATAAAGGAACATTTAAGGTTTCTTTTACCTTCACTGAAAACATGACTGTTCCCAAAGACATTATGTGACAGTGAGATCAACACTTCCTGTTTTGTAATGAGTTCTTTAGTGAATTCAATATTGAATTCTCACTATCTTTCATGAAATGCAGGCACTTGCAAATTCCTTTGTCTCCATTTTGGGTTATTGAGGTGAGAAACATTATTGAATTCAAGAAATAAGTCGTTGCAAAACTGGAAAGTGGAGTTGAAGAGGAAGGTGTTGATCTCAACAAACAACTAATTAGCATTAACATACACACTGTAGACATAGTAACATGTTCTCCCATGCATTTTAATAAAACTTTAATTATGTGAGTCAAACATATAATATGACTTTAGCTGCCAAAATAGACTTTTACTTTGTTTCTGGTTGTTTTCTCTGTAAATTCAGTTCAGCATTGTAATGCCAGTTCCGTTATCTGTCTTTTTGAGTTTGAAATGATGCCATGTCGTTTCCTCTGGGCCACTTCCTCTCTTTGCCTCTCGTCACTGTTTTCCTTTGAAACATTTTTCTCTATTGCCACTCTCCGCTGTTCTCTGCCACACAGACAATGGCACCACAACAGCATTCTCATATGCGCTTTATTGCAGCAGCCGTACAGAAATAATGCGGATCGAATTTTACAATGAGTTACAGTCATTAAAAGAATCATCAAAGCAACAGAATACAAATCATCCATCCATCTTCTTTCCCTTATCCGAGGTTGTGTCGCAGGGGCAGCTGCCTAAGCAGGGAAGACCAGACTTAGCTATTTTGTCCAGCTCCTCCCGGCAGATCCCAAGTGATTCCCAGACCAGTTTTGAGATATAGTCTCTCCAACTTGTCCTGGGTCTTCCCAGAGACCTGCTACTGGTCGGACATGCCCTGAACACCTCCCCAGGAAGGCGTCTGGGAGGCATCCTGGCCAGATGCTCGAGCCACCTCATCTGGCTCCTCTCAATGTGGAGGAGCAGCAGTTCTACCTTACTTCTAAGAGGAGCCCAGCCACCCTACAGAGAAAACTCATCTTGGCTACTTGTACACGCGATCTTGTCCTTTAGGTCACTACCTAAATCTCATGACCATAGGTGATGGTAAGAACATAGACTGACTGGTAAACTGAGAGCTTTGCCTTTCGGCTTAGCTCCCTCTTCACCACAACGGTGCCGCACCAATCCGCCTGTCGATCTCACATTCCATCCTTCCCTCACTTGTGAACAAGATCCTGAGGTACTTAAACTCCTCCAGTTGGGGCAGGATTTCATCCTCCCGGAGATGGCACCCTTGTCCGAGCGAGAACCATGAACACGGATTTGGAGGTGCTGATTCTTATCCCGGTGCTTATTCTTATCCCGCTTCACACTCGGCAGTGTGAGTTGAAGGTCACGGCTCCACAAAGCCAACAGTATCACATCATCTGCAAAAAGCAGAGACCCGATCCTGCAGACACCAAACCGGAACCCCTCAACACCCTGGCTGCGCCTAGAAATTCTGTCCATAAAAGTAGTGAACAGAATCTGTGACAAATTGCAGCCCTGCGGGGTCCAAACCTCACTGGAAACAGGTCCAAGTTATTGCGGGCAATGCAAACAAAATTCTAACACCAGTCATACAGGGAATGAACAGCCTGAATTAGGTGGTCCGAAACCTCATTCCCGGAGTTCTGCCGAAAGAATTCCTTGAGGAACACAGTCGAATGTCTTCTCCAAGTCCACAAAACACATGTAGACTGGTTGAGCAAACTCCCATGCACCTTCAAGGACCCTGCCGACCAGGACGAAAACCAAACTGCTACTCCTGAACCCGAGATTCAACTATCCGGCGGATCCTCCTCTCCAGAACCCTTGAATAGACTTTATCAGGAAGGTTGAGAAGTGTGATCTCAAGATAGTTGGAACAAGCCCTCCGGTCCCCCATCTTATCTCTTTCTGTCCCAGTAGGGGCAACAGTTCTTTTACTCCAACCGGCAACGACAAATTGTCTATGGAGAAGAGGGATTGTGGGTTGAGAAAGGAAAATTGGGAAACACATGCAGAAATCAAGCAGAGACAAAAAATACAGGCAGCTAACACTGTCACAGAGCTTGTCTGGCGGTGGATATGCCTGTAGTAGTGACGCGATTGCGAAAGATAGCGGTGACATGGGTGATGTAGGTGACGTAGACACAAATGCGTAAATACAATGGCAGTCGAAGCAACAAGCAAGTGGTTAGCGTTGCTGAGCGGAGCCTGACACCAGAGCCTGACACCAGAAGCTGTTCATAGTCGAGTGACTCAGAACCCAACCATGATTCTTCTGAGGAGTGGCTGCTGTCTAATCGGTCAGCAGCAAGAATTCATTCCCACATCCAGCAGACCCCACAGTCACTCTGTTTGAATTTGTTTGAGCTTCTTTTCGCTGTTTTTTTGGTCAAAATCAGGTGTTTTTGCTGAAACTACCCTATGTTCTATAGGCAATATCTAAAGACCGAAAAATTAAAGAAGAGAGTCTAAAGTTTTAGATATTTTCAATGTTTATGTAGTCCTAAAACTCAATATTCTGTGGGTCTTGAAAGTTCAGCAAAAATGCCAAAACCAAAAATTCTGGCAGTGGAACTCTCTGCTCTGAGCATGGCTGGCAGTCAATGGGTTAAAAAGGGGGACCACCACCCTGGTCTGCCAATCCAGAGGCAATGCCCCCCTGTCTGCCAATCCAGAGGCACTGCCTCGATGCTGCAGAGTTGTGACAACCAAGACACACCGACCACATCCAGGGCCTTAAGGACCTCCAGGCGGATCTCATCCACACCCAGGGCCTTGCCATCGAGCTTTTTGACCACGTCCGCAACCTCAGCCCCAGAGATAGGAGAGCCCACCACAGAGTCCCCAAGCAGTGCTTCCTCATTGGAAGACGTGTCGGTGGAATTGAGGAGGTCTTCAAAGTATTCCTTCCACAGGTCCACAAAATCTCAAGTCAGGGTCAGCAGCACACCACCCCCACCATACACAATGTTGATGGTGCATTGCTTCTCCCTCCTGAGATGGCGGATCGTGGTGCAGAATGTCTTTGAAGCCGTCCAGAAGTTGTTCTCCGTGGTTCTTCTCCCATGTTTGAGTTTTTGCCTCAGCGACCACCAGAGCTGCAGACCACTTGGCCTGCCGGTACCTGTCAGCTGTCTCTGGAAATGTCTCTGTCATGGGCCAAAAAGGCCCGATAGGACTCCTTGTTCAACTTGATGGCATCCCTCACCAATAGTGTCCACCAACGGGTTCTGGGATGTCCGCCGCCTCCTTCGGAACATGGTTGAAGCTCTCCCAGAGTTGGGAGTTGAAAGTCCTTCTGACATGGACTCTGCCAGACATTCCTAGCAGACCCTCGCAATGCGTTTGGGCCTGCCAGGTCTGACCGGCATCCTCCCACACCATCAGAGCCAACTCACCATTAGGATAATGATGATAGGTTGACAGCTCCGTACTTCTCTTCACCGGAGTATCCAAAACGTGGCTGCAAGTCCGACGACATGACAACTAAGTCAATCATCAAACTGCGGCCCAGAGTGTCCTGGTGCATGGTGTGGATACCCTTATGCTTGAAATAGAATACAAGTCAAACGTTTTTCTAATCAATAAATCATTGCAGCTGTAACTACAACTAAGTGGGAAAAATTCTAATTACCCCGACCAAACCTCAAAGCAAGTGGTATTATCTTGATTAGGTTTGAAATTCCACTATGGAAAAATTTGTGTAAAAATTGATATTACATTTTTTTTGTAATAAAATGTGAATATATCTGAATGTTCTGAATTCTTTTTTCCATGACAATGTGTTGAGCACTTGTGCCATCGTGGCAATGAAGCTCAACTTCCCATACATGATGTCCTGTTCCTCTTCTTTAGACAGCAAACTAGTGGAGACGGAATCTATAGTGCATCTGCTGTTTACTTCCAAGTAGTGCACTTCATTTTGCCAAAGTTGCTTAAAGACACAATTAATCAAAACATGAATTCTGTCCTTGCAATATGAACCAAGTGGAGTGGTAACAAAACAGATCCAGTATATGGAGCTGTACCTTGAAGGTGTTTATGTCAACTCAACAGAACTCTCATATCAGCAGAACAAAACTGACACCTTATTATTTAAATAATTTGGGGATTTATGCATTTACTAACTTTGCTCGATACAAGTGACCAAAATAAATGACTTTGTGATACTCGTAAAGAGCTATGGCACAAACATTTACTCCTGCTAATGAATTGACTTGCAGTCTGATAGAAATTCACAGCACATCCCTTCATCTGTGCCCAGCAGATTCTAAGGTCTGTAGTTGGGAAGGTTCCTTTCCTGAATTCCTGCAATCATTGACTTCTTTCTCTCAAACAAATAAATACAGCATTTTATAGTTGATAGAGCACAATATGCAATGTGAAGGAGAAAAGATGTAGTGCATATCCTGGTGTCATCAAATGGTTGTACTCAGCATTAATGAAAGATGAGCATTTGCTTCACCCCCTAATGTGAACACAGAGTTTTCAGCACCATCTGCTATTTGTTTTATTCTCTTTCCATGCCTGTGTCACAATGAAGAGGCTTTCAAAAGCTTTGAAATACTAAAATGCTGTCACTGCTCCCATTGAGACACAACCAGAATTCAAATTTAGAAGGGGACAGGGTAAAAAAAACAAAACATATGTGTGGCTAGTTCTAATGTCCAAAGGATCTAAAACTTGTATTGCTACTAACAACAATAAAGTTATACATCTGGTAATGTGTGTCTCTAATATACAGTTGTCCCTCGCCTTCGAAGTTCGCTGCGTCACTCCATCATGATTTCTCAAAAATATATTAATTAATAAATCATGCTGTTTTGTACGGTTCAGTACGGCCTATTTGTAGTTTAAAAACATGCATACTGAAGCAAATATGTCATTTTTTGCTTAAATTAAGCATTTTCAAGCATAAAAATTACTAACTGAACCAAGATAAATATACAGCATATTGTATTCAGAATACATATTCGAAGACACAGTGAATTGAATGTAGTATTCTCCACTGGTCACTCGGTGTCAGTAATGTTACTCTAATGTTCCGTGAGACACACACACACACACACAGCAGACTTGATTGCCAGAACAACAGGCTTTTATTGCAGGTTTGAATTATCTCACATCCGGCACAATAATCGCTAATAGAAATATGGCCTACTGTTGCTGCAGAAAGTTGTAAGTGGCAGCATTCTGATGAAGAAGGTGAGAAACACGATTGAATTGAAGATAGAGCTCATAGCAAAACAGGAAGGTGGTGTCCGAGTGGATCTCTCTTCTCCTCCTCCATTGCTCATCGCCATCTTTGTCAACAATCAAGTCATTAGTCAAGGTAAAAGTGACATTAAATGTTCATTTATCCCTTTCATTCGTCATGTATATGCATTTTGAATTGTTTTCTGCATGTAAAACTATAAAAATGTGTTTTGTTTTAACATTGTTGGACGTCTGGAACAGATTAATTATATTTGCATCATTTCTTATGAGAAAAATTGATCGGTTACAGTACGTTTCAGTTTGAGTCAGACCTTCTGGAACACATTAATAATGCTAACTGAGGTTCCACTGTACTTCAACACATCTCGACCTAAACGGAACAAGTCAGCGTCGACTTAAGCAGGCACTAAATAATAATAATAACAACACAGTGGGCCAGTGCTTGATGAGTTGTTCGACATAGATCCGTTGGCGACATACAGTAAGCGTTGCACTGTATAACTAAGGTCTAATACATGCTTGATGGATGTCTAATACAGACTAATACATACCATCGTGTATATCAGGCATTACTACTTATCAAATTGTTCCTGCCACATGTCCAACAAACACACTGAAAATATCAGCAAAACATTTAAACCTAACAGACCGAAGGATTCATCATTGTCAATACCATCTCAGCAACAGACACACTGTTGCTGTTCACACACCTCCTGGGGTGACAGGGCTCCAAATGTGATGGATTATATTATGATAGCTGTGCTACAACGTGGTTATTTATATTAATACCGAATTGTGCACCCACACAATGCATGTTCATTGTGTAAATGTTTAACCAAAGACATGCTTCAATGAAATCTTCGAAAGACTTTGAGGAGTGGACTAATGCTATAGAAAAGCATGCTTTATTTTGTAGGAAAACATAGCTGATAAAGAGCACTATAAAATATGAGATTGTAAAAGAAAAAATAAAAATGAAAAAATGTTCCTGTCTAAACTGAAAGGACGCAACTGCTCCTTTGAGTGTAATGCGTTAGATGCTGCAACGAAAACAAGTGCATCAACAAACAACCTGCATGATGGACTCAAGGTGATTTGTGCACATGGTTTCCAGGGACAATATAAAGCTTGATTGCAGGTCAAGCCAAGCATGAAATTTGTGATTGGGATGAGCTGTCATTGTCACAGTGATTAATAACGTACTTAATGGACAATTAAGTAACATATTAAGGTGGTCGTGATGGTTTTTCTCGTCGATCACTTTCAGACAAGAGTTGAACCTGAAGAACTGAAAGTGAAAACTATAAAAGCTGTCAACACATTATTGATGATCCAAAACAAGCCAAAATGAAATATAAAGTCAATTTGTGTTAGAAGAGCAAGTACTTACAGGGATTAGCACTTCTGCAGTAACTCAAGTAACTCTAAACTAAACAGAAATGGGGTAGTGTAGAGATTGTAATATCACTACCATATTGGCTAAACTCAGTATATTTATCCCTGGAAAGAAGTCTGAAAAAGATATCCTATACAGGGGGTTCTTGGGTTACGTACAAGTTCCGTTCCTAAACAGTGATGTAAGTCGGTTTTGGTGGAAGTCTGATCTTCCACCAAAATTAACTCCAAAGTCACTCACACTGTCCACAGAACAACTCAAGAACATAAAAAGTAATAAAACACAAGAATTCCATGACAGAGTAATAAAGCTCTGGCAACATTTGCATTTCAATAATAAGACCAATAATAAGAGTCTGCAGATTTATAACAACAGGTGGTGCCAAATGACTTGAGTAAAATAGAGTCATCCAATGACACTATTCTGGAAAGGTGGCCTCCAGAAAGTGCAAATAAGTATTAACAAGACTAATGGGCATCTGTCCTTTGGCTGAAATCTTCAAAGCCAAGTAAAATGTCCTTAGCTCTTTCAACCTAAATTGAAGAGTTTGATGTTGCATTGACATCAACTAGGATTTCCCAAAACAGCGGGAGACAATCAATATGCTCCCCCGCCTCCTCCAAGAAGATGAACTTGAAACAGCAGAGAACCCACACATATAATTTCTCTCATGAGGTTCAGCTCGCAAGTTCATTAGACCAACACACCTTTTTTAATTACTCCCACTATGACCACTTTGTAACACCCACAAGGAAAGACAAAAAAAACAAGTTGTGTAGATCAGTGAAGATTCGTAAACCAATCATTCACCGAAGCACTGAATTAAGTCGACTCCACGGGACTATACCATACTGCATCAGACGATAAGAAAATGGCTTTTGCTTCTTTTTAATAGATATGTTCATGATCTGTAATGACACAGGTCGCAAGTATGGAAATGTATGGAATTTGATTTGATACATTTCCAGGACCGGAAATGTATGGAAAATGGAAACTTAAGTGTGCAAAAATATTCATGTTTCCAAGACGGTTAAATGAATGGATGTGAAAGATGTTTGTGTGAGAGCATACAGTGGGTGATGCATCCCAGAAAACATTTGGGAAGATCGACAAGTTGAATGCTGTTATCCTACTCCAAACCTTTGTATGAGCTACATTACCTAGCTATAATCTTCTAGAAATTATATGCTGACATAATGCTATACATATTCACAATATTGAAAACAAACCATTAATTCCATTTATTACGAGGGCTGCAACTAACCATTATTTTCTTAACTGATTAATCGGAAGCTTGTTGTTTCGATTAATCGAATAATCGGTTAGGCCCTAAACGGACCAATACAATAAGAACCAAACGCAGTTAGTGGTTTGGTCCGCATTATATCAGAAAATAGCAAAAATGCCCATCACTGTTTTCCCAAGGTAAAAGCTGATGTGTGTGAATATCTTGTTTTGCCTAAAATACAAAGATAATAGGTCTGCTTTCATGTACTGTATGACTAAGAGCATTTAAAATATTCACATTAAGAGGCTAAAATCAGAGGATATTGAAATCTTTTAATTAAAAAAACAATTGATTGAAGACCAAAATAGTATCATTAGACTGCAACAATTGATCAATGAATTGATCAAGTCATCGATCAACCATGCAGTCTAATAATACACATCTATTTACTGAGTCTGGAAAAAGTCTGGAATTTGAATTTTGAAATGTCAAATCCGTAGGCACCCTGATGACAGACGTCTCACAAGCCTGCTGTGACCATATACAAAAAGCAGCAAAGCAACAAATCCCTTCATTTAAATTGAGGATTACTGTTTCTATGTGTCTCGCAGATATTTTGCTGCCTGAGAACCACAGGTAACAGCAATTTCTTTGTTCACTATCTGTTCTCACTCCCACACTGCAAATGCCCATTTGAGAAATCCCTCTGCCACATGGCTAAATGTAAGCGTCGTGAAGAGAATAATCGGTAGTCACCTGCTGAGGGTTGTCAGTTGGATCTTTGAATACCTCAGGCAAAAAGACACATCAGCATAAAAGGAAGCCATTTTTACATGTACGGTATATCCCATGAATGCAAACCTGTTCTTGTTTTCCCTTTTTGAAAGAGGATCTCCACCATTTTGCTTACTGTGTCTAAAGATCAGAGTTAGTGTCGTGGCAAATAACGGAGCACAATCACGAGCGGGCACCGCGGGCCGCGGGGGGTTGGTGAGGTGTGTTTGAAAAGGAAACTATCAATTCAGAAGACACAGCAGGAGACAACAGCTACCCGCCGGCTATGAGCTCATTACAGGACACATAAAAGAACTCCTCAGAACGCATTGGAGTTGTTCTCATCAGGGATCACACTGACAAAAACTAGAAAACACCAAGGTGTCATTTGGCAGACTTAAATGCGTTCAAGACTATGATCTATTTTGATTGTGTTTATTGTTAACATGACACTGTCAGAATGATGTTTAAATGTTTTCATCACAACAATTCATAGCTATGAAATCATTAACTCGCAGTTGCTCCGGGAAAGGCCTGAGGATTTGGCCAAAAGCACTCATCTGCGCTTTTGAAATAAGTTTCATGAGGATTTCAAAAAAAAAACTTCAAGGTAATTTGTCAAGGTAATCAGTCAAGGGTTATGCCCACAACACAGCAGAGAAAAAACCTGATGATGAATCAAATTTGTCTGTGAACTTATAATTATAATTTGTCTTATCATTAGAATTAGGAGAGTTTCTGCTTTCTTTGTTTTGGGAAATGTGCCAAATCTTCACTGCCTCTGCCAGGCAGCTTGTAATACTGTTACTATTGACTCTTGGATGACTAAATCTTACCAGTAACAAAAAGGAAACAAGACATATTTGACCTTTTAAGATTTATTCTTTGAGCAAACGGCAGTCAAAATCAGTAGTGTGTGGAAGAGCCCTACGCACCCATAACAGATATGGTGTTGACAGCGATGCCGCCCTACACCATAACTCTACAATGAGGTAAATAGCACCTGGGGAGTGCTGAAAAATCCAAAATAAGAGCCAACAGCAGAAGAACACTAAGTACAGTTCTGTCCTGCTTGAGTGGTGCTAAAGAGGATGCAGTACAGTAATCCATGGTTTATCACGGTTAATTGGTTCCAGACCCAAACATAATAAGTGAATTTCCATGAAGTCGGATTCCCTATTTTGAAATGGACTAGCTTAATAGTTAGAGCAGATATAGTAGACATAATAAGAGTAAAAAAGTCATTTAAGACATACATATGACTCGTGCTTATGTATGTTGCTAGAAATGTTACTATATGTGTATAAATGTTACTGAAAATGTGTTATCTCACGGGAATTGAGTGACGGGCGGACAGGAAGCGACAACGTGGGTTCAGAGTTGAGTTTCAGCTCTGCGTGAGTAACAGCCGCAAAAGTAGCCTATGTTTTTATTAGGGATTTTTATATAATACCCTCGTATTACCCAATATAGTATACATAATAAGAGTCAATAAGTCATTTAGACATAAATAAGACAGTCAGGGATTCAGGGTTGAGTTTCAGCATGCTGTGGGTTACGGCTGCAACCGTAGCCCGTGTTTTTATTAGGGATTATTGTGCCTGTTGTCAGATAATTCAAACCTGCAATAAAAGTCTTTTGTTGCGGCGATGATTGTGTGTCTCACTGAACATTACAGTAACATTACTGACACCTAATGACCAGTGTAGAATACTACATCATTCCGAGCGTCTTCGAATGCGTCTTCCGAATGCCGTCTGTTCATTTAGCCATTTTTATGATTGAAAATGCTTAATTTAGACATGAATATGTAAAATTTGCTTCAATGTATATTTTTGACAAATACTGTAATAGCACCACACAACAGCATGATTTATTAACCACAGTATGTTCTGTTTTGTCTGTTTTATTTGTCAATGATATTTTTAATCACTACTACACTTATTATCAACTCTTCATTCCTTCGTGAGTACATAGTCTATACTCACTCATTATCCAACTATGGTCTGTTATGTCTATTTATACTTAATTTATGATGAAGTAGTTATGGTGACAAGAACTTAGACTTAGGAAACATGCATAACATTCTCATACTCAACTCTAGCTTAACAAAGGGGAGCTGGTACATACAGTAGTTGTAATTCATAAAAAGTGTGAAATTGTAAAGACGTTCCCCAGTTCTGTTTCTTCGCATGCTACAAAAATGTGCTCCTAAGAAGTAAGACGTTCACCACTTCCACAAGCAGGCTCCTTGTCAGATATACCGAGGATGACAAGTGGTTATGAAATGTAGTACTTAAGTAGTGGCGGTGTGGGAGGAAGCGAACATCACTCATGAAGCAGATACATATTTAATCTACTCTGATAATGTATTTTTATCCCACTTATGTACGACTTCCTTCCAGCTCTCTTGTAGCTTAGTTCAAAGTCAGTCTTTTAAAAAGTTGGAGATTCTACAAGTAAAATCTTCATCTCTGCCTCTCCTCTTTGCTTTGTCGGTTTGAATGAACAAAACTGCAGGAAGAGACGAACAACTGGACCAGACACTGGATTTGTTTGTGCACAACCCAAGGCTTAACAAAAACAGTCTTTATCTAAAATGTTCTTTATGGCAAAACCATGACCAAAACCAGTTAAAGTAACTGCTGAGACATGCAGAAGGGGTAGAATTAAATAAGCTCTGCTTCTTTTGACACCTGAATTGGTGTAAACGTGATGTCCGAAACGAATAAAAACCATTACCATTACCAAACCATATACTTCACCCATGGGAGACCATCATACCGTGACCATGTCTCATTGCAGCATCTGTTGCTTTGTCCCAAATGTCCACAACCATCTTGAGAACGCAGATTTTCTTAAAACACATTGCCTGCGTCTGATTTGATGTATGATGTGATGAACGCTGACATTCAGCTGAGTGGGGAGGCAGTGGAGAACAGCTCTGCATGACAAGGGCAGAAGGATGACAGAGAGAGAGAGAACAGAAAGGTTGCTGAGAGAAAATACAGATAAGAGTGGAGAGTCAGGGACTTTCGATTAGTTAGAGGTTGGCATTTAATAACAAGGAAAGAAAAACAAATGAAGGAAAGCAACTGGTCAACTGGTTTATGGCTACAGAGGAAGAGTGCCCTCTAATGGGTATTCCAGTAAGTAGTGTTATAAAGGAATGTTCCCAAGTGGGTGAAGTCTGTGCTATTAGACCTTAACTTTCCAAAATGCAGACCCTCATTTAGTTCTCTATTGGATAAAGCTTACACCATGGATCATCATAACATGGCCACAATCCATTCCAGGTGTCAGCTTCCGACTTTCAAATTAATAGGGAAACACTCTAATTAAGCCCCGTGCTTGGCAGCCAATTTCTGAGTATACCGTTCCTCTCACACAGATTCGGCTTGGATAATGCTACAGCTCAACCGTGACCCTGAACCAGGATAAGTGGTTTGAAATGAATGAACAAATAACAAAAAGGATCAAAGAATATTATCAAGAAAAAAAATACAGGGCCTGCATCTTCCCCACCCCCATTTGTGCACCACTTCACTGAACACCATATTTGATCAGGGGGTATCCATAGGAGGCTCCATTGCCCTCTCTGACAGCTCCATCTCTGGCCCTGCTGTCTCAGCAGCAAGCCCCCATCCAGACCTCATCATAACTATCATTGTTCTCACTCAGTTTGTCTGGCCCTGACTACCAAGGACTTGCCTCCATCACAACCACACAATCTCAATAAGTGTAAACAGACATAATCAGAGGGTATCTTCTACCTTTTATGATGTACCTTTTTTTCTCGTCCTAGTGTTCAGCCACAGCTTGTGGCTAAGATAAAGTAGGAAGGTAATACGTCAGACTGGAGAGTCCATGCTGGGCTAATGACAAAGACAAAATTGTAAAATTGTCCTGATACGCTTTGTACTTCCTGAAGAACAACTGTCTAAGAAAGGGGTGTCCAAAGTGCAGCCCAGGGACCATTTGCAGCCTGCAGCTTGTTTTTTTGTTGGCCTGCGGCACATTGTAGAAATTAAATTAAAACAAAACAAAAAAAAAACAGTAAAATTGGAAACAGAGCAAAATGGCAAAATGTAAAGAGAAGAAGCTGAAATGTTCATACTAATAACTAACAATAAAACAAAACGTTGTATTTAAATGTATTATAAAGTTGTTTTTTTAGCCTTTTTTAAAAAATGTAAGAATATATAAAAATATAAAAGTGATCCCCTGCATCCTTTGTTTTTTAGTACGTGGCCTTTGGTGGAAAAAAATTGGTCATCTCTGGTGTAAGAACATAAACAACAACGCTGTGCTATAACTAGATTTCCACAAAACGTCTAACATAATAACAAGGTAGATAAAGTACATTCAGAAAATGTTGTAACAAACTGTGATTAATCTTAACAGAGAACACTGCTAGCCAATGGGACAACACTTAAGTTGTACCACATCTGTATAAATCAGCTGTATAAATCACACGTTACACCACATCATAGGGAAGACTGCAGATGAGCAGTCAAAACTGAAAGGGAAGAAAAAATAACTCCGGTCTGAAAAAACAATTGTTTGTTTTCAGTATAAACAATATGGGACATTTTCATTGAAATCTGAGATTTTCAAGTAATTTTTTAAAATTCTGCAAGGGACCTTATCCAACTCACTCAAATGAAATTTTTTGAAACCAAAAAATATAAGAACACCACCAAAGACTAGCATATATGTTACCAATGGTAGTTTAAAAGAACAGATTGTACCAAAAAAGTTCCAAAGTGTGGAGGGCAAACGCAGCAAAAGCATGATCCCCCCATTTTTTGTATTTCATCCTTGGGACTTCTAATGTTGTGTGTTGAGAAGAGCGCAGGGCCCTGGAGTGGTGACGGACAGTTAAAAGCTTAGCCAAGTATGTTTGAACACAAATAAAAGGACTTTAAAATTGATTCTAGACTGTACCTGGAGCCACTGGAGAGAACAGAGAACTGTAGTGATATGGGCATATTTTGGAGCATTAGTAAGAAGGCGAGCAGCTCTAACAATGGCTCTAGCAATGTTAAAACCATATTTAGAAGGTCGTAAATAGGTTTTCTATGCTCTGACTACAAACTAAATTTATAAGCATGGATAAATTCGCCTACCAGGGTCGGGTGTGGAACAAATTAACCACGATAAACGAGGGATCACTGTAGTTACAGAGTCATGCACTGCCATTGGTTTGCATCTGTCACAATATGGGGTTTGGTGGGAGTAGATGGACTGAAAGTATGAAGACACCTGACATCGCAAAACTAAAAATCAACAGTCTAAAAACTATGACACCATAGGCAACAATGCTGTATCATTGGGGCAACATAACAAGTGCATATCATTAAATAGAGCAGCACAATCTTATCAAGCTAATTAAGAATCCCAAGCCTCAACATAGTCAAAAGAGCGATAAAATATATGGCACATTAACAAGCTTGTTATATATGAGCAAACTCTGGTAAATTCTTGTTTTTTATTAAGAGCTGCTTCCGAATCCCTACGGCGAGGTCATACAAAATTAAAAACAGTGTGAGACCATGTTGAGGAGGTCGGGGGGGGACATTAGTCTGGGCTGTCTCCTCCAGTTCCCGTGTCATGCCTGGTATTGCCTGGGACCACAATCCAATCAGACAGATGGAGGGCTGTTTGAGGAGCAGAGAGGTTGCTGCCCCCCTACCCCTACCAACACTGCTCGAAAATACTGGCACCTCTTGGATTTAATTTCATTCACAGTATGTTAAACTGAAGTGGCCGCAGAATGCACCTCTGGTCTGCTTTGGCATTTTCGAGTGTTTGACCTATTCTCATACTAAGGAAGAGTTGTGCGTGACAAAAGTCAAAAGTTTTTGAGACTTGTATTCGTTCTGGAAAGTTAACTTCAAACAATACGTACATACGCATTATTTTTCCACCTGAATGTCAAGGTCTTAAAAATTTGCAGATGACACCAAGTTTTGATGAACCACAACATTTCAGTGCTGCCTAAAAATAACAAAAACAGTCATGGGTAATCTAATGAATAGGTATTTCAAACATTACAGACCCATAAATTAGAGACAGGCCGCACGGTGGGTGAGTGGTTAGCATGTTGGCCACACAGTCAGGAGATCGGGAAGACCTGGGTTTGAATCTCCGCTTGGGCATCTGTGTGTGGAGTTTGCATGTTCTCCCTGTGTGTGGGTGGGTTTTCTCCAGGTACTCCGGTTTCCTCCCACATTCCAAAAAAAATGCATGTTAGGTTAATTGGCGACTCCAAATTGTCCATAGGTATGAATGTGAGTGTGAATGGTTGTTTGTCTATATGTGCCCTGCGATAGACTGTCAACCAGTCCAGGGTGTAGCCCAACTCTCGCCCGAAGTCAGCTGGGATAGGCTCCAGCATACCCCCGCGACCCTAACTAGGATAAGCGGCACAGAAAACGGATGGATGGATGTTTGAGGCACATAAGGCTAAAGGTAGGATACAATTTCATGATAAGCCAATCAGTGCCAGATGATGTAAATAGAAAGAACATGCATGTGAAATGTACATTATGCCACAAAGCGAGTAACTGTAATCTTATGAAACATCTCTCTACGATAGCTCCCCTCTCTCACAACCGTAAAACTGACTCAAAAATCTGAATTTGTTGATATACTTGAAGGTTTCTCAAAAATGTAATGCAAAAATTTCTTTTCCTGGTAACTAATTACATTTATGAAGGAGTAATTCCCTTACTAATTCAATTACTTTTTTTAAAGTAACCTGTAACTATAACTAATTACTTTTTTAAACTAATTTGCCCCACACAGTCTATAGCAAGGATCTCAAACTCAACTCGATTTGAGGTAGAGTCTGTTTGAGCCTGGATCGCATCAAGTATTCAGTCCAGAATCACGTTTCGGTGACTAACTTGGAGGAGGTCATTACGCAACATCACAGAGTCGTAAAAGAAGTAACGCTATAACCATCATAGAGCAACATAACATGCAATAAGTATAGGCAACACATACACGGGGAAACTACTGCTACCAGTGGAGGATAATTTGTTAACTGTAAACATGTAACTTTACCAACTGTTTATGAAAACTCCCCTCGCTGGGAGTGCTTCCCGCTTCCCGGCATGCTTCGCGGCACTTGTTTAGTAAAAAGTTGCAGAAGTTCCATGTTTAGAGTTAAATGTAGTTGTTTATTATTCGCCGTAATAGTAGTAGTTTCCCTATGTATGTTGACTTACCTGTTTTGTGCTGTCATTTCTGTGTTGGCACCGTGATTGTGACTGTGTGACAACTTCATCGTGAGCTCAGTGGTGGCTATTTCTTGTCCAATTAAAGAGCCTCTTTCGTTATGCAAGCTAAAGTGCCTCACACTGTGACTGTGGTAAGTGTTCTGTGTAGGGACTCCCCCTGTTCATTTCACTGTGTGACAAGCTCAACGAGAGTTCGAGGCTGGCTACTTCTTTCTTAAAGAGCCTCTTCCTTTAAGCAAGCTAAAGTTCCTGTCACCATGTCATGTCACCCCCAATGCCTCATGACTTTATGCTCCACGAGCAGTGCACGCTCATCATGTGCTGTTAGTACACACCCTGCCTTCATACTAGCAAGCGACCCCGACATGTTCTGGCCCAGACAAATTACTGTGTCTCTCTCCCCTCTGTTCCATCTAATTCCTACCCAATTCCCCCAAGAGGTGTCTGTCTGTCTGTTGTTTGCCACAACAGCAGCTTTCCACCTGCAGGTCATTCTTACAAGGTTCCTATGAAGGTCACAGCTGTCAGGTCATTACATTAGAGCATTGGGGCCACCAAAACAACCACGTCATCACCATTGGGGAAAGCCAGGGAAGAGATTGGATCACGATCAAGATTGGGTCTGGTTTGATATTTAAGGGTTGGAAAATCACATATGGTTACAGTTGGATGATAAAATACCATTAAAATATTTAATATAAGAATAGAGTTGTACAGGACTATGTATTGATCATTGCACATCACTGTATCTTGATACTTTTGGTATCGTTGGAAAAATATTGTGATATTATATTTGTTATTGGGATTGGGATATTATTGTAATGTGATTCCCACAGCTAGTACCTCACTCTTCATTTGGGTGGACCTCTGGTGTGATTATTGGCAAACGTAGTGCTATACTGTATTCTGATTAGAACAGGGAAAGCAGAGAAGACACCCAGTTGATTATGCTTTTCCTTTTTTCCATCCCTTCCATCCCACATGCACACATGTGCACACGCAAATTATAATATAGTGGGATAAATAAAATGGGGACAATACAGGACCTCACACCTGTCACGCCAGCTGTGCTCAAACCTGATTGTCGGCCGTTGCGTCACCGTGGATATTAACATGTTTGCCTTAGAGTCACAAACTAGTCAGAATTGTGGGTTTGAACACTTTGTCCAAGGTCATTTTCAAGAAATATTAATACAAAAATGTAATTCATAAAATAATTAATAAAACATAACCCACACAGTGGCAAGCGGTAATGAAAACAGGAAGTAGAAAAGTTACCACTTGGGATGCTCCGTTCCAATCATCCCTGAGTGAGATTGGCCGATCGATGCCGATCACAATTATTAACTGTACATTTTTCAATTTATATATGATGAGTGTTATTAGCCGAGGGCGCCATATAGCGAGGAAAAGTTAGAACAATTCCAAGGGCCGCTGACTGCCAGGGCCCCACAAAAAATAGGCCAGTATTAAAAAATAACAAGGGGGGCCTTTAATCTGAAAAAATGCCCCATAAAATCACCTTAATTTAGACAAATCATATTTCACTTACTTTTTCAAGAGAACATACTGTATATATCGCTTGTGCAACTCAGAGAGGATGAGACTTTCAATGTGGGAGTACATTGTCTGGTGGAGTGCTGGCAGGGCTATGTCGTGAAATACTGTGTACTGCAGGGCTCCAAGTGAGAGAGCAGTCGGCGGAACTCGGTGTCTTCCATGCTGAGAAAGGCTGGTCGTCTAGTCTAGTCATATATTCAGTTATTTTCCAGGTTATGTGTGTAGCCTTCTGAGTGTTACCACGTACGGGTGAGTGTTGACTATGTTCGTTGCCCTTTGACTGAGTGTTGCTGCTCCGCGAGCCTCGAAAACTCAGCATACTCTGTTAAGTGTTTGTTTTAAATTAATGGTATGATATTTTTAGAATTTTTTGTTGCATGTGTTGCAGGATGCAAAGTTTACATCACTCTCGCAAATGCCGTATAAGTTCCACACAGCAGACATGTTGGGCAGGGGGAGGGGGCACTAGCCAAGCTATTAGAGCAGGACACTACACTGCACACAGGGATCTCTGCAGGCCACAGGTGATCGTTTTTTATGTTTGACATTGAAAGGCATTGATCGGCACATGTCAGTCCTGTGCTTTTCCACGGAAATTGGCCAACACTGATCGGTGGTCGATCAATCAGAGCATCCCTAGTTACCACAGTAAAACCATTAAAACAGTTTTGGTTCGAGTCATTGACTTATTTTGCAAGCTTTAAGGTGTTATGGTTCCTGGATTTTGTAAGAGCAAAGGTGTTAAAATTACTTGCTTTCCACTCAGTCTAACAATGTACAATGTATGATCCAAAATCTAAATTATTTTCCTGCTCATTTAAGGGGCTTTTAAAATTATATTAGATCCCAGTGGGGCACCATAGTAAGTTTTTTTTAATAATGTCAAGTTTTTTGTTTTAAATGTCAAGTTGTGTACATAGTAAATCTGCATTCTTCTCCTGTTGGCCAAAACTCTTGGATTCCGCAGCCTCTCCTTCGATCACATCTACCACACATTTGGTACAACATTTAAAACATAAGTAAAGGCCCTTATAACACAATAATAACAACTTCAGTGTATGCCCAGCAGAATGGACATGGGAAAAAATTGGCCAGCCAATGAAAGCAGTGTTGTGCTTTAAACCGAAAATGTCAGACATTTTAATTGAATTAGTCCAGCTGAGTTCAAGTTGTTTCCAAGAAAGAGGCGCACATACAGAGCAGCAAGCTGCTCACATGGCTGCAGAAGAACAGAATGAGCCAGCGTCTTATCGCCACAAACAGACTGCACATTTTTAATGAATAATTAAAAGCACCAAAAACATTGGCGCACGCATCTACAACAATTCTGCTGATGCTGTTGCAGCTGTGTTTGGGGACACTTGGAGGAAAAAAAACATTCATTAAACAAGCGATCGCTGATTGTGAGTTTAACACTAAGTAGGCTGTCTTTAGGAGGAGGCCTGAGCAGTGCACTGCTACAATATGACTTGGCAGAAAACCGATAATGGTAACAAGCATGCAAAAGTTAGTTCATCCAATAGTTACAACAAAGCTTCATTATGTCCTTGCCTTTATCAGTCTGTAACTTTTGTTATCGTGGTTGTATTCTTCCTGTTTCTAACAAACATTAGATTGCACCGATTACGCCCTTCAGCTGTGGAAAAGTCGTTCAATCTCAAAGAGCTTCTACTGATCCCATGCATGCAGTGACGTGCAGTGAGGTTCATGCTTTTTGAAGCACTGACTCCTTTTTAAAAAGTTTAATACAGTTTTTAAAAATGTTAATACAGGTTGCTCATTAAGAGGATAGCAAGCAAAAGAAGAGAATAGGTCACTTTGGTTAAAAAAAAGTTTTCAAATTGTTTTCAAATACTATTCCCATGGATTCATTTTTTATTCAATGAAAAAACATTTGTTTTCTTACTTTTTAACTGTATAGGAAGTGCATTCACCCTATCCTTCTCCAGGAAAAGCTGTAATACTTTGTTGTAAAAGTCTGATCAGCTCCTGGTGAACTTGGGTATATAATCCTCCATATTGGCAGTCAAATTCATTTATACATTCATTCAGCAGAGCATAAAAACATCTTGCATTTTACTTGCTGCTAAACAGCCGGTGCTGCTGTAAAAAAAAAAGTTGGCTTTTCCTCTCTATGGAAGGAAGGCAACGACTACCACCTTCCAGCTCATGCATGCCCCCAACTCTTCAGGATGAGGCGAGTACTGCAGCACCTCCTCGTATGACATCTCTGTATTTTATTGTCCAATTAGCAAGAATAATGTCACTCTTACATTAAAGACATTAGAAAGTCATGGTGTATAATAAATGTTTTTGCAACGTTATATTATTGGCGACATGCTGACAAACAGAAACTAGGTGGCGCCATGATCCAACTCAGTGCACTCACTGAGTGCACTAAAGTGGTAGGCAGGGATTGCGCACTAGGTTGAGAAGAGATGCCCGCGGTAGCCTCACATATTGTATATTTAGGATATAAATTATTCAAGCATTCAATCTATTCATCCTTGACTGCTGTGTGAGCTTCTTTTTTCATCTGGCAGGCATTGTTTGTCCTCTCCCTGGCCTTTGGCTGCCTCATGCTTTCTGAATGCCAATTTTTCAACATTTCTTTTCATTTCTCTTTTTTTCTGGTGAAAAAGCATCCCACTGAGAGTGTGACCATGTCTGGTATCCTCAGTGTGTGTGCGAGTGAGAGAGAGGGAGCGAAATTGTACACCCTTATAGTCCTAAAAAGGCCTAAATTCTCTCACTGAGATTCATGCAGCATTCACAGAGAAAGGACATGTCCAAGAGTAAAAAAAAAATAATTGATCAGCATTAAAAAAATGTATTAGGTTATAACCACCTAGTTCACAAAATATCGTGGAACTTGATAAACACCAGCGACGTGTGGTTAGGGGAGGCAGGTGAAGCAGAGCCTCAAAATAAATATTCATATTTGTCGATGGAACTGTATTATAAAAGTATTTTCTGTGTGATTCCAATCTTTTTAAAGATTTCATTAAGTAAAAAAATGCTGAATTTACACATTTCCTGATCAAATACAGGGCACAAACCTAAGATGAGGCTGGCAGCGTCTCTTCTCGGTTTAGTGTGCAAGCCCAGCCTACCGTCCAGTTGGATCATGGCGCCTGCCAGTTTCTGTTTGTCAGCATGTCGCCAATGATATAATGTTGCAGAAACATTTATGATACACCATGACTGGTAAACGACAAATGTTTCTTCTTTTTGGAAATAAATAAAATAAAGACTACCAAAACTGAATTATTCTCTTCTCTTTCTTGTTACCCTTTTAATAAACAACCAGTATTAACATTTTAAAAAGATCCAAAGGAGTCAGTGCCTCACCAGCCGTGTTACAATTACAACTGAGAGATGAAAGTTAAAATTATTTTTGGCTATTTTATATTAGATGGCAAAAATGAGCATTCAATTGAATAATGCCGCCCAAAACGTTGCTCAGTGGATGTAGCTCAACCTCCCATAGCTGTTATCTTGTCCTTCTTTCATCCACAAACACCTACGCTTGTTGCAGCTAAGTAATGCACTCTATTTTGCCTCAATTACTTCAAAACACAATTAATTAGGGCAGCAGTACATGGCTCAGAAGGTAGAGCCCGTCGTCCAGAAACCAGAGGGGTTCAAACCCAGCTGGTCACAGCTGTCACTTCACCCACCTTGCCTCCAGTTCCGCCCACACTGGCGTATAATTGTGAATGAATGTTTAGTAGTTGTCGGAGAGGCGGTTGGCGCAAATTGGCAGCCACGTTTCTGTCAGTCTACCCCTGGGCAGTGTGACTGTGGAGGGAATGAAATAATGGGTTCTCAGTGGAAAGCGCTTTAGGTGTCTAGAAAGGTGCTTTAAAAATCCAATCAATTATTATTATTAATATACAGTACAGGGCGCATGGTGGACTAGTGGTTAGCATGTTGGCCTCACAGTCAGGAAATTTGGGGGGGGGGTTGGACATTATAGCCATCTAATTGATCTTATTTATTATGTATTGTGTAAAACTAAGACATGAATAACAAATTAAAAGCACAAAATGCATGCCGACCCACCATCCACCAGTTTATTACATCGCTGACGTGTGTGGTACAAGGCAGTGCGCTAGCATGAATTAACTTGAGACAAATGTACACATTAGCACTCAAGAAGTCATCAAAACTTACCTTTATGCATTCCCACATAGTATCAGCATAAATAGGTACAAATACAGTAGTAGTCTATCTGTGCGGCATGAGATAAAGTTAGCACACGCACAGTGGACATGCGTCAAGTGAGACGGATGTAACAGAGAGAATCCGGCCACTTTTCAAAATAAAACATAAAATTAAAAAAAAAAAAATGAAATAATGGAAATAATTTTTTCTTTCTGTGCGGCCTGGTACCAAATGACCCATTGGGGATCACTGGCATAGAACACCTGTTTACGACCTTTAAAACAATTAGGGCCCTCTAGACATGAAATAACACCTATATAGTCACCTTACTTTACACTCATATTACCCAATATAGTAGACATAATAACTGTAAATAAGCCATTTAAGACATACACTAAAAGGACTATAAATAAGACTATATAAGACTATCAGTAAGACAATAAAATTTATTCTGGATGTGTGGAAGACAGGAAGTGCATCGACAGAATTCTCAACAATTAAATGTGAGTTAACACAATTCACTGGCTTGATTATCCAGTAAATAGATGAGTTAGCTTGCTAAGTATGTTGCGACGTTGGCACAACAATTGGGTCTGATTTTTTTGGTCTTTTTTTTGCCACACACTGTTGCCACATCCTGTACACCTGAGTACTGCATCAGTAATACGACTGGAATTACACAAGCCTAGGTGGACATAAAAAAAATGTCTGCTGTTAAAGCATGTGAGGAAAATCCAACACCCCCCTCCCTTGTGTGCTCCACTCTTGAAATAAGAGGCACTCAAATGGTCAGTTTTGAAGTTCCGTGTTTTTGATTTCCTAAACAAAAACCCTCCTTCCTGATGGACATGATACCGTCTCACACCCGCCTCTACATAGATGAGCTCGCCCCGTGTATTCCTTCACCACTTCACAGAGAACAGCTTTGTAAAAAAAAAAAAAAAAAATAGTGGTGCAATGCCCACTTTTTGTCAGTCAGCTACAGACTGGCAGTAAGACTGGCTGGTAAGTTTGATCATTTTGTTTTCCCCCTCTAGTAAATAACCTGTGACCAGTCGGACAAAGACTGAACGTCCCTTGAGAATGTATTTCAAAATATGTTCACATGGTTTTCTTGGTGATTCAAAGACTCCTCTTCTGACTGCACACAAATATTTGACCTCAACCCTCCCCTTTCAGTGACTTCACACTTCAGCCACCATGGAAAACCTCGCAACCGCTTTCTTACTTTTAATTCTGCTACAGGATTCTCCAAAGAGTCCCTGTCAAAAATGCTTGAAGGATAATCAATAACAGGTAAGGACTGCGTATTTACAATTCGCCGCCTTTTGAATTTAAAAGAAAAATTTTCTGCAGTGCTGCGACAAAAACAAAGAAGACAAATTGAGACGATTTTATTCGGCAAAAGTGAATGGCAATGAGGGGGAAACAATAAGTACGACTAACAAAAGTTTACACACGTGACTGAGACTCGCTTTGTAATGCAAAACATGACATGCTCCCCACTATGTACTTATGCATATGTCGACTTGGGGAAATCCTCATCCAGACACTAGGTGGTCACAAATACCTTTATCGCTTTCTATGCATATTTAATTTAAGCTGTTGTAATTTCAATATATACAGTACATCAGAAACAACAGTTTACTGAATGTTTATGGTAAGCGTCATTTCCACTGAGGAATCATCATGGCGTTGGTGCCAATGTGATCATAATCCACTGGAAGGTGAACTTTTGATGTTTTTCACAGTTTAATTTGTCATATATATACAAAGCCGCATGCGGTGTATTTATCTGTCCTGCAATAGCTGAAGATACCAGTATGTTTTCATTATTCTCTTTACAGATGCTCCCCTTCCATCGCTCTAGCTTGTCAGCAAACAGGATGGCCACGAGCTAATCTTATCATCATAACAGTACATGTTTGTTGTGCCATTGTGATTACCTCAGAGCCTCCAGAGGACATGTGCGAAAGTACACACCAGAATAAAAATTAGGACACAGAGAAGTAACCCCATGATGATTATTTTGACTTTTTAGCACTCAGACCCGTTATACCACAGGTGTCAAACACAAGGCCCGGGGGCCAGATGTGGCCTGCCAACCCTTGGAATAATGCATGTCAATAATGCACTTCACCTTCGCCCTTCTAAATGTATTTGATCTGTCATTTTGATAGAAAAATTGCGCTGCATGCGGTTCTTCTAAACGTCAGTATTATCTAATCATGCAGCAAGATATTCCAAGCATTTTTCAAAAACAAATACTTGAAAGTCTGCTTGTCACCATGACATTCTCACTTCACTTCTCATTTCGAAGCAAGTTATCCATCAATTTGTTAGTAAAAATATAATAATCTAATGCATGGGCAACTGTTTAATAATATTATGAGGTTATGGTCATATTTAGATTCATAAAAACTGACGGTGACAAGTGGCCCTCTGAGGGCAGCCGTAACTGCGATGTGGCCCTCAATGAAAATGAGTTTGACACCCCTGCGCTAAACAAAGGGAAATGTATGAAACGTAGCACCCATAGCCTGATAAAGTACAGTTTGTTCCGAGACCTATGCAGACCTATCACATTTCATCAAAATAGTTTTTTCCTAATTAGCATAGGGCTCACTTTGTTTTGGAAGGCTGGTAAACTTACAATTTGTGGGAATTGATTTTTACATTGATTTACATTATTCCCATTGAATTACTGTGTTGATACTGATACAAAATAAAGTGACTCTCAATATAAGGTATATTTCAAGTCCTGTTTTTGTAAAAAAAAAACAAAACATGTCTTTAATCCAAAATAAAAGGCAAAGTTGTGAAATAACTGGTACACAGAAATAAAAAAAATGATATATAGGTGGTCCTCAGTTTATCGCATTTCATGGTTACGTACATGTGCCCATAAATTAATTAAATACTTAATTTTGGTCCGTAACGGGGTACTTGCTTGAGAACTACTATCATCAGCAAACTCAACTGTCCTCTCTGCAAGCAGAACCTAGCTGTGAGGTCCACACCCCCACACACAGTCAGGACTCATGTTGCATTCAGAGACATCCCCCCCAAAAATCTCAAAATTCTTAGATCATGGCATGTGCCAGTTTTTGTTTGTCACACTGTCGCTGATAATATAATGTTGCAGAAACATTTATTATACACCAATTATTATTACACATCAGTTTTCTATGCTGCTTATCCTCATTAGGGTCACAGGAGTATGCTGGAGCGTATCCCAGCTGACCTTGGGCAAGAGGCGGGGTACACCCTGGACTGGTCGCGAGCCAATCGACTTAACGTCTTTAATGTAAGTGTGACATCATTACTCTTGCTAATCGGGCAATAAAATACACAGAAATGTCATGTGGGGAGGCGCTGCAGTACTTGCTTCATCCTGAAGTGGCGAGGCCGTGCGTGAGCTGGAAGGTGCCTGTCACAGAGGGAAACCCAGCGTGGGTTTTTTTGACAGCAAGTCAAATGCATTATTTTTATGCTCTGTTGAATGAATGAATGAATTTGACATCCAGGATGGAGATGATCAGCCTTTTACAGGAAAGTACAAGAACTCTTCCTTGAGGGTGCATGCACTTCATACACAGATGAAAGGTAGGACCACAATTGTTTTTTGTAAATAAAAAAAGTAAGTATTTACTATATAGGTATTAGAAATTTAACTAAAGTGAATTATTCTCCTTTTTTTCTTGTTAACTTAATGAGCAACCTGTATAAGCAAAAAAAAAAAACTCCAAAGGAGTGCCTCACCAGCCATTAACCTCACCACACGTCATTGCCATCTCTGTACAGTATGTCAGCATGTTTCTGTTACCAAGGTATATGCCAGTACAATACTGCACACATGGCCGACTGTAACCTGCTTCTCAGTGAAGGGTAGATTTTCTCTGGCTCCGGGTGTTAATATGATAATGCCTGCATGTCTGTCATGCATTCCCCTTGAACTATGGGCCATGCTTTATCCAAGGCTGTATTATACCCACTATACTGCTTTCCCCACAAAGGACTCACACTGCCACATCATAGAATAACAGGGTGGGAAATTACAGGCTGCACTCCTCCTCTCCTATGTAACAACTTTATTCAGCTTTCGGTGAAGCACCCTGCATGGTTTTCAAACAACTGATATAGGAGATGGATTCAACTGAGCAAAATGAGCCAATAGCACAGAGAACCCAGTGCATCTCAGCCAGCGTGACAGTAACACATTATGGGGGCTGTAACCTATCAGACTATATCGACATATTCATTGCATTTGCTATATGGCACAATGGTCTATCATTCCATTTACAGACAGCCAAGATGATGAAACCTTAAAAACACAATATTACCACTTTCAAACGTTTCTTAAATGGATAGAATGCATGGAATAAACTAGGCTGTGCACAGTGTCATTGGAAACAGAACACTTACAGTTGCCGTCCAAGACTGGACGTCAAATGTTTGTGGGCGGTTTGTCAGACATTCAAAATTCATGCCTATTGAGAGTGTAGTGTCTGTTGAAAGATAAAATGTATCTAATTTGAAGCGGGACCACTGCTGGAAAAAGCAGCATGGACCAGCTCCCATCATGACCAGCATAGACCAGCATACGCTGTGTTTTTGTGCTGGTCACCAGCATAAGATGCTGGTCCACCACACCAATGTTCATTCGAAGGTACGTTACAAGTCCTGTTAACATATCTCATACATACAGTATGTTATTCAAAAATTGGCTTGTGATAATTTTCATAATAAGCTTAACATTTTCCACATAACTCCAGTCACAAAAGGGCTGCTAGCTAGCTTGACGCTAAAGTTAGCTTTGTTGTGCTAACCTCAATTCATTAGCTTATGTGTGTGTTACTGTTATGTGTAGAGCATGCAGGGATTTTTGGCCAGGCAGCAAGTGTAATGCATTGTCATATTGACCCATGTTTGAGTGGCTGTCTGAAACATGGAGGGAAATGTCCCCCTGTGTCCAAATGAACAGCACTCTTTTGCTTTTGTAACGTTAGCGTGCGTGTGTGTGTGTGGTGTGTGTGAGGTACAGTGTTAGGGGCTGAAAAAGAGCTGAAAACGAGTGACGCCGATTGTTGTTTAGCAAGCAATTTGACATGAAAACCCATAGGCCTATTATTATTCTAAGACTTGTAGTGACTTGTAGTGACTTGTAGCGACCCTTTGGATTTATTGTTGCATGCGACAACAGACACCACATTAGCCGCCTACCAAGCACGTCAGGAATTAGCACTAGGCTAACTACTATGGAGAATATTAGCCAAAGAAATGTGGATTGACTTACTGCCACCTTGGCACGCTTTTGTGGGTTTTTCACTTTTTATTTCAGTACTGAAACATTTGTCCCACGAAGTTTGCAGATCATCTGAGAAGCGAAAGCTCTTTTAAAAATGTGACCAAGTGTACTCGGTCTCCTCAAGTGTTCCAGCAAAAGCCTTCAACACAACGGGCAGGCATAATATAAAAATAACAGAAATTCACCTATAGAACTGGAGAATAACAACAGAGAATGCACTGTAGTGAATTGGAACTTCTGGGTAGGAACGTCTGGTTTAAACATCACTTGCTCCTCCTCCTCCTCCAGTCCCGGAATAAGTAAAGAAAATAAAAAAAAAAAAAACACAGTGTTATTTTTCATAACATGTGTTTTGGTGTCATGAGCACATTTAATGTAACATAACTTGTTAGGTTAGGTGTCCATGTAATAAGAGACACAAGTGTGCAGGGAAGTACCTCATACTGTGAATAAGAGCACTCTGCAGGCAGCCCTCTATGCCATGTTGTCATGAAGAATATTTTAAATTGTGTACGAAAGTGAACAGAAAAACAACCACCTCTTGCTCCCCCATTCACCTGGAGCCCTTCAATGTCTGCGTGCCATCGCCACAAAAAGCTTTCTAAAAATGGCTGTCAGAGCCTAACCATGTAGGCCATGATGATGTTAGCCATTTTCATAGAGGGAAGTAAGGGGGTACTTGGCTTTTTCAATAAACTTCGGGTGATGTGTTTTGTAATGCATTGGTTATACTTCACAGTAAAAAAAAAAAACAAACATTCTGCTCCTTCAGCAGGCCAGAGCACTTCTCCCTAAATTGCCTTTTCTCCTACTGCCATTCGTTATGCTTTCCACTCCGCTGCACAGATATCATTTATTTATTTCATGAAACAACAACCCCCGTCAAAACAAAACAACCTCTCCCACCCCACCTACAAACTGACAGCGGGACAAATAGACAGATGGGCAGCAGGATGCAAAGATGGATCAATGACAAATGGAAGAAGGCCACTATTGAGCTGGATAATTAAGATAATGAGAGAAAAAATTGACAGATCGTGGCGAGTGGTGCGATATTAACGTCCTACCGGTTGGCGCACCAGCCGAATACTTCACAGAAAGGTGGGAAAAATTGAGAGGGAAAAAGAAAGAGTGGTCTCGAGTTAGTGATTCCCCATTATGTGAAAGTCAATTTTCCCTCCTGCCTCTCTTTTATCTGGTGCCATTAGGGAGACTGTGTTTGTCTGCTGGCAGGGAAATTGGCCTGCTTTGTTTAGACTGGTGTCAGCTATAATGAAAAAGCGCCATCAACTCCAAATGGGGGCTGTATGCAGTGTCTATCTTGACACTCAGCAGATAATAACTATTGATTGCTATTCAGAGACAAGAAAAAAACGAGTGGAAGAAAGAGTAAAGGAAGACAGACAGGACGAGTGAGTATCCCGGTCAGCTCCTTGTGTCAACAGTAGATTTACAGTAGATTTTAACTGGGCGAGAAATACGCTATGATGAAGTATGTAATCAATTTGGGAGATCTCTTAAAGTAATCAGCCTTCCCATTTCTCTAAAACAGTGGTCACCAAGATCACCGGTCTCGGTCGTGAACCTGCGCAAAATATATGCTTTGTGTTCTTATTGGTTGTTGGTTTCAATATTTCAGCTTTTTCTCATTGTGCCTTTTGCTGTATTTTTTTTTAAATCATTTTAGCTGTTTTAACATTTTATTTTGCTTCTGCAGTGATGCAATGACAAATGAGCCACGGGCCACAGATGGCCCCTGAGCCGCACTTTGGGCACCCCTACTTTTGTGGCTCTTGGTCAGGGTTGGGCTTGTGGCTTTGGCTCCATGAGCAAACCCCAACTCTTATTTGGCTCGTTGACTCAGTGTAGCGGACGAGCGATGCAGATTGAAGAGAGAGGGGCTGCTCAAAGCGCTACAAAAGTCAGCCCTTAATGAGCGGCGGCGTCGTGGCTCAAAGATGTTTTTGCAGGTGTCTATGGAGTTATGTTTGTGCCTTAACTTTGGAGGTAGCAAAGGCAGATTTTGAACCCTATTAACGTACGATAATTGCTGTTGTGTCCGCAGGCACATCACTGCATGTGCTCTGTCACTCCCTCCCTCTCTCGCTCAAACTTTTTGCTAACGCGGGGGGGGGGGCGAGTAGGAGGAGGACACGAGCCGGTGTACTAGTGTACCTCAGGCCAGGTTTTGGGAACTGGGCTCCTTGCTGGGGGTTGCAGGTTGCTGCGGGTTGCTGCCTGGATAGCGGCTAGATATATGCATGTGGACAAAATGCAGACAGTGGACAAAATGCATGCCGGACCAAAGATCGACTAGTAGCTCACGTTCGACGGGTTGGCAACTTCTGCTCTAAAAGATAATAGCCTTTTCACTATTTTATTCTTATTCAAAATCAGCAGGAGGGGCCTGACCTCCATTTTTCAAGGCAGAGATGTATTTCTTTGATTTTACTTCCATATTCTGAATCCTAATTTGTCTGCGTTCCAACTTCTGCCTCTTTGCCTTCAAATTAGGCATGCTGTCTGATTGAGGAAGAGAAGTGTTCTCTTCACTGTAAATTCCACCTCACACTGCCTGCAAAAGGAAAGTCAAAGCTAATGTTTTAAGTCATCACCTCGTATGGACCGAATAAGAACCACAACTTGACGGCTGCAGGTTTGGTTCCTTCCTGTTCCACTTAAACCATGTTGGCTTTGCTTTTATCTGTGCACTCAGAATGCTAATGCTGAGACAATGCTAAGTAGCGTGCATCCTTCGTCAGTTATGCCTTGATCTGTGCCAAGAGCTCAAAGAAACAGCAAACAAAATCACCTGTCTATATTATTTATCCACTTTGTGCAGGCGGTTGGGAAATCCAGTTCTAAGTACGTCAAAAGTGATGCGGCCAATCATCAAGTTGACCCCAGGCAGGTAACACACAACAACTTGGTGCTCAGTATTAATATGGTGTGAAATTCTAAGACATTTTCTCTTTTTAGTCTATGGTGTCAGTCCTGGAATGCTAAAGCTTTTGGTGGTTTAGACCATGCTTCTTTACATGTGTATTACGGCTTCTCTGGGCCGTAAATCCCAGCACTAAATCCTGCAGATTGCTTAAGCAGCGTGTGTTCTACCTGACTTTTTCCAGTGCGACATCTACTTTGAGCTCTTGTTTTAGATGTACCTTGCCAGCGTACTGAGAAACACAATAATAACATTCATAATTGCTGCTTTTGATTCACTATTGAATCAATGTAATTATTTTTGTAATCTTATGGGTGTCTGCGATTGACTGGCGACCAGTGTACCCCGCCTCTCGACCAAAGTCAGCTGGGATAGGCTGCAGCATACCCGCGACCCTAGTGAGGCTAAGTGGCATAGAAGACGGATGGGTGGATGATATGTGTTAATCTGTTCACTTATGGTTCAGTTAGCAACTACCTCACCAAAGGTATTGATATGGACTATTTGTAGTTCATTTTCCAGTATGAACTACAAATGGGCAATAGAAACGATATACGATCAGGGTTCCTACGGATTTATATTTAAAAATGTCATACTTTTTCAAAACCTTTGCTCACCTTAAATAGATGTGTATCATTAGAGCTGCAACCACTAATCGATGAATAACTGATGAATCGATTATCCATTTAGACTATTTTGGCAGTCTTTTAACTATTTTAGGCTTTGCTCCCACGCCGATTTACATGTATATTTTGTGAGGAGATGCCACCACGAGCGGTCCACTGGGGAAATATTTTCCCACACAAGTGGTTGGGCCAGATTCCGCAGTTAACACTAGATTCCGTTAACGCAGAAATCATCGGGCCCTACACTTCCCTGCACATAGGGTTCTCTGGAGGCACCAATAGTATGAGCCACGGGTGATTGGTTTTTGTGATCGGCTTTGACAGGCATTTATCGATATATGCCAATCACACGTTTTTACGGAAATCGTCTGATACTGAGCGGTGGCCTATCGATCGGAGCATCCCGAGTTGACAATATATACAGTATAATTTAGAAATAATTTTTCAGAAAAGTTCTGCAAAGGACAAACCAAGCAAACCAACCAAGGTGGCAAATTCTCCCCAAGCGAGTCAGAGCTTTTCTTCCTGTCACTCACATACACCAGTGACCTAGAAAGATGCAGACACAACACAGACATCCGCTGGAAGAACATTCTCAATGTGCAACTTAGCAAACAGAAGGGGATGATGCTAATTTTAAGATAATGACGCACAGTCATCAAACAACTGTAACAACTCTAGCAGCTGAAAAGTAGAAAATCCTTTTTTTTTTTTACTGAAATCTACCAATTCTTTGAAACATGAGTTTCTGCCATGTGTGATCCAAATTGCACATTTAATTTACCACGAAAAATCCTTACATTTTGTCAAATATACAGTATATACTGTATACACATGCTGTGTTAATATTCTGTGCATAGGATAGATGACATGAGCACAGATCTCTAACATTTGCGTTAAGTTAATTTACCAGTTTGAATTGCACCTCAGGCTCTACCTGATTCAGCAAAAGAAATCTTGTTAAGTGCGGTCAGCTGTATTTCTCCTTGCTGCTTGCTGATCACTACAGCCGCAGGCCTTGACTTACGACATGATCGCTATGTGCAAGAGGCAGCTTTAACTCTGTATCACTACCCAAGAGAATAATTTAAGAACTGCTTGCACATCTTTCTGTCTGTCTCTGTTGAGAATACAACTTCTTCCAACAAAGTCAGGGAGTCCAGCTTCAGTCCCATCATCCCAATGTCACACACGCTGAAGCCTTCACCGCCAAAGGCAATGGCCAAGTGCAGTATATCTGAGGGCTGATTGGAGATTTTAACCACTGAAACCTCAATTCCTCAAATGCTCCCAACTGTCTAAGCCTAAAAAAATCCTGGTAAGAAGAGCTTTCTCACCCACCTGGGTAGAGATGATGCACTACTTGCTAAACACTCTCAGCCATCCCACCGCCTTTCACTTTCTTCATCAAGAAAGACTAAGAGATACACAAAATGATGTAGTACAACAAGTTGGTGTTTTGGAGTTCTGTGGATCGGCATTTTTAAAATCGCAATTCACATCAAGCTGCAAAAAACGTGCCTGTACCAACTGCTTGTGTTTAGTTTTTTTTCCTAAAAGGTCTTATATTCTGGTTGATCATTTTTTACAGTAATAATGTGTCATTTCACTGGAAAAGCCGTTTTAAAAGAGTTGTGCCTTTCAATGTTTACGCAGCAACAATAACAGCATATTCAAAAACTTTCACTCTGAATTTCATTTTTAAAAGTTTGCATTTTTACTCACAAAACCATCCATCCATCCATCTTCTATCGCCTATCTGAGATCGGGTCGCGGGGGCAACAGCCTAACCAGGGAGGCCCAGATTTTCCTCTCCCCGGCCACTTCGTCCAGCTCCTCCTGGCGGATCCCGAGGCGTTCCCAGGCCAGTTGGGAAACATAGTCTCTCCAACGTGTCCTGGGTCTTCCCACAAAACCAATGACGTAAATGTTAGAGGTTGTTTTAAAAAAATTACATACAGAGTCAGGAGCTATACTACATCCCAAGCACCTTGATTGAGTTTTGCCAATGATCTGCCAATTTGGACTTTAAATCACCATTTACAGTGGAAGCTATATAGTTCCCTGAGATCATGTAATTCAAAAATTTGCCACTAAAGTTGCAAAAAGTTGCATATTAGCATATCGTGCAAGACCTCAGTATACAGTACCTTACTAGACCTCAGGTCAGCAAGCACAAAGGGTTAACTCTGTGGGTGTTTTCTTTGGCCTTTTGTGACCTTTCTGCAACAAACTGTAACGCTCAAGGTCATCAAATCAAATGTCAACCACTAGCCATACAGTGGTGTAGTTTTTGTTATTAATTTGTTTCAAAGGATCTGTCTAAAAATGAATTGTATAAAAACAAACAACTCTTACACTTGGAAATAATTTAAATCCAATTAATCCGTTCTAGACACACCAATTCAAATGTATCTGTAGTTTTAATTTAAACAATTAATTTAAACAAAAGCGAAACTGAAACTACACTTGCAAGAACAGCAGGCCACTCTTGCTGTCCCTATGAGTAGTCTCAATTGCATCTAGGGAAGCACATATGTACGTGTATGTTGGTTACCCTTTACCCAAAGTTGAAGTCAGCAAATATTACCCTTTACAGGAATGCATTCGCCTGTTAAATTGTGGTTCTTTGTACAACAAGTGCTCATGTGGCCGATTCTGAGCACATACTCGACAAAATGAAACTACACTGCCAATACATCCACAGCCTGACGCAACGATAGGGGGCACTCCTTCATTTCAAAGATGGCCTCTTCTTCACTCTAGAACTCATGCATGGAAATTGGCCGCTTGATCCAGACACGGGATGGCGACCCAGCAGGAGTAGAACTACTTGGCAGAAATTGCAGAAAAGTGTGAGTACAGAATCAACCATGGGATCAAGGTTTCCTGCAGCTAACATAGTCCTCATGTTGCAGGCAATTGAAGTACCCTGTGGGCCTGCTCCATGTACCAGTGATTGGGATTTTGCTCTGTATGAAATTGATGCATGAAAACTGAGTCCCATCGCTTGTAATCAAGACATGTTCTGCATAATGGGGATTAAAAGGTTCTACTCTATGGCGTTCACTTCCACCAAAAACGCTGGTGGTTGGTATCTATGAATAGGAACTAGGAGGCCAATAACACAAACATTCTGAAGTAATAACTCTCATTTTTAACTCTGACATTACTGTGATCCACTAGGTAAAACAGTCACTTCACTCGGGGCACACGAAGGGGCCTATTCTCACGTTTGCATAGGTAGTGTTTGTCTACGTGTTTCCCTTATTCGTATTCTCCCATCCAGACTCCTGACACGCCCACCGAGCATTAAGCAGACTCATGCGCAAGTTGTGAATGAAGGCGGGCTTATGTGATTAATTGACAAAGGAGGCGGACTTTGCCATGATATCATTTTGGAGGTTGGGGTGTGAAAATCATGGAACATGGCGTCTTTCTAATACCTACGGATGTCATTGAAATCTGTAAAAAATATAAAGCGCACATTAACTTGAAATTTGAAAAGGTCTCATTCATTGAAGGAGAAAGTAACAGGTTTAATTGATATGTGCATTTCACCAAAAAGAATGTTTGGCTACCATGTACTCTATTGCATAGCCTCCTTGCCTGGGCTTTTGTGCGTGTGTATCGTCATGGTGACGTGAGTGTGTGTACGCTGGTGGGATGTCAATAGGAACTCCGTAGATGAAAGATTGTTTCACTTGTTATATCGTGCAGCGACCCTCAACTTATGTGTGATGTTAAGAGTTCTGGTTAGTCCAACTCTTTGTGAAACCGTGAATGAGACTGGAGGGCCTTTTTTTTGTGTGTGTGTGTGTTCGTGCGCGAGGGAGGGAGAAGGTGACAATGTGCCAGTCCTACATTTTTCTCATAGTTAGTCTGCTACGTTCTTGCTGATCTTGTTTGCCACACTTAAATGTTTCAGATCATCAAACAAATTTAAATGTTAGCCAATGACAACACAAAATGCGTTTTTTAAATGAAACTTTTTATTATTAAGGGAGAACAAAATCCAGACCTACATGGCACTGTGTGAAAAAGTGATTGCCCCCCAAACCAAATAACTGGTGAGGTCATCCTTAGCAGCAAAAGTGCAATCAAGCATTTGCGATAACTTGAAATGATGAGTCTCTTACAGCGCTGTGGAGGAATTTTGGCCAACTCATCTTTGCAGAATTGTTTTAATCGGAGGATTTTTGAGCATGGACCACCTTTTTAAAATCATGCCACAGCATCTCAATAGGATTTAGGTCAGGTCAGGACGAGGTCACTCCAAAGTCTTCATTTTGTTTTTCTTCAGCCATTCAGAGGTAGACTTGTGTTTTGGATCTTGTTCTGCTGCAGAACCCATGTTAATTTCAGCTTGCGGTCCTTCAGGATTTTTTGGTAGACAGCAGAATTCATGGTTCCATTTATCACAGCAAGTCTTCCAGGTCCTTAAGCAGCAAAACAATCCAGGACTACACTACCACCACAATATTACTGTATATATTACAATATATTACTGTTGGTATGCAAGATGTCTTCTGGCAAAATTGAGACGAGCCTTAATGTTCTTTTTGTTTAGCAGGGGTTTTTGTCTTGGAACTCTGCCATGCAGGATATTTTTGGCCAGTGTCTTTCTTGTGGTGGAGTCATGAACACTGACCTTAACTGAGGCAAGTGAGGCCTGCAGTTCTTTGAGTGTTGTTGCAATGTCTTGGATGAGTCGTCGTCACGCTCTTGGGGTAATTTTGGTTGGCCAGCCACTCCTGGGAAGGTTCCCAATTGTTCAGTTTTCGCCATTTGGGGATAATGAAACTCACTGTGGTTCGCTGGACTTCCTAAGCTTTAGAAATGGTTTTATTACGTTTTCCAGACTGATGGAGCTCAATTGCTTTCTTTCACTTTGTTTTGCATTTTGTGACTAATATTTAAATTTGTTTGATGATCTGAAACATTTAAGTGTGACAAACAAACACGCATGATAGCCATTCACACTCATATCCGCACCATCACCGAGTGGGGACTGAAGCCATGCTGCCTGCAATTGAAGTCATACAAGTCAAACACTAGACCATCAGTGACTAGTTTTTAAAATGCTGTGCATTACACGTATTTGTCACCCAATTCCACATTTCTTTCTCAGTTCCAAACTGCACCTTGCATTGTGGGTTGGATATAAGGCCAAAGAGAGATTGTGCAACCCATGCAATTTTTATGAAAATCAGTGGGGTGCAGGCCACAGTGTTTAGCTGTCACACAGCATAGCAGCAGGAGAGAGGGGAGAACATATAGGAGGAAAATGGAGGGGAATGGATACACTGATCTATTCAGCAGTTGGCTGCAATTGTTTACTGTTATTTTCAAAAATCGCCGAAATGTACAAGACCACTGTCACACTGAAATTATAAAGTAACCTAATATCTTGGTGAATACCTGATAAAATAAGGTACCTATGGAGATGGTATTATAAATTTGGGTACAGTATAGCAGATGAAGGAGAGTTACACGCACTCATTCAAGGGAGTGAAAGTCTTTAGTTATCAAATTCAAACACACACACACACATGCTAAAACCCACATATCCTTGTTAAATTGGTTTGTCAGCATCTTGCTAATGATGCAGGAAAAGCTTGTTTAATGAGTCCAAACAATGTAAAACACATTTATAAATCAATAATCCCAAAAAAATCACAAGCAATTGGACAAACAAAAGCATCCGGATCTTGGATTAATGGGATGAACATGCAGTTTTTGTCGTTTCAGATTGCATTTCCTTTCCTCCCCGCCGAGAACATTTTTTACACATCTGAGGCAATAATTGCTTGGGCCAAATTGTATTCTCAGTCCAACCCTGCGTCCTTTCACTTCTTTAATAACGTCCGTGTGTTGAACATTAATTTGAACGAATGAATTATTTTTTTTGTACTGACACAGAGGACCTGACGTAAAAGTGAGTACCTCTGCAAAGTGCTTGACAATCACAAAATAGACTTTTTTTTTTTTACCATTGAAGCCATACGGAAAACCGGATTGATAGGATTGTCACAATACGATGTGGCGATGACCCCAAGATGCAGAGACGGGAACCCAGAACAGGTAAAAGTCTTTTAATAATTAAGGTTGCAGGACAGAAAAAAGGAAACTTGCAGAAGCATGCAGCCAGGACACACACAGATGGTACGACATTGACATACAAGCAAGCAATGCTCCAACCAAGTACAGATGCCACTGGCCAAACTACATAATCCGCACACAAATTAGCGCCAGGTTCGCATAAGGAGGAATGTAAAAGCAGCAGAAAACCAGGTGGAACAAAAGAATTACAAAGTAAGAGCATGAAAACCGGAAGTAAGGAAATAAACTCTCGCTGTCATGCGGGCAGTCACGCAGGGAGTGACAAGGACAGACTAGAGGTATCCAAACTTTTTCCACCAAGGGCCACATACTGAAAAATGAAAGGATGCAAGGGCCACTTTGATATTGGTGTGAAAAAGTGTTTACCCCCCTTCCTTATTTATTTTTTTTTGCATGTTTGTCACACTAGTCGATGACAACACAACTGAACACAAAATACAGTTTTTAAATTTAAGTTTTTATTATTAAGGGAGGAAAAAAGTCCAACCCTACATGGCCGTGTGTGAAAAAGTGATTGCCCCCCGTTAAAATATAATTTAACTAAGATTAATTGAGATCTATCAGTCTGGAAAAGGTTATATAGTCATTTATAAAGCTTAAGGACTCCAGCAAACCACAGTGAGAGCTATTATCCACAAATGGCGAAAACATGGAACAGTGGTGAACCGTCCCAGGAGTAGCCGACAAACCAAAATTGCCACAAGAGCGCAGCGACGACTCATCCAAGAGGTCACAAAAGACCCCTCAATAAAATCCAAAGAACTGCAGGTCTCACTTGCCTCAGTTAAGATCATTGTTCATGACTCCACCATAAGAAAGACACAGAACAAAAACGGCCTGCATGGGAGAATTCCAAGACGAAAACCACTGCTGAACAAAACAACATTAACGTTTACCTCAATTTTGCCAGAAAACATCTTCATGATCCCCAAGACATTTGGGAAAATACTCAAATACAAAAATTGGACTTTTTGGAAGGTGTGTGTCCCATTACATCTGGTGTAAAAGTAATGCCGCATTTCAGAAAAAGAACATCATACCAACAGTAAAATATGGTGGTGTTGACTTTATTCTTATAACGTCATAACTTATGAAAACCTAATGTTCCAAAAACTACAACTTTATTCATTGTTTTGCTTGTTTCTCATACTATGACCTTAAATTTTTTTTTCTTTAATATATTTTCCTGTTAATATTAAGTTTATTCCCGCAAAATTGGCACTTTTTTCCTGTTAGAATATGACTTCTTTTTCTTAATATTAGGATTTTATTCTTTTTTTTTGCTGTGTTTTTTTTCCAACTATATCAACTTTCTTGTAAATGTTCTTCTCGTATTTTGATGACTTTTTTCACATAATATTTTGACTCTTAGAACAACTTAGAACAACCTCATGTTCTAAAAATTACAACTTTATTCGTTGTTTTGTTTGTGTCTCATAAGATTGGAATTTTTTTAAGCGTCTCTTTTCTTTACTATTTCAACTTTATGCGACTAAATTTACACAATTTTTTCCAAATGTTTGTAAAATTATGACTTTTCTCGTAATATTTTGACTTTATTCTTGCAAAATTACTGCTGATTTTTCAATTTATTTTTGCTGTTGGGTTTTTTTTAATTTTTTTTTTGTTTTCTTGTCACATTATAGTTTTAGAATGTGCCATGGGACAATCAAAAAGCCCACGGGCTGCACTTTGGACACTCCTTGGGTGAGACTTAGTAAAGAGAGTGACATCCAAAACGACTCTTTAATAGTCGTTCTAACGCAACAGAAACACAAGATCGGAATAAACAATGAACTCCATGTTCTAGCTTTATTATTTCATCGACGAGTCGAGCACGTTGGCTTTCCACAATTCCACTTGCTTTTTCGTCGTATCAATTTTAGCCTCAGGAGGGTTATTTTGAGAAATGGCTGAGCCGAGAACAAATCCTCTCTCATTGTTGTTGACTTATTCAGTTATTCGACCATGTGGCAAAATGGACGCACATTTATCCTCAAATGGAACCTTTGGCTCTGAATGATTAATTGTCAAAACTCCTTGATGGATGGTTTTAGCTGCAAAGGGCTCTTCACTGGTTCTTCAGACACCACAACAGTTCGGATATTAGGAAGACAAGTCAATGATAGCAAAATGATACTTTCAGTACTACCATTACTATTACTATTACACAGTGGTGTGAAAAAGTGTTTGCCCCCTTCCTGATTTCTTATTTTGTCCCACTTAAATGTTTCAGATCATCAAACAAATTTAAATATTAGTCAATGACAACACAACTTAACACAAAATGCAGTTTTTAAATGAAACTTTTTATTATTAAGGGAGAAAAAAAATCCAAACCTATATGGCCCTGTGTGAAAAAGTGAATCCTCCCTAAAGCTGATAACTGATTGGGCCACCCTTAGCAGCAACAACTGTAATCAAGCATTTGCGATAACTTGCTATGAGTTTCTTACAGCGCTGTGGAGGAATTTTGGCCGCTCATGTTTGCAGAATTGTTGTAATTCTGCCACACTGGAGGGTTTTCCAGCATGACCCGCCTTTATAAGGCCATGCCACAGCCTCAATGGGATTCAGGTCAGGACTTTGACTAGGCCACTCCAAAGTCTTTGTTTTGTTTTTTTTTCAGCCATTCAGAGGTGGACTTGTTGGTGTGTTTTGGATCATTGTCCTGCTGCAAAACCCAAGTTTGTTTCAGCTTGAGGGCACCACCGTATGGCCGAACTTTCAGCAGAAATCATGGTTCCATTTATCACAGCACGTCTTCCAGGTCCTGAAGCAGCAAAACAGCCACAGACCATCACACTACCACCACCATATTCTGTGGTTTGTATCATGTTCTTTTTCTGAAATGCGGCGCTACTTTTACGCCAGATGTAATGGGACATACACCTTCCAGAAAGCTCAACTTTTGTCTTTTCCCAAACGTCTTGGAGATCATCAAGATGTTTCTGGCAAAATTGAGACAAGTAATATATCTTCACTATTTTGTTCAGCAGTGGTTTTCGCCTTGGAACTCTACCATGCAGGCCGTTTTTGCCGATTATATTTGTTATGGTGGAGTCATGAACACTGACCTTAACAGAGGCCTGTAATTCTTTGGATGTTGCTGTGGGGTCTTTTGTGACCTCTTGGATGAGTCATCGCTGCGGTCTTGGGGTAATTTTGGTTGACCGGCCACTCCTGGGAAAATCGCTTTATAACCTTTTCCTCCCTGATAGATCTCACTCTCAGTTAAGTTATGTTTTAACAGGGGGACAATCACTTTTTCACACAGGGCCATGCAGGTTTGGATTTTTTTTCTATAAATGATAAAACGTTGCATTTAAAACCTGCATTTTGTGTTCAGTTGCATTGCCATTGACCAATATTTAAATTAGTTTGACGATCTGAAGCATTTACGTGTGACAAAAGAAATCAGGAAGGAGGCAAACACTTGTTCACACCACTGTGTTTTAATCATGTTTTCAATGTCAGTAAAATAACAACTGGTAGCTTGCGATAAGAAAAAGATTATTATATTGCTTAGCTGCTTTGCAGTGTTTTGTTGACTCATTGGTGTGGGTGAGTGACAGCCAAAAGAGCTTGGACTTGGAAATGTATATTCATGTCAGTCAATCGACCAGCGACTACAGAACAGCTGAATGTTTTCATGAAATCTTAAAGGCCCCCGGAAATATATCATTTTGGAAACAACTACTGTATGTACTAGTGGTTGTCCAGTTATGAACAAGTTCAATTCCTGCGGCGCATTGTGAGTTGAATTTTAATGTAAGTCGGAACTCATAGGTAAAAGTCACTCACACTGTACATAGAACACATGAAGGACATAAAACACAGTAATAAAAACACTAAATACAACAATAAAATTAAACAGTAGTAACAAAAATAAATCATAATAAATAACAATAAAAATAAATAAATAAGTAACCAATACGATGCTCAGTTATTGCTGTCGCTTTGAGGTGGCCTGAGCCAGTGATTGGATTCCAAATGCAGAGACGACACAGTCCAATGTACAGAACAAAAGTTTAATACAAAGAGTTCTCACCGGGAGTGAAAAACACATACAAAGAAAAAGGCAGTTAAACATAGTCCAAACTAAGGACAAGGCCAAGCCACTCGAAAAGGGAAAAAACACAAAGCGCTGCCAGGGAAAAAGGTCTGTCAGGAAAAAAACACTAATACAGGTAGAACCAAGGACGCTGCTGAAAAGCCAAGCAGGGAGCAATACTATGCAAAGGTACAGAAGAAAACGCCACTGCTGGAAAAGCCAAGCTGGGAAAATCTACTCACGGCACAGATAAAGCAGGTGACCAAAAAGTTACTTCACAAACAAGTAACATGCAGCATGGCTGCATAGCCAGAAGGTGAAGTCTGAGGTCCAATCTCACACCAAATGAGTCCTGCTGCCAAGCTTAAGTAGGCCAGGTGTGTGATTGCTTGCAGGTGAGCACCGGCGGCTGCACCTCTGCAGAAAGGCGGTGCCCTGCAACAAATGCCAGACAGGCCGTGAGAGGAGCCGCTTTTGTTTGTGTAATAAATAGATGATCGTCCTTGCAGCGTCCAGGTCGACATTACAATACGATCTTTATCCTTAATGGTGGTCGCTACAGTCGAGTGATTGACAGAAGTGTGGCCAATATTGACTAGTAACTAGTTCTCGAGTGAGTCTTGTGTTTACGGATAAAAATTAGCTTTTAATAAAATTATGGGAGCATGTGCCTAACCACGAAACGTCATAACACGGAACGCCGTAAAATGAGAAACATCCATCCAGTTAATTTGTTGGTATTGTATACATAACATAACTCGCCACTTCGCACTTCGAATTTTGCAGCGTCGCTCTATCACAGTTTTTCAAAAATGTATTAATAAATCATGCTGTTTCGTGGTTGAAAACGGTTTGTTATTTTTTTATGCAAATTTAAGCAAATTCGACGTATTTTTTGACTAAACTAAGCAATTTCAAGCATAAAAATTGCAAAATTAGCTAAAATACAAATATAAAGCCTTCAGAAAACGTATTCAAAGACATTGTGTTGATATGTAGTAGTCTACACTCATCACTAGATGTCAGTAGTGTTATGGTAATGTCCGGTGAGACACACAAACACCAGACTTCGGGTCTGGTGTTTGTGTCTGATCGGGACAATGTCTTTTACTGAAGGTTTGAATTGTCTCACAATAATCCCTAACACGGGCTACTGTTTCTAAAAGCTAAAACTCAACTCCACCCAACCCCCAACGTCACTTCCTGTCCGCCCCTACTGAGCTCCCCTAGCACCGGAACACATTTACAGCAACACACGAGTCTTAGTTAGGTCTTAAATGGCTTCTTTTCCTTTATTATGTCTACTATCTTGGGTAATAGGAGTGTAAAGGTGACTATAGGGGTGTTATTTAATGTCTAGACGGCTCTAATAATGTTAAAAAACGTATTTACAAGGTCGTTAACAGATTTTCTATGCTAACTATGAAAATATTCAATTTATAAATAAGGAATCCTACTTGACAACTTCACACATTCACATTCGAGTCTGGAACCAATTAATTAATTACTGTAATACTATTCAAAAAGTGTTCCTACTATTGTGAAATAATCACTCAAACCTTTTTGCTCACTAAATTCAGAAGTGAATGTGATTACATGCACACCTAGATAGATAGCTATGCTTTTTTAATCCCATGAGGGAAATTACAGAATTGTGTACTGGTTTTGCCACTGACCCGTTCCACTGCCACCAACAGTGCTGCTGTCTGTAATTGCAACGTGTCAGACAGAGCGGTGAGTGGAACCAATGCAGATGTGATTAGTCTGGCTAGGGGGTAAATGAAAACCATTATCCAGGTTTTTCCTCCTATGCCGCATCTTCATGCAAGACGCAGCAGTGGTAATTTGAATTGCTAAATCCTCACTCTCAACACTCACGCCGTGCTGGACAATCTGAGGGGAAGACAAGCTCCTTACCTGCTGAGTTTGTTTTGTTTTGTCATGTGTCCCAGAATGAACAGCATTCTGAAACAGCTGCTGTTTAACACATTGTACCCTGGGGGGTTAATGAGTTTGTAGTTTTGGTTTAAAAAGCAATAAGAAAGTAAAAAAAAAAATCAAAGCATTACTGTAGTAGTATCCTTCCCCTTCTAACATCCCAAATATGACCTCAGATTAGGTAGTGAACGACCAAGAAGGAATTTCACAGATTTGAGTCAACACTGCAAACACATTTGAGAGAATTTCAAGAAAAAGGCACGTTTCATTACAAGACCAAAACAGTCCAACTGTCAAGTAGCCAAGAAATTAGATATATTTTTTCACTGCATTTTTATTATTGTTATTTCACTGGCATTGAAGATCGGTTGTCTTATATTCAGGTCAATAGGATACACAGTAACACAATAACCAATTATTTTGTTCATCACTGTGAGCATTTTAATGCGTTTCTAATTATTTTTTATTGAGAACAGATGTCACATAATACAGTCCAGTATATTTGTCTTGGCTTTAGTTCAAAGTGAAGTCATATACTGAACATTAGGGGTCTCCAAAGTGTGGCTCTGAGGCCATTTTCGGCCATAGCCATTTTTATGCTTGAAAACCAAAGTTCTACTGTACTTCATTATGAGAGAGGTGTATTATTACAGAATATATTACACTCATTTGCTTTGTCACCTATAACACGAGGCTAAATAGTGACTTTCAATGTTATTGCAGACCTGCCAACATGTACACATTTTTCGTACTCAGCATGCAATTTGACTCTTGAATACACTTGTATGCTTCACAGCTCTCCAATTTGTTGCATTTTCCTGGTTTCAGTTTCAAGTTCAGTCGGTACAGTACAGATAAATAAATAGATATTATCAGTTCTCAATAATATTTCAAATCAAGGGGGCGGGAAAACATTTCTGTCCGCTATGGGGGCCATGAGAGAACATAATTAAGAACCACTGGTCTGTACTGACCTACAGTTGAAATGTCATCATTTTCATGACATTTCTGACAGTAGAGTCACTAAACATAATGGTGGTGATATGAAAGTAGTAATAATGTTTTACGTTATTCACAAAAGGGAGTGATCTCTTCATTGCAACGATAGAAGACACTACAGGCTTTTTGTCAGATGTTTTCTTTTCTTAAAGCTAAAAAAGGACAACAATCCCCAAATATGGATTAGTGTCTTATGCATATATTTGTACACGCAGTACGCAGTACACACACAATGTTTGCATCAGTGATTTAAGGAAAATAATTACTTCAATTTCCCTTAACGGTTATCTGTGCGTGACTTCCAGCAAATATTTCTGGGCAAGTTATTAGCACAAAAGTTCTCTGCAGTAAAGTTTGGAGTTTGCTTGCTAAATACCATCACAACACAGTGCAAACAAATATGTTATTCTCATTTAATGAGCAATGAAACATTGCATGCTTAGGAAAGCTTAATAGTACAAAAGGGGCCTATTCCAAATGATGAAAGAGACTCATTTTAACAGCAGCATGCCTGTGTGGCACAGAAAAAGAATGTGCAAACAAGAGGAAAAAATACTTTTTTTTTTTTTTAACTATTTGGACTCCATGAGAACACTGGCCCGAAACGGTGGAACCTCCAAAGTCAACAACCAGAATTTATTGGAAAAGTATGCCTCAAAAGTCAGGCCACCATCATACATGAACATCTAAATGATTAACTCCAAAACTGTGTTCTGCTTTTTTTATTTTTACTTGTTTTGTGATGCCACAACACCACTTGTGCTGCTATTCATTCCAGCGGTACATATAAGAACGCCACGAGGTAAGAGTATTGCTCTGAATACCTTCCTGCTCATGGTCCATTACATGAGGATGACGAGTTTGGCTTTTCATCTTATGATTAATTTATTTCTGTTTTTATACAGCTGTTAACTTACTTTTCTAACTTGCCCATTCATCCATCCACACATCTTCTCGCGGGGGCAGCAGGAAGACCAGACTTCCCTCTCCCCGGCTACTTCGTCCAGCTCTTCCAGGCAGATCCCAGGCCAGTTGGGAGACATAGTCTCTCCAACACGTCCTGGGTCTTCCCCAAGGCCTTCTACCGGTCGGACTTGCCCAGAACACCTCCCCAAGGAGGCGTCCGGGAGGCATCCTGACCAGATGCCCAAGTCACCTCATCTGGCCACACCAATTCGCCAGTCGATCTTGCGTTCCATCCTTCCCTCACTCGTGAACAAGACCCCGAGGTACCTAAACTCTTCCACTTGGGGCAAGATCTCATCCCCGACCCGGAGATGGCACCCTTTTCCGGGCGAGAACCATGGGCTCGGACTTGGAGGTGCTGATTCTCATTCTGCGCGTGTGCATGCGTTAAAATTTCCCTACAATGCGTAACCCTCTGCACAGTACACTCCTCCATGCTCTCTCACTTCCTCCTTCTTGTCATGTGTGATTTGTCCGTTAACATGATCCCTGCCGAGCTCTTATCAAATGCACTTCTGCCACCTTGTGGCCGTTTTTATGGCTTACAAGTGCTCTGAAGTGAAATGTATTAGTGGAGAGTTGCATCATTACCTCTTTTTGCCTCTCGCGTAAAAAAATGTTAAATACGCTGTTGGGATCGGGCGTTCAGATTATAAAACTGTATAAATATGTCTTTGGTACTGAATGAGTTAATATTTCATCTTTACGCTTCTAAAATTAATGCTCTTTTTTCCATTTTTGCTGTTGTTTTTTTTTTTAATTTTCTTGTTTTAATGTGCCCATGGCTAGTAAAAAACTAACCGCGGACCGAAAATAGACCCCGGGCCGCATTTTGGACACACTTGCCTTAAACAGTGGCTGGTCAGTTGAGGAAGGTTTTATAATGGCCACAATATGATCCTGGAAGGAATTACCTTATTGACCTGATAAAAGATGCTCAGGAATATAAGTCAGCCCCTCACTGATGTGAGTGAAGGGAGGAAAATCTCTGACTCGTTTGGCGAGAAGTCGTTTGTTGGTTTGCATATATAAATGTTATATTAGAATATACTGTAAGTCATCTTTTTCAGACTTTTTCATGGCAATACCGTCTTCTTTACTTTACCGAATTGTGTTCAACTTTGGAGGTTCCACTACACTTTTAGCTGTGCAACACAGTTACGTTTGGTAAATGGTTGAGTGCTGAATTCTGGACCCCTGTTTAAGGCAGATAAAAGCATGTCTGGATTTTAACAGTTTTTCTCCTTAATGCAAGGTTTACAAGGTTTAAGTAACGTCAACAACTCTGACCATGGTGCTTTAACGTTTCGCTAGACACTGAAAGTAATACAGCAAACAGCAATTCAATAAAAAGTGCTCCAATATATCTACATAAGCAAAAGCATAATAAGTCACACACACTGGGATGCAAACACACTGACACACACATGCTATCTAGACGTAGCAGGTAAATAAGCTAGAGAAGTAGTGCTGCATAGTGGGTAATGAGTGCTGATTGTTTGTGACGGTGCTGTATTATATATGGCTGATTTCCCAGTTGAGGAACGAGGGCTTTGCACACAGGAAAAGACAGAAAATGGGCCACATAGCTTCAACACTGCTCAGAAATAAGACAGACACAACCACAAACACCTCACTATTTAGCGTCAGACAGCAGACACGGGCAGAGAGCGATGATGTGAGTATTTTAAATATTTGGCGATGGCAATTCAAGTCTATTTGCATGGAAATGTGCACTGATACATTGGAGATGTAGGAGAAGAGGTGGCTGCTACTAAAGGGCAGGCGCAGTCAATTATTGATTCACAGGCAGTATTTACGCTGGACACTTAGCTTGGCACATTATGGAAAATTTTCCTTATTGGCCATTTCATGTGTTTCATCTACAATATATTGTTGTAATTAAGCTTTCTTTGACATTATTTTCATTTCTAACCATGTAAAATGAATAGATTTTGTTTTCGTATCGAAGTATTGTTGTTATATATGGATTACTGTATGTGTGTGCGTGCGTGTGGGTGTATATAGATATTATATATTAATTGTTAATAATTCAAATTTACATGTGTTTTTTTTGTTCAGGCAAGGCAGGTAAGGTATAGTTAGGAGGACAAGAATATAATTTTGCCATTAACCTTGCTCCAGCACACAATTGCATGGCCACTTGTTGCTAGGCAGACTTCATAGCACTCAAGCAGAACTGCCCCTGAGGCAAATGGAAAAAAAATGCAAAGTCAAATGATGTTAGTGTCGATTAATTTGGCAACTGAATAAATGCCATTAAATATAAAATACACCTTTTGAAAGAAAATGCCCCGAATGCATAGGAATATAGATGTAAAGAGATAAACGCTAACATAAACAAAGCCCAGCTACTAACTCAAATCCGTATGCTCATTTTTCCACCGCACCAATCAGAGCAGAAATATTCAACAACAAACCCCATTTCATCTGTAGACACATTGTGGGGCCACAAAGGCAGAGTAAACCATCGACTTTGTGGGTGGCGACCTAAGACTAAGATTTTGTTGATGTATTATGCCTAGTAAATTTATTACCTTTGCAAGTTGCGCCACTAAATTTGCCTTTGCAGTAATTTATCAGAGATGATGAGAAGCAGCACCTTTATCCTTTTGGGGACATGCTGCCGTGTGAATGTCTTATCTCGTCATTACTGTTTGACATATTTTCCCTTAAGGGGCCATAAAGTTACTGACTAAACATTTAGCTGAGTGATGTGCCTGAACGTGGTATATTATTTTTATGAGTCTGAACTTTTCAGATCAAAGCCTGTCATTGTCAGAGCCAAGCAAAACTAAAAGGTGGATACCTTCATATTCATGGTTCAGTGATCGCGTCCCCAGCAAATTTGTGGATTTTGGTCCAAAATATGAATTGTATTTTAATTATATATTATATATATAATATATTATATATTTTTTTAAATATTAATTATTTTTTTACATTATTTTTTTACATATACATTACATTACATTTGTAATATATATTTTATTTTACTGTATTTTTTTCTGAAAATAGTCATTTTTTTCTATAGAAAACACATTTTATTTTCCTATGCTGGAGCCTATCCCAGCTGGCTTCGGGCGACAGGCGGGGTACATCCTGGACTGGTCACCAGCCAATCGCAGGGCACATTTATTTATAATTTATCAAAAATATATATATATTTATGTATATGCATATATATATTTACATATATATATTTAATATTTGTTTAATTGTATTTATCACTGTAAATAATAATTTTTTTTTCCCTGCAGAAAACACTTAATTAAAATACATTTTTGATTCATCTTTATTTAATTTTCTTTTTCTTGATTTATTATACATGGTAGCAAAGCATATCATGTAAAGTACAATAATTATAGCATACAGGACAGCATACAGTAAAAAGTAACAACGTGACATCACTTTCTTACAATCTGGCGCCATTTTTAGGTGCATCCCACTGTAAATAGCGAGGATCGACTATAGTCCAAAGGCCCGACTATAAGACGACACTCCTTGTAAAACGACCCCTCTTTTTCAAGAACGGTTTTAGGGTAAATACATTTTCGATATGAGTGCATTACATTCATTCTTACAGTTGTATTAATTATATTGTATTTCTGATGTGCTCAACAGCTGATTGATGAATTGGCTTCATTGATCAACATTATCTCTGTTGTTGTGATCTTCTGGACACTTTTTATGAGTGAGTCCCTGTGTCGTCTCTCCAGGTGACCCACGAGGTGAAGTTTTTGGAGCCTCCTGTTGATGTTGCATGTACAAATCTCTTCACCTCGAATGTAAGATGACCCATCCTTTCAAACTGTCTTATATTCATGTACTAAGGCGAATCCTACAATGACCCAAAATCTGAGCCTCCTCAGATGTTTCACATGCCCAGGTTGTTTGGCCCAGACCATAACATGTGTCCATCCTTCATAGATGTCCTCACAAGTCTCAGCTGACAGGTTTATGCAAATATATCACCAGATGTACCACAGTTGCACTCATACTGCGATCTGTTTCTGTCATAAAGCCAGTTGTCAAACTGTCCTTGGGACTGTAAGTAGGGCAAACAAGGAGGACCTTGACCCTTGTCACCATATGCCTCTGCAGTATCAGTGGTCTAGATTCATTCATTGTAATTTCCATACGACGTCAACAACCAACACACACAATACAAGAGTCCTTGATCATTTATTTTGTATTAATTTGCTCCTTGGGCTTGGTAACTTCGACTGACCTAGAAGCATCCAGCTTGTCACTGACCGTGACACTACACCTGTCAACAGTGCCTAATTATCCTTTTCGTCACGGAATTGGCTTCTATCTTACCTTCTCCCTATTGATTTTGGTCATTTTGTACCTGAACCTAGTCATTAATCTGATTATGACAGTGTATGGGTCCAGTTCATTAGGCTGGGCCAGCTGTAACGGAGGCAGATGCCCACAGGGCCATAAGGATTTATCACGGAGCCACCGAGGCCTGAAGAACACGCCGCATAGGACAACATGGCACACAAATACACACACAGATCAAGCACTGAACCTTATTCCCAGAGAAGAGACAACATGTACAATACAAACATGTATTACTGTATTGACCCAAATATTGGAAGGTATTTTTCCATAGCAAAACTGAGAAAAAATTCAATAGTGGGATTCACTCTCTTGGGAACATTGCTGTCACTCGCAAGCTCCTTTGGACTCATAGCGGCTTATTTAGAGTTTGCAAAAATGCACAGACAGTAGTTGATGACTACTGTCTGTGCATTTTTGCACAGACACGAGGGTCCATTGTTTTGGCCACTTCATTGCATTACACGTACTGTATGTGCCTTACAGGCTGCCGTACCTGAGGGTGAACTAAGTATTGATAGATTTTGTCTTGGGGTGTGATCCAAGATGGGTGCATAAACAAACCAAGCACAGATACAACAGTTTGTTACACGCCCAAATTGCACACTAACACAAGCCAAGGCAAAATTGTAGCAAAAATTTGGGATGTTAACCGAAAAACGCGCTAAGCGGGGCGGACATTAACCGAGGTACCACTGAACTTTTTCCAGTATTTCCACCTACATTTCAATGAAAGTCCGCTTCTTCGCCCTTGTGACAGCGGCCATCGTAACAATGCAACCATGACTCTTATATGGACGCCACCTTCACCAGTCACTTTGCATTCACCTTCTGTGGTGAAGTGGAGGCGTGGAAAGGGAGTGACTTATGGCGGAGTTGCGTACAAGGGATGAGCGAGTACCCAACTATCTGTATCGGTGTCTGTTCACCCATCTAAATTATGTGTATCCGTATCTGTACTCGGACTGAGTGGTACATAAACCGGAAATGGCTGTGGTTTAACCAGAAACGGGTGGGGCTTAAAATCTACCCATTATTTTAAGTCTGAAATTGACATGGATTGTAGTGTGTATGTATGTAAGTGATCTGTAAGACTTTATTATTTAATTATTTTGTATTTATCTGTTTGAAGTTGGTGATTCATGCAAACATCCAGTGATGGCAAACAGGTAAGTAATCTGTCAGCCTTGTCCACTGTAGTTTTCCCAAAAGCATCACATTCAGTACTATAAGCAAAGTTCTCCAACTGACTTGTAACCAGCCAATCACCAGCCAAATTAGAAGCAAGCGGACAGAACAAACAAAAAAACACCGGCAGTGACCGACGCAACACAAGCCGTTTACAGCTCTGTCTTGTCAAATGCACCGCGTACGTAACAAAACAAGTTTACCAAGTAACTTTAGATACGAGCTGAGTTGAGGAAAACCTAAAAAAAAACCGTCCGGAATGGAGGCAATGACCAACACGACACAAGCCATTTTCAACTCTGTCTTGTCAAATGCACCGCGTACGCAACAAAACAAGTCTACCAACTAACTCTCAATATCAGACAAACCAAAACAGAGCGAAATAGAGAATGTGAGCTGTAGTCGAGCCAAACAAAAAGAGAGTCACTGTCTGCATTGCGTCTTTGTGTTAAGAGTGAGAGGCATGGCTCCTCTCTCTGACTGGAGCGAGTCTGTCTAGGGAGGGGCGACTGGACAATCACAGAGCGTGAAGAGTGAATACACAAGTAGTTACCCAATGAGGATTTTCCTTCATCACGATTATGGATAATGACGGGCTGTACTCGTTTCATGCTCGTACTCTGCAAAAATGCTTTAGCCGTAATGGATATTTCGAAAACGAGTATAAGGCTCATCCCGACTGTGTATGCACACTTCTACTCAAGGTGGGATCTATGAACCACAAATTGTGTGAATATTGTGTGGATGTGTGCGTACGACATCTTTTATAACTCAGGGTATTACACACATTTAGGGTTTCTGGCATACGCAGACTTTTAGTCAGAATTCCACACACATTTTTATAGATGAGGCCCCCAGAACTGCGTTTTTCTGCAAATGCTTCTTCTTAGCTACGTGATATCCCATAATTGAGCATGGTGGTCAAATAATGAGCCCAGTTTAAATCAATACAATGTGGCATCCTTGCAACAGCTTGTTTAATTTGACATTTTAAACGGACACATGTTTGCTGGTTGGGCAATAAAATGGTGACTGTTGTTCTTTTGTAGTGCACAAGATTGCTTATCGACTTGGAAATGTGCAAGGGGTCGTCTTACGTCAGTCTTCCAAGTCCTCCGGAGACTCCAGCACGTTCCCGTTTTACAATACACAAGATCCATCAAACGCAAAGTACACACATCCAAAGGAAAGCAGAATCTTGTCAACACTTGTTGTTCAACTCTTCAAAAAGCCATTTTAACCACACTGGGTCAGAAAGAATGTAAAACAGTAAAAAAAAATTGCTACAGCTCAGTAACCAGCCATTTTATTGCCCATTATATTTTAAAATCCAGCTTTTGCTAAAATGAAAACTTCTGAGCATTGGAATGGTCGTCATTTCTTTCAAACACCATTCTATTCTACACTATAAAGACGTTAAAGAAATGTTTCATTAGTCACTTAATAAGGCAATCAGTGGTGTAACATCCTTTCGGGTGAATTCACACTGCACTGTCCAATTCCAATTGTGCACTTCTATTCCATTTATGTGACTAATATGTGACAAACATCTTGTTTTCCCAGGGCATTTTTCACGTCCTTCCCTGGCCTTCCTGTTTTTTTTAATTTTTTGATAAAAACGATAAAAAATGTCTTAGTGTTCATTGTTTTTGATTGGGACATTAAATTGAGCGGTATTAAGGCTCTGCTGCATGTGACGTAATCCCTTTGGTGTTGCCAAAGCTGCAAAGAGCCAAAGAAAAAACAGAACATATGCACGGACTTCATCCTCTGACGCTGAAGTCTCGTAAAATTGAGGACATCATGCACAAAGACCGTTCAAATTCAACTTCATTCATTCAAGTTCTTCCGACTTCAGCATGGACATTCTTCCTGAAAAATATTGGTACCTAACAACCATTTGACCTCAGGTTCTTGTGTCGTTGTCTTTATGAAATCAATTTCTTTGTCCTGGTTTTTGGAAATCAAAATATGGTCACCCTACTATATTTGATATCACCGTCTTTTCATTTAAAGACCCAAGAGTTAGTTAGAGCATAGAATACCCGTCTACGACCTTCTAAATATGTTTTTAAACATTATTAGAGCCTCCAAGACATGAAATAACACCCCTATAGTCATCTTTACACTCGTATTACCCAATATAGTAGACTTAATAATAGAAAATAAGCCATTTAAGACAAATAAAATCATGCTCATTAGTATTGCTATAAATGTGTTCCCATGCTGGGGGAGCTGAGTGGGGTGCGGACAGGACATGACGTTGGGGGTTCAGAGTTGAGTTTTGGCTTAGTGTGGGCTGTGGCCGCAACAGTAGCCCCTGTTAAGGATTATCATGCCTCTTCTGAGATAATTCAACCCCACAATAAAAGCCTGTTGTTCCGGCAACCAAGTCTGATGCTGTGTGTCTCACCAAACATTACAGTAACATTACTGACACCTGGTGACCAGTGTAGAATACTACATATAATCACAGCATCTTTGAGTGTGTCTTCTATTGGCTTATATTTGTATTTTATTTCATTTGACCATTTTTATGCTTAAAAATGCTTAATTTAGGCCAAAAAAAACATAAAATCTGCTTAAATATGCATTTTGTAAACTAACATTAGGTTGTGTTCAACCATGAAACAGCTTGATTTATGAATATATTTTGAACATCCAAAGCACTAAGTGGCCACGTATCACTGCACATATCGATATTTTGTCCCACCCTATGAGAGAGTGTGTGTCAACTTTGAAGAAGCCTCTTTGATAGTTGACATTTAAACGTGACACAAAAGAAGACTGCTGTGTTGCTAGGATGCTTCTGTATGCGTCCCCTCAAAACGGAGATGTTTTCATTCTTCCCTACCTGAAGCAAATTCATTGTTATGAGAATATATGCAGATCAGTTTGTAATTAGAATACCAAACGGTTCGTTTTCCAATTCTCTAATTGCGTGCCTATGTGCATGTGCATACGCGTGTGTAAGCTTTGATTGGTCTTTCATGCGCCACTGCATTTTGGTCTGGCAACGTTTTTACTTTGCTCGAAGCTCCTTGACTTCTCTTCCCTTTCACTCATCTCTGCCTTGCTTTTTTTCCCATTTGTCTCTCTCATGTGTGGTAGCTGTGTGCCCCGGCTAATGTGAAACAGCATAGATGTGATTTCTAGAGCTCGGCTGGAGACCCGAACCTCATCACCAAGCTGGTCTCGGCTGGTTGTGTGAGCGAATCCTGGATGGTATGACTGAAACGAATTCAGCTGGAGACTGCACACCCAGTCATCAGTGCAAGTCGGTCGAGTTTGATTCCATGTGCACACAAAAGGACAATGAGAGCAGGGCTGGACAATGTGGTTACGAAATTGAGCCTGTGGAATGTGTGCTTGTAGAGCTCAGAGGTCCACACATACAGTATATGACATCACCCTCTCATATGCTACTTCTGCATTATTAATTAGCAGCCTTCTTTCCTCTGAGAGGTAAAGTGGTATTTAAGACCTTCTGGGTTTTAGCTTGCTGTGTCATCTTCTCACATCCTATCCACCACTTTCAGTAAAGCTATGGTTAAAATACAACATTTTTAAAGCCGCTATGATGTTATTACAAACAAGAATCAAATGATTACAACAAAAGATTTGCTGCATTTTCTTTCTTTTTAAGGCCCTGTGACACCTTGACGATTTAGGCAGCGCATGCCTGACGTGATCATTTTGATGGCATACGTTGAACTGCCGATGTTTTTTTTTTTCAATTTTGGGCGTATACACAGCGTATTCTTATATAGAACATTTCTATAACTTATAGACAACTTATATCAACGGATGCGTAACGTGTTGCCGGTGTTCACAATTTATGCCCAACGCCTGTCACACCTTGACGATTTAGCCAGCTCACGCCAACGTATGAAAAATTTGGCCAATACGCTGGCGTACGTCCAATAAGTTATGAGTAAGTTTTGTATAAGTTAAGAGCACTCTGAAGCACGCCGGCATACGTCATAGTACGTCCAAGTCGTCCAAAAATTTTGTGCATGCACAAAACATTTCGACGTATGACAACATATGATTAATACGTCCCGCATCCACGGGCAATAAGTTATGCGATCGTTGACGCCCGTTCACACACGTTATTTGTAAGTTACGTACAAGTCAAAATCCGTCAACATACCTTGAGACACAACTGTCTTGGCGAGTGAAGATGGAGAGGAGGAGAGGCTGTCGTGTTTGTATTTGCAGGTAAGTTTGCAGCTTGACCAGTAGAGGGCACTGTGACACTGGGAATGGAACCAACTTTTGATCACAAATCCATGAGTGGTAGCGTATGCAGCCTACACCAGAGGTCTCAGACTCGTGGCCCCCGGCTCATTCATTCATTCCTCCACTCAGCTGGGCAGAGGAGAAGCCGTGAAGCCACTGACTCCGCTCTGTCTCCGAAGAATGAATGAATGAGCGAGCGAACTAGTTAAGGCGGTGAGGCGTTGGACTTGCTGCTCGGCCGAGGTCCCGCCCTCGAGACCATATACCTCACCATGATTGGTTTGTTCGGCTGAGGTCCCGCCCTCGAGACCATATACCTCACCGTGATTGGTTCGTTCGGCCGAGGTCCCGCCCTCAAGACCATATACGTCACCATGATTGGTTCGTTCAGCTCCGCACACGACAAGTGTCTTTCATATCAAAGTTGCGGGCCACACGAATATTAATTTTTCATATTAAGACAGTGGCCGCAAACTATCGTCCCGCGGGCCGCGAGTCTGAGACCCGTGGTGTAGGCTGCATACGCTACCAATCATGGATTTGTGACTCGCTAATGCATTAATAAAGTTGATAAAAAAATCAAAAGTTGGTTCCATTCCCAGTGTCACAGTGCCCTCTACTGGTCAAGCTGCAAACTTACCTGTAAACACAAACACGACAGCCTCTCCTCCTCTCCATCTTCACTCGCCAAGAAGACAGTTCTGTCTCAAGGTATGTTGACGTATTTTGACTTGTACGTAACTTACAAATAACGTGTGTGAACGGGCGTCAACGATCGCATTACTTATTGCCCGCGGATGCGGGACGTATTAATCATACGTTGACATACGTTGAAATGTTTTGTGCATGCACAAAATTTTTGACGACTTGGACGTACTATGACGTATACCGGCGTGTTTCAGCGTGCTCTTAACTTATACAAAACTTACCCATAACTTATTGGACGTACGCCAGCGTATTGGCCAATTTTTTCATACGTTGGTGTAAGCTGGCTAAATCGTCAAGGTGTGACAGGGCCTTTAGCTATTAAAGGCTTGTCTGCTTAGTTGCAGGCCAACCACTTCCATCCTCGTCAATTTTCACCACAGCAGGCAATGGTTTTAAGAAAGAAAAAAGAAAAAAAAAAGAAAAAAATCCCACTGTTCACTCTTTTGAAGGACCACAAAGACCTTGGCTCACCAAGCATGAACAGAAGGCAACGTTACAGAGAAGAGCAGTCAACCATGTGTGATTATGGATCCTGCTGCTTTTGTTGGACAGAGCTTACAGGTCTTGCATGCCATTTTACTGATTGGCCTGTTGTTCCTGTAAATTCCAAGGATGGACTTAAGATCGGGGTTTGTTTTTTTTTTAAATGTCACAACCGACTAACCACTTATGACAACAGAACTGCATCACTCAATAATGACAATTTGATTAGTGGGTCCTCTCTGTAGCCAATGTGGAGATTAGGAATGTGGAGAATGTGCCAGGGAGAATATCTATTAGAAATATGCAACAGTACCACAAGTATTTAATTTTTTTGTTTTTACCACAGAACATGTCTAGTGACGCTTTTATTTAGACAAAATGCAGTTTAAAAAAAAATGTACACATAAAGTGGCAATTTGGTTAGTGTCATCCAGAACGTCAGTCGGACTTAAACCGGACACCCAAAAATGACAACCCAAAAACGTTTTTTTATACTTGTACATAAAATAGTTTTACATTCCAAAAAACAAGTCTGAAATGGATCTAAACACATTTAACATCACCTTTACCTTGATTGAAGACATGACTTTTGACAAAGACTGCTATGAAGCAGTGAGATCCATGCGGATTCCACCTTCGTGTTTTGCTGTGAGTTATTTCTTAAATTCACTTGTGTTTTTCACCTTATTTATCAAAGTGCTGCCACTTCCGATCTTCTTTGGCTCCATTGTGGGTTATTTCGCAGCCGTGATGAATAAGAAAAGCAGAGACTTGTGACATAACTGTGTTACTTAGCAAAGAACCATAGAGTCAACTGCTGATGACTTCATAAACGGGCGACGGAGCTGGGGGACTTCCAGGGATGTTTTGTAATAACAATGAGTTAAAAACACAATTGGACTCATTAACGCGACATTATTAACACGATAAGACATGCGCTATATTGTACGCTAACCTTCAAATATACTGTAAATGTGTACATTTTCCACATAAACCGAAAAATACGTTAACAGGGCGTAAGGTAACCAAGGTTCCACTGTACAGTCTATGTACATCTTACTATATTACAGTACATGGGGGAACGAAGACCTCAGAATCACACAACCAAGTCTGCCGAGGTTTCTTTTTCAGGCCAAACTGTGTTTGATTCATGGATGCCGTCCATAGTTTGTCATGTTGTTGTTCTTTAGACCAGTGGTCCCCAACCTTTTTGAGGAGGTCATACATTATAGCTTTCTAATTCCTCTTATTCATCATATATTTTGTAAAACTAGTACAGGAGCAACATCAAATTAAAAGCACTAAATGAATACAGACCCAACATCCATCAGTACGAGCGTGGAGTTTGTTTTTCAGAGAGAAGATTATAACATCGCTGTTTGATGATTAGTGATTAACTTCAGGCTGCGCAGCAAACAAATTCACAAATGATCACTCAATGATGTCATCAATCCTTACTTTTATGCATTCCCACATAATATCAGCATTTGGGACCAAATATGAGGTGAAAGAAACATGGGAAAAATACAGTATAGTAGTCTATCTATGCAGCGTCGGAGAAAGTGAGCACATGCACACAACTATGGTGCGTTCAAGGACTGTCGAACACAGTGGGACCTTGTCGCCGCTTACCGAAACACGTGTAAATGTAAACACATTTACATGTAAACATGTAAAAACTGTGGGATGTCTAACTCTATACAGTCATCCCTCGTTTAGCGTGGATAATTGGCTCCAGACTCGACTGTGATAAGTGAATTTGTGAAAAGTAGGTTTCAATGTTATTAAACAGAATATTTTCTTATTTAGAACATAGAAAACCTGTTTAAATACGATTTTGAACATTATTAGAACCCTCTAGACATTAATTACCACCCCTATAGTCACCTTTACACTACTATTATTCTTTGTTTAGACCACATTGTGCACACTATGGGATCACTACAGAGACATAAGACACAGCTGCCGCAAGCACAGCAATCTACCGAGCTAAGTAGTTAGCCTCTCTAATTTACTTAAGAAAGTGTTTCAAACAGAGTGGGCAAGATGGACAAAGTAAGAAGACATAAATTTACCACTTCCACACGGAATGGGAGGATAATTGTTTTTCACTTTATTATATCACACATGCCACGGCTGACTACATGCAGTGTGAAGGTCATGTAATATAACTTCATGAAGCCTGTTTGTGTGATTGTGAGAGTGAGGAAGAAATTGAATTCAGTCTTGTTTTGTTGCAGGGAAGTACGCTAAGATGAAGGCTGAAAAAATTCAGGTAGCTATCATGTAAGATTTTATTTAAGTAAAAGTTTAAAAAGATGAACTTTTGAATGAATCGAACTCAGGTCTTCCCGATCTCCAGGCTGTTACTGTGTTGGCCAACATGCTAACGACTAGACCACCGTGCGGCCCTATTTGAATAAAAATTTATAATCATTTGCATAAAATTCAATGTACTTATTTAAAAAAAAATGAAGTGTATTTTTTTATCATTGCAGCTGAAAGTTTCCCACGGACCGGTACCGGACCATGGCCCGGTGGTTGGAGATCACTTCTTTAGACAACAAACTACTTGAGACTGAATCAACAGCATCTCTGCAAGTAGTACTCTCCATTTGGCCTCACTTTGAGACATAATTAATCAACTATCAATTCCAGACATTGAAGCAGTTCTTTGATTATTATACACATCTCCAGTGGAGATGATCATAGCTGAGGCCATTTAGCAACTGTGCCCTAAATTCTTACAGCGACCCAAATATATTTTTTTCAACTGTTTTTTTTTTCTTGTAATATTCTTTTTTATTAATTAAATATCTTATATTGTTGATGTTATGGTATGAAGTAGACTACATTTACCAGCCTGAATCTTAGCATAGGCGGCAGTATTTTGCAGCCAAGGAGGGACAGCATCTTTGATTCAACAATGGAAGTGCTCATGATAGCTGACCCTAAAATAAATCACCATTTAATGGTATCTGTTAACTTCACCTTGAAGATGCCGTCATTCATTTCCTATTCCATTCTCGGAGGACTTTTGCTGATTAAGAGTTAAGTGTGCGTCGTGTTTGTGGAAGTCAAAGGTTATTCACTACGAAATCAAGCAAGCAGACAAGACGAGTACAAAGTCTCTCTCTTTCCTTGACCACCTGTATCCTTTCATCTCTAAGAGCATGGGGCTGTTGTCACGCACAAAGCTCGCAAGACGGAGGATGGCGAAAAAGAAAAACAATTAGTGGCGCTGATGGAGGCCGTGTGAGGTAATGAAATCGCGTATCTCATTGTAGCGTGTAATAGAGAGCAGTTTGAAGTTAATTGAGGGGAGATAGGACACTGGGCCACAGTCTGCCCGAGTATTGTAACAGGGCATGGAGCTTATCAGGGAGAAAATCATCCTTATCAGATTTCACAAATGAGAATTATCTTGCTTTAACAGACTTGATGGCAAGATTGGTTATTATCCTAATTAAATTCATATTCTTTTCATTCATTTCTGGAGTAGGTTAGTGGGCATGAATGAAGATCATGAAAGAAGATCCATGGTTTTTTTTTATGTTTATTCTACATTTTATATTTGTATTTCAGAATTAAAATAATTACGTCTGCCCAATTCATGCCACTTTAATGGAATTTCCATCAG